>NC_056742.1:74372627-74674184 GCF_019279795.1 Protopterus annectens
AACTACTTCAGATTTACATATTACCCCTAATGAAAATAAGCAGGATCATACCATAGATAATTTGAGGGGAGCTGTGTATGGGATAAAGTATTTAGGAGCTGCAACTGTCCATTAATAGTAAAGGGGGCAGTTCTGGGGTAAATTTTTTACTTCTCATCCAAAGATCTAAGTTGCGCCTGAAAATGTATGGGAATGATTTTTTGTGTGTGTGTTTGTACGAGGAGTCTGTTCCACAACAACGTATCCTCTGTAAAATATACCTGTCCTTCCAAACCATTCTACTGATGCTGTAGAACAGACTTAGATCCCTAGACCGAGCATTTCTGATGACATCTGACTTACTGATGTGCAGTAAATTCATCAGCAATGGGTCACAGGATGCTAGACATGTCACCTCTCAGCCATGGCCGGCCTTAGGCATAGGCGAACTAGGCGACCGCCTAGGGCGCCATATAGGCTGGCCTTGTAAAGGGCGCTTTATGTACTTATTTATTTTAATTAATATAAAGTTTGCACTCTTCTTGGCGCTGGAACCAGAGGGCGGAGGGTGGGGGACGTGAGCACCCTCCCACTTACAGCTGAGGGTTAGCTAGGAGGCTTAAAAAAAAAAAAAAAAACCTTTAGTTGGCGGTGAGAGAGTCTTCTCCTTTAAGGAGAAACTTGCATGCGTCATGACGCCAATGTCAACTAAATGCATTCTGCAGTTCAAGTGACGTGCATGTGACACACACACAACGTTGTGTTCTTTTTAATGGGTACGTTATGTTTTATTATTTTATGGTATGTTGCTGGCTACTTTATGGTCTATTTTATGGTAATATACTAGTTTCATGATTTTATTCATTCGTTGTACGTCTTTTTGTTTTGGGAAATTTATGTGCATCTTCCTTTCATGCCATATAATTTATCGTATTAAATTAGATGTTTCTTGCGTAAGATGCATCTGAACAAGTGCTGCCTTAAGCATCCTAGAATCAAGTTTACCATGTGGTTAACATGTGGGAACATTATGTTTAGTTAAAAATAATATGTCTAATGTAAACAGAAGCTGTACATGCTTTAATAAGAAAAGTTCACATCAGTCTACCCCACAGTAAACTATGAATGCCCTCAGCAGCCACAGAACTTTGTGAATTAGCTCATTGTGTTGATAGGTATCTGTCTGGTGTTAATATAATTTCAGAGCAAGAGAGACTGAAATATACAGCAGTCCCTCGTAATCGTCTCATTGTCTGCACAGTATGCATCCCCTTTGATATTGTTTTCTCAGAAAAGTGCATAACGGTGTATTGCATAAGGCAGAAGAAAGCTCCCCTGTTCATAAGGTTTCTGTACCTTATTACAAGAGGCTTACAGTTTGGGATGAACAGTTGTGAGGTAAGACAGACTACAGATACTAGGCACTGCCACATCCTTCTGCAGGACCTTCAGGAAACATTATTGAGTGAAGTGGAAACCCTCTGGGACATTTGGTCAGGAACATGCTAGAACTGTAAAGGAAATATAAAGACTGCTTTACTGAAAAATCAACAGTGACTCTGTGTACAAGGTATGTTGTCTGTGAGTAGCACTCTTGTTTAGTAACAGCTGCCCGAATTCTATAATGTCTGCAGCTAATGCCATTTTTATTTTATTTGCACCACTTTTAGAGATAGAAATATACTGTTGCGTTTTATTATATTTGTTAGGTAGAACAGCAACAATACTACTACTACACCTTCTCTGGAAACCTAGCAAAGTAGAGGGCAGGTTCCCTGAAAAAAAGACCTGTGTGCATTTTTATTCACTTCACAAATTACCATGTAGTTATAAATCAGCACCCCCCTTTTAATGAAACAAATCTGATATGGCTTCTGCTGAAAACAGGTTCTGTAGACCCAGTCAGACCACCCCGGTAAACAAATGTCAATTAAATAAATAAAATATCTGTAAAGAAATGACTAATGCACACTGCTGCATGTCTCGTGTCATTTAAAAAGACCCGTGTGATACTGCAATACTCACGGCCAATGTTTTTTGCTTATTTGGGTCACACCTCCTGCAGTGTACCTGGACGCTCTTTTGTGATGTGTTTTATATTATAATGCTTTAAAAAGTACAGTTTTGTACCTACCATAAATGTAGATGTTCGAAGATCCACATTGCTGCAGTCCTTACATATGGGTAGTCCGCTGTCCTCGGTCGGCCCGAATACCAAAGTATTAGGCTGACGTCGGTCATGGGCGCTCAGATCTGACATCAGAGCGTCAGGGTATTAAAGCGCATGACCGACGTCATATCCTCAGTCTTTTCTTGCCCCAGATGTCAGAAGGCCCTAAAAAGAAAGGCCACAGCCAAAAATAGAATACTTCCCAAAAGGCATGTACAAATAACAACTACCACCCAAACCATACAACCATTCCAAACTACAGAGGGGAAGGAGGGAGGGTAAATTGGACTGCAGCAATGTGGATCTTCGAACATCTACATTTATGGTAGGTACAAAACTGTACTATGTTCTTCTTCTCACATTGCTGCAGTCCTTACATATGGGTAGAATCCCAAAGCAGAGGTAAAGGGAGGCTGGCAAAATCATAAAGCATTGGGAGCTGCCAAAATGCCCTGTAAGATTGCAGTGGCAAATCCAGCCCTAGATTTGGAATAAAGAGGAAGGTGGTAATGTTTAGAAAAAGTATGCACTGAACTCCAAGTAGCTGCTTCCAAAATATCTTTAGTAGCTACTCCCCTTAAAAAAGCTGTAGAAGTGGCAGTAGCCCTAGTGGAGTGAGGAGGCCTGATTCCAGCCGGAATCTCCTTACCATGATGAGAATAACAAAAAGCAATACAAAAGCCAATCCACTTAGAAATAGTTTGTTTTGAAACAGGTTTCCCCTGAGAACCCAAAGCAAAAGAAACAAACAACTGCTGAGACTGTCTGAACCCTTTAGTCCTGTTCAAATAATAACGCAACTGCCTGTGAATATCCAAAGTGTGCAAAATTTTCTCCCCTTTATTTTGGGGATCTGCATAAAAAGTAGGCAAATGAACTGATTGGTTCAAGGCCACATTTGAAACTACTTTAGGCATAAAAGTAGGATTAGTACAGAGATACCCTATCCTTATGAAAAATTAGGAAGGGTTCAACTGCCATAAGAGCCTGTAATTCAGAAACCCTTCTAGCAGACGAATGGCCAACAAAAGGCAGTCTTCCAAGACAAAACTTCAACTCAGCAGTAGCTGCAGGTTCAAAAGGAGGTAAAGTAAGTTTTTCCAACACAAAATTGAGATCCCAGGCAGGAGTAGGAGCTCTACGTGGGGGTCTTATGTTCTTTGCCCCTCTAAGAAATTGCTTAAACAAAGGATGAGAAAACAATGGAGGGTCACAGTCATAGTGAGCAGAAATGGCTGCTGCATGAACTTTTATAGAAGAGAAAGACAAACCCTTGTCTAATAATTCTGTAAGATATTGAAGAGAAACACTTAAATCAGGCCTGGAAACATCAAAGCCCTTTGTTTTGCTCCAAATTAAAAATCTCCTCCATTTATCAGCATAAACTTTCCTTGTACTAGGCCTTCTGGCCTCCAAAATAACATTCAAAACTTGTTGTGGAAGCTGCGACCCTCCAGGTTCTAGAACAGAATATGCCAGGCTGTTAGATGCAGGGACTGAATCCTGACATTGAGGAAATGATTGCCCTCCTGTGACAAAAGGTGCGGAATCAAGGCAAAGGCCATGGAGGCTCCTGCTAAACTCCTCAGCAGAGGGTACCAGTGCTGTCGAGGCCAATCTGGAGCTATTAGAATCATGGAGGGCTTGTCTTGTCTGACCTTCAAGAGTACCTTGGGGAGGAGAGGCAGAGGTGGAAAGGCATAGACGTGAAGATTGCTCCAACTGAATGATAGAGCATCCACTTTCCAGGCTGTGGGATGAAACATTTTGTGCAAAACTTTGGCAACTGGAAATTTAGTGGAGAAGTTTAACAGATCTATGTCTGGAGTTCCCCATATCACTGTCAATTTTGAAATACATGAGGATCCAATTTCCACTGTGGGGATCCACTATCTGTCTGCTCAAAACATCTGCTAAGAAGTTCTGTGCTCCTGGTAGAAACCTTGCCTGAAGATTGAGGTGTAAACTGAGAGCAGTCTCCCACAAAATCATTGCTTGCCTGCAAAGAGGGTACGAATGGGTTCCCCTTGCTTGTTGATGTACCACATGACAGTTGTGTTGTCTGTTTGAATCAACACTTGCCCTGGGTGAAGTAAATCCTTGAAAGCCATCAATGCAAATTGGACTGCTAACATCTCCTTCAAGTTGATATGTAAATGTTGAAGTCTGGCAGGCCACGTGTCTTGAACCCATTTTCCATTGAGGTGTGCTCCCCAAGCCTTGTCCGAGGCATCTGTCGTTAAAATCTGACTCGCCTCTGGTCGGGTCACAGAGAGTCCCTTGTTTAGGTGACATTCCTGAGCCCACCACAAAAATTCCTTTTGAATGCAAGGTATTATTTGAATGAGTGTGTCCAGATCTTGGCAGTGTTGTGTCCATACATTTTTGAGATACCATTGTAGCTTCCTCATATGCAGTTTGGCATTGGGAAGCACCAGAATACAAGATGCCATGAACCCCAAGGCTTGAAGGACTGTCCTTACAGTCAGCCTGGACCGTAGAGACAATTGATGGAAGTAAAGAGTAAGGTTCTTTTGTTTGTCCGGGGTCAAAAAAGCCATCTGGGAAGCTGTCTTCAGTCTCACACCCAGAAAGCACATTTCCTGAGAGGGTACTAGACTGGACTTTGTTTCGTTCACAGAATACCCTAGGCACCTCAACACTGCCATCACATACTGTAGATGATGAAGAAGTTCGTACTTGTCTTGAGCAAGAATCAGGCAATCGTCCAAATAAGGATAAATTTGTATTCCTCTTAACCATAAGAAGGCTATCACTGGAGCCAGAACCTTTGTGAACACCCTGGGCACAGTAGATAAGCCAAAGGGCAATGCAGAGAACTGATAATGTAAAGTCCCAGCCCGAACTTGCAGGTACCTCCTGCAACTGGGCCTGATAGGAACATGAAGATAAGCCTCTTTGAGATCCAGAGTTACCATCCAGTGATCTTTGCCCAACAGAGGTAGAAGTTGTTGCAATGTCAACATTTTGAATTTTGGAATGTCCAGGTATGTGTTGAGGATAGATAAATCCAAAATCGGCCTCCAAGTGTTTCCTTTCTTTGGTACTAGAAACAGGCGAGAATAAAATCCTAGGCCCACTTCTGACAGAGGGACCTGCTGTATAGCCCCATTTGAAGAAGTAAAGAAATCTGCTTGTGAGCCTCTACCCTTTGCTGAGGAGGAACGTCTGGCATGCCTTTGAAAGGAGGCAATGTATGGAAATAAAACTTGTAGCCTCGGTCTATAATGTCCATCACCCATTTGTCCTGGGTGACTAAAAGCCAGTTTTGCTTGAAGAGTGCCAACTTTCCTCCCAAAGGAGCTGCCAGACAGGAAGAATCTGGCAGCTGAAAATGCAGGTCATTGGGCCTGTTTACGAAAGGACTGGCCCCTGCCCTCACCTGAAGATTGTGCAGGTGAACTCCATGTTCTAGGCCTGAAAGTACTCTGAGCTCTGCCCCTACCACGCCTAGATCTACCCCTAGACTGTGAATCAGAAGAAGGATAAGCCCATCCCTTAGTAGGCCAATTCCTGCTAAACTTAGGAGGCTGCACCTGCAAAAAATCTTTAACAGTCTGCATAGACTTAGCCTTGTCTTCCATTTTCTTCAAGACAGACTCCACAGGAGAACCAAACAAAACTTCAGACTGTAAAGGAGCATCCAAAATTCTAGCTTTAACATGCTCTGACAAATTCTGATCCTTAAGCCAGGCGTGCCTGCGAATAACTGAACCAGTGGCAGCCACCCTGGAAGAAGCCTGTAAAGCATCGAAACCACACTGCAAAGAATGCTTACCCACCTGTTCAGAGGCATGTACACCAAATCCTGTAATTCTTTACACTCTATGCCCTCTGCCAAAGCATCCACTTTAGATTTTAGTTGAGTAAGGAGAAAATTCTGATACTTCAACATATGAAACTGGCAATTCAAAGCCCTCATTGCTGAAGTGGAAGAGGTATACACTTTCTTACCCCATCTATCCAAAGCTCTAGCATCTTTATCCATAGGAACTGGATTCTTTACAACAGAAGCCCTGACACCCTTAGGTCCCAGGCTAATAGTTTCTGGGTCAGCCCTTGGACTCTTATACAGATATTTATGAGCCTCAGGTACCCTGTAATACCTGTCCGGCTTAACTTAACTTGCCTTAACAGGAGGCAGAGAGTCTGGATTAAGGGAAGCCTCGGAGAAAACGCCTTGAACAACATCCAAAACAGGAGGTATAGCCAAGGGCCTATGCTGTGGTAAAAACAAAAATTCCCTAAGCCTCTTTCGGGAATCTGAGAAATCCTGACCTTCCCATTTAAAATGCTCCCTCATAGAATGCAGGGTTTCTGAAAAAGAAAAATCCTCTGGAGGAGAAGCAGGAGGAGTGGAATCTTCTGCGTCTGAATCAGAATAAGGAGGAAAATCCTGAATGTCTTCAGCCGAAGACTCTGAGTAATCTGAAGCCTGCTCCAAACTTTCCACCTCTGGCTCCACCCTAGGTCTCTTATCAGGAGGGGGCATAGAACCTCTGATTAAAGAAATTAAATCTTCTGCCATTTTAAGCATGTGTTTTTTAGGCACAGAACCTGCAGAACTAGGACTGACACCCGTGGAAGGCAAACCAGGCCTGCCTTTGGAAGGAGCCTTAGAGACAGAAGGAGAAGGCCTAACCACCTTAGGCAAGGAAGGGAGAACAGCAACCTGAGAGGCCCCCTCAGCCTGACCTGACTCCTGAGAGGCCACATCTTGCAAAATTAAAGCCTCCCCCTGAGACTCAACTGAAACCTCGGCTGGATCCACAGATTCCACCGTAGTTTCTAGAGAACCGGCCTCCGTAACGGACGACTCATCCTGCCTGGACTTTAAAGATTTCTCTTTGCGCTTCTTCACGGTAGCGGGCGTCGGAGGATCCGACGGCATATTATAATTACACCGCCATCAAGACAAGCCTAGCGCAATCTAACCTACGCTTAATGGTGCGCTTATTAAACCTAGCACAAAAGCGACACCCGACTACGTCGTGCTCAGGTCCCAAACAAGGAATACAAAGAGAGTGGTAATCCCTATGCGGTATCTGTTTCCCACAAGAAATACAATTATTCACTTTTTCTGACATCCGAAATTAACTGAGGCAAGAAAAAACAAAAATATTCCCCAACGGGGTACTTAGCCAACTTGGTTTCGGTCTGAAACTCAGAATACGACAATTTCAGAACGCTGAACGGCACTTGCAAACGCTGCTTCTGCATCGGACCATGCGGCAAAAAAGACTGAGGATATGACGTCGGTCATGCACTTTAATACCCTGACGCTCTGATGTCAGATCTGAGCGCCCATGACCGACGTCAGCCTAATACTTTGGTATTCGGGCCGACCGAGGACAGCGGACTACCCATATGTAAGGACTGCAGCAATGTGAGAAGAACATCAATAGTTCTGCAGCCTTTCAGGATGCTATGCATGCAGGGAAGCTGCCTGCATAAAGAATAACAAATAATAACAATGACTGAGAGAAATGAACATTTTGGTAAAGTAAGTACAACTTTTGTCAGGGCTGCACACCTTGTATGGTTAGGACAACTTTACTGTACTTACTTTATTATTTAGTTGTATATTGCTGGTGCGATTTTTTTTTTGTCGTAGAAGTTGATTTAAGTTCTCTTTGAATTCTGTGGTTACTGATTTTTATTATTCTTTTCTTTTAAAATACTGTATTTGTTTGAAGCTGAATATGGATTCCTTAAATGAGTATGCAATTAATGATTTGCTAATGCACAAATATATTGTGCAGTATAATAAATAACCAAAATAAACAAAAATACCACCAGTGGATGAACGACCACAAACAGAAAATAATACAGAGCCAGTATACATAAAGTAAAAGATAACTGTTCGCAGTCGAACCAGACTGTAAATAAGTCAATGATGATCGAAGTATACAGCTCAACGTCTCTTCAGACCTTCAGATCAATACGAATCCAAACAAGGGTAGCTGAGAAATCCAAACTCAATTCTGAGCATAAACATAAAAACTTTCTTTATTGACAGCAAATTCAGTTGGTAAGCGCTTTCGCAATACAGCTTTATCAAACCTATACTGACCAATACTAAAATAGTGCTTCTCTAATAAGATCATTAGGACAATTAATCAATAATATAAAACGTTCCTTAAAGAGACACCAACTTTAAAAAGCAAATACTTAGTGCAAGAAACTACTTGCAACTATTTTAGTCATTATTTTTAAAAATTTTAATACAAAAAATAAAAAATATGACAAATTTTTTTTCTTTTGCAATATTTTACTCAATTAAAGCTGAATATGGATTCCTTAAATGAGCATGCAATTAACAATTTGCTAATGGACAAGTATCTTGTACAGTGTAATAAATGCTATGCATATTTAAAGGTAATGGCTGATAACACTGGTGATCTGTGTTCCTCGTGTTAAAAGTTGGATGATTTGCTTACCATTGTTAGAAGTAAATCTAGACTTGATGATGATCAGTCCAGATTTCTTGCCGTAAAGTTGAGAGATATGCATACCTCTCAACTATCCAGATTTTTGCCTTATATTTTTGGCCTATTCCTCATAAAATTTGTGTTTTTCTGGCAAATCACTGAAGATTTAAATAACGAAATGTCATACATTTGGGTTTCAGCCTTCATTCCCTTCAGAAAATGCATGGTGGGTTGTAATCACAGATGTTTGAGGGGCCTTTTATGGTTAAAATATTCTGAAATGGGTAGTTTTGTCATTATTGGTTTCATGCATTTTGTTTCATTGCTTACTGGAAAAATGTTTAAAACTACAAATTTAAAACATACTCTAACAAGTGTAAATGTTTCTATGTGCAACTAGCTGTTTTTTGTTTATCAAATGGCATACTGCGTTATAAAATCTGAAAGCAGTGTTAGTAGCATAATTGCCTTTGGTGCAGAAGGCTGTGGATTCTACTCCCACACCATGTAGATGGAGTGCTGATATTGCATTGCCCATATGATTGCTGATTAATTGGTGCATTATAAGGGGGATAGGGGTTCTACACTCCTGAGTATGTCCTTTGCAAGACATTTGTGGTGACTATAAACTTGTTGGTCATTTCTTATTGCAATATTACCAACTTACTAATTTTTTTAATGCAATATAGGCAATTAATTCAAGGAAAGCAGGCAATGAATTTGTAGATAAAACATTGATATGTGAAGTTGTTTTGCCAGTAGAAACCTCTTCATTAGGTACGGATTTCTTTAATGTGGAATTCAGATGATTTTATATCTGCAGAGATTGTGAGTATGGAGTAATATTGGTGAATTATAATGACAGAAGTCTTGAGTGGTCTTTTATGGTTGAAATTTTCTGAAATGGGCAGTTATTGGTTCATACATTTTGTTTCAATGCTTATTAAAAGAATGTTTAAATTTAAAACACTTTCTACCAAGTGGTGCTGTATTATACAAGGGACATAATTCAATGCAATCAGAAAGGTGAATCAAAGAACAAATACACATATGCATGGCCCTAAAAAATGCGTGCAAGGAGTCTGTTTTGAAAACAGCCCAAAGGTAAACTTAATTCTTCACTGGCCAGATGCATTTTCTATGAATGTGGGTTTTCATGCCGTTTCAATGAATATGAATTTTTCACATTTCAATGAATGTGAGTTTCAAGGGCAGAGAAGTTTACTGCTTATGCTGTCTGTTTTCATTGCGAGACTGTATTGTTTAGCAAATGGCTACCTGTGTTTGTGCTATTTTATTTCAATATCTGTAATGACTGTAGAAGCAAATACGAGAATAGTATGCATGGTAACTGGTGAGAAATTACCAAATAATGGAACACTGGAATAGCTGAGGAGGGGGCTGCTGCTGGGGTGATGGGGTTGCTGCAGGAGCGGCTGCACTGGGGGGCAGTCTATTACCCTGCCAAGGGCCCTATTTGACCGTGATCTGGCTTTGGTATTTAAAGTAGAAAATATTATGCAGAAGTAGTTGTAGTTAAAAGATACCTTGCAATGTAGTTATTCTTCCTATGCATTTAAATAATTTAAGGCAATGGCTGGAGTGGCTTTCTTGGGGAGTGACCCTGTGGGTGTGGCTCAGATAGGGGTGTTTCATGACTGTGGTGTGGGTGGGGCTTAAGGGGCGCCGGAGCCGTACTTCGCCTAGGGTGCCATTTCGGCTAAGGCCGGCCCTGCTCTCAGCAGTCTGTAGGATACAAAGTACAGTGACAGGGCTTTGAGTTAGTCCATGTAGGACATGTTGTTTAGGCCTTGTACCCTTTTAGTAAGGCACGTCTGTGGGTGTTCCAGTTGTTGCAAGTCTCTCAACAGATATATGTCAAAGTGGGCATTATATTCAATGATACAAATTTTATTCATGATGATAAATATATTGTATAAATTACATCAATTATATTCATAAAGTACCAGAAAATATTCTGAAAAATAGCCAACACAGGAAAGATTTTATCAACAGGAATGACGTCCAGTAGGGGTAGAGAAATAGGCAGAATGAGCTGGAATTTACTGCAGAAAATTAGAAAAGGAAACAAGGTACTGGGAGCAAATAAAGTAGTTGTGTAAAGTCTTACCAAAACAGTACATGTCCTTCCCTTTACTGTTTCACTACTCTTTACAATGGGGACCTGTGACAAAGGTAGCCTAATGCCCAGCCAGTATACCACAGCCTTAAGGCTGTAATAGGGATGCTGCATGTCAGACGTATGCTCCCCAGACGTAGGGCATAAAGGTGATGTACAGACGTACTATTCTCAGAACTGAAAAGCCCTAGGAGGAACAACAGTCTAAGGAGACAAAGAATGAACATGTACATTCTAAAGGAGAAAAACAGGAGGAGGAGGGAGGGAGAGAAAAAATACTGCAACAGTGAAGAAAAGGACATTTAGTATTACGTTAAGACTTAACACAACTGTACTTTGCCCTTCTACATCACTGTTGCAGTATTTCTTACAACAGAGAGAGTACAAAAGCTCAGGAAGAAAGTTGGGAGGAGGAAGGCCCAGCAGAGTCCTCAAGAAAACCATGTAGGATAGCCCTGACAAAACTTGCTCTAGCAACAACATACAACTTATAGTACTTGGTAAAGGTAAGCATAAACGTCCAAGTAGCTACCTCAAGAATAGAATTAATATCCAAATCTTTGAAAAAAGCACCAGAAAAACCCAAAGCCCTGATAGAATGAGCCTTAACATAAGCAAGGCAATTCCCATGAAAGGAATAACACAAAGGAAATGGCTTTAGATATCCAGGAAGAAGCAGTTTGCTTGGAAAAAGCCAAACCCTAAAGACCTAGGATGAAAAGAAACAAAAAGCTGCTCAGATTTAAGAATGCTTTAGTTTTATCCAAAGAATATCAGAGTTGTCTATGCAAATCCAAGGTGTGAAGAACCTTTTCATTAGCAGTTTGTGGAGAATGAAATGAATAGACTAATTATGATAAAACTATTTAACCACATTGGGCATAAAAGAAAGGTTAAGTATGAAGAAACACCCTGTCCTTATGAAAAAAACAAAAAAAGGAGGAAAATCCATAATGGCCTGCAGCTCAGACACTCATCTGGCTGAGGTATGACTCAAAAGAAGAACAGTCTTCTAAGAACAATGCTGTAAGGAAGCTGAAGCTGCAGGCTCAAAAGAAACCTGAGTAATTTTTCCTAAATCAAAATTAAGGTCCCAGGAAGGAGGAATAGGCTTCTTGTGAGGCCTAATGTGAAGGACACCTTTAAGAAATTGTTTGACCTCAAATCTAGAAGGCAGAAGGGGAGTCAAAGGCAGACAAACAGAAATAGCAGAGAGGGGTGGGTTTTAACAGAACAGTATGCCAACCTAGCATTGAGCAATTCAGTCAAATAAGACAGTAAGTACAGTTGTGTACACTTACCATAAATGTAGATGTTCAAGTGTATTCACTGTTGAGTCATCACACTTGGGTTATCTTGCCTGCAGGTAGCGCTCAGTCGGCCCGAATACCAGAGACTTAAGTATTTCTGCTTCAGATGCTGTCGCTCCAGGACTGACGTCAGGGGTATAAAAACAGGTAGCCGATGCCATTACATCAGTTTTTCTTGCCCCAAATGTCAGGAGCTCCCCAATAGCGAGCTAAGTTATGGTGGGAGAAAACACCACCAGTAAAAAGTAAATACCAATACCCCTGAAAAGGGGGGTAGTAAAAGGCATGCATAGAGAGTTTAGAAAGAGAGAGAAAACCCGAGGAGCTGGAGGGAGGGAAAAGTACAGTTTTGTACCTACCATAAATGTAGATGTCCGAACTGGATAGCATCTGCAGTCATAACAAGTGTGGGTTGGTCTCGCCAGCAGCCCGCCCCTCAGCCGGATTCCAATCCGTGTCCCGTCCGCTCGCCTTACCCAAATTCGCCACGCGACTGCTGGTCTCTCGGTAAGCATAAAGACGCCATTTCATCTGCGTTTCTTTTTCTCAGTGTTTCTTGGCCCAGCCCTCAGGCCCAAAAATTTGGACATGCCAATTAGATAATAGTATAGGAGGTAAACAAGACAATAAGCATATATTAGGTTATAGTGGAAATCTTTATGAGGTATTTGTTTCCCAGGGCATTGTTAACTTTTCTTTTTTGTTTAGAACCGAAAGAGCAAGAAAAGAACACCAGCTTTAGAGTCTTTAGAGAGAAGTCGAAGCAGTATTCGGTATTCCTGGATCCGACCCGACCGGCACTTCAATTCAGCGAACAGCTTCTCTGCTTCGAAAGGCCCGCAACAAGATGGCGTCGGCTGGTGCCGGATACTTTTAGACCAGAGATGGCGATGATGAGATCATGCATCAGGAGTGCGACATCAGCCGACCCGGACCCGGACTTTGGGCTGGGGCGACTGAGCAACCCACTTGGTGACTGCGAGATCACTGCTTATGGACAGGACTGCAACAGTGAATACACTCGAATATCTACATTTATGCTAAGTGTGCACAACTGTACTATGTTCTTCGTGTTTCACTGTTGCAGTCATCACACTTGGGTATATTCCCAAAGCTGAAGAAGGGTGGAGGCAGTCAAGAAGAGTTAGGGCTGGCTAGTATGCCTTGCAGGACTGCTGTTGCAAAACCTGCCCTGGATTTGGAAAAGATAGGCAGGTGGTAATGCTTGGTGAAGGTGTGTGCAGAACTCCAGGTAGCAGCTTCCAGAATGTCCCTGGTAGGGACTCCCCTGAGAAATGCTGTAGAGGTAGAAGTTGCCCTAGTGGAATGTGCTCTGACCCCCTGAGGGGTTGGTTTCCCATGGTGCTTGTAGCAGAAATGGATGCAATGTGCTATCCATTTGGAAACTGTTTGCTTTGAAATGGCCTTGCCCTTTGTCCCTGTTGCAAACTGAATAGTAAATGGTCAGACTTTCTGAAGGGCTTAGTTCTATCAAGTTAGAATCTGGGCTGTCTGTGCACGTTCAAGAAGTGAAGGATTCTTTCCCCTTTATTTTGAGGATTAGGGAAGAAGGTAGGCAAATGGATAGATTGGTTGAGAGCCACACTGGACACCATGTTAGGCATAAAGGAAGGGTTAGTCCTGAGAGAAACCCTGTCAGCATGGAAATAATGAAGGGTTCCACAGCCATCAGTGCTTGTAGCTCAGACACTCTTCAAGGTGAAGTGATGGCCAGAAGCAAGACTGTTTTCCAAGAGAGGAATTTTAACTCTGATGACGCAGCAGGCTCAAGGGGGGGGTAGCGTGAGCTTTTCCAGTACAAAGTTAAGGTCCCAAGCAGGGGTGGGTGCTCTCCTTGGCGGCCTTAAGTTGTTTGCCCCTCTCAGGCGCTGTTTGATAAGAGAGTGAGAGAAGAGAGGTGGCTCAGTGTTGTAATGAGCTGAAAAGGCAGAGGCATGGATCTTAATGGAGGAGAAGGATAGGCCTCTGTGGAGTAGATCTGCTAATCAATACAGGATTAGAGACAGGGAGGGCAGGAGTTGTGCCCTCTCCTTTAGATTGAATCCAGGAGCAGTACCTTTTCCACTTAGCATAGGATTTCCTTGTACTGGGTCTTCTGGCTTCAAGGATGACGTCCAGCACCTGCTTTATTGGACTGGTTACTGGGGGAGAATTCAAGGAATAAGCCAGGCTGCAGAACTTAGGGTTTGCAGTTGCGGATGCAAGATCTGTCCCCCCTACTGAGAGAGTAGGGTTGGGTTCTGGTGTAGGTGCCAGGGTGGCACCAGTGACAGGCTACGCAAGAGTGGGTATCAGTGTTGGCATGGCCAGTCTGGGGCAATCAGAATTGTCCTTGGTCTGTCCTGTCTTATCTTGAGCAATACTCGAGAGGAGTGACACAGGGCGAAAGGCAGAGAGAGATTTACCCACTGGAAAGATAGGGCATCCACTTTCCAGGCCCTGCTGTGAGTGTCCTGGTGCGAGTAGGGATATGAAAGCTGTCAGAGCATGCTGCACAGGTAGCAACTCTATCTGGTTGATGTGCAGATGCATTTGACTTGGGCTCCAGTGGCCCTGAATGCCCTTGCTGTCCATGTGTGCTTTCCCCAGGCATAGTCTGATGCATCTGTGGTCTGGGCGGCATGGGGGTGGGTAAAGGGTAGTCCCTTGTTGTGGCTGCCTGCTGCTGCCCACAAAAGAAACTCTGCCCTTAGACAGGGTATTACAGGAATGACAGTTTCCAGGTCCTGAGAATGTTGGCACCAAAGACTTTTTAAGTATCACTGAAATTTCCTCATATGCAGTGTGGCATGTGGGATTAGTAGGATGCATGAGGCCATGAACCCTAGGGCCTTGCAGGATTTTCCTTGCGGATAGCTGGGTTCTGGTGGTCATTCGAGTAAAATAGCCTGTCAGACAGGCTTGTTTTTCTGGAGTGAGGAATGCCATCTGGGATGCTGTGTCCAAGCTTGCTCCCAGGAATACAATCTTTTGACTGAGGACTAGCTTTGATTTCTTTTCATTGATGGTGTACCCAAGGGAGGTTAGAAGGTTTTTTACAAATGTCAGGTGCGGCAACAGCATTTCCTGTCTGCCTGCCTGAATCAGGCAGTCCAAGTATGGGTAAATTTGAATATTTCTGTCTGCAGTAAGCAATGGCTGGAGCCAGGTATTTTGTGAATACTCTGGGAGCAGTGGATAAGCCAAAGGGAAGTGCAGAGAAAGTACAGTTGTGTACCTACCATAAATGTAGATGTTCAAGTGTATTCACTGTTACACTTGGGTTATCCTGCTGGCAGGCGACCCGCAGTCGGCCCGAGTTGCAAAGTCTTAGTCCGGCATCGGTTACTGTTACCTCTTTCCCTGACGTCAGTGCGCCAGAGGTATATAAAAGTGGCAAAAGACGCCATTTTCTTCAGTTTTTCTTGCCCCAGACGTCAGGTGCCCCCAGATAGGAAGGCTGAAAAGATAAAAATATGCCAAAAAAATGCATACATTACTATAAACATTTCCTTCATCTACAAGCAAATACACCACATAGGTTATATAGAGTTGAGAAGTACAGAAAAGTCCCAGCAAAGAAAAGGGGGGGTGGGTGGGTAACCTGGACTGCAACAGTGAATACACTCTAACATCTACATTTATGGTAGGTACACAACTGTACTATGTTCATCGTGTTTCACTGTTGCAGTCATTACACTTTGGTAGAATCCCAAAGATGAGGTTGGGTGGCTGGGTCTAAATTGGATTTGGCGAGGCTAACAAGCCCTGCAGAACTGCAGTGGCAAAGCCTGCTCTGGATTTAGAGTAGAGAGGCAAGTGGTAGTGCTTGGTGAAAGTGTGCACTGAGCTCCAAGTTGCACCTTCTAATATGTCTTTGGTTGGTACTCCTCTGAGGAAAGCTGCTGAAGTGGCTGCTGCTCTGGTAGAATGAGGCCTAATGCCCTTAGGCACAGATTTGCCATGTTGTGCATAACACAAGCGGATGCAGTGTCCTATCCATCTGGAGATTGTCTGCTTTGTAATAGGCTTTCCTTGTGATCCTGCAGCATATGCTACATACAATTGCTCAGTTTTTCTGAAAGCTTTTGTTTTGTCCAAGTAGAATCGTAGCTGCCTGTGTATATCCAAAGCGTGCAGAAGTCTTTCCCCTTTATTCTGGGGATTTGGGTAGAAAGTGCGTAAATGAATGGTTTGGTTTAAGGCCACATTGGAGACCACTTTTGGCATGAATGTTGGGTTTGTCCTAAGAGAAACCCTGTCCTGATGAAAAATGAGGAAAGGTTCCACAGCCATCAATACCTGTAACTCAGACTCTTCTTGCCGAAGTTATTGCTAGGAGCAGAGCAGTTTTCCATGACAAGAATTTTAGATCAGCTGTACTGGCTGGTTCAAATGGAGGCAGTGTTAGTTTTTCTAAAACAAAATTGAGGTCCCAAGTAGGTACTGGTGCTCTCCTAGAAGGTCTTATATTGTTTGCCCCTCTGAGGTACTGTCGTAGTAGAGGATGTGAAAAAATAGGAGGATCCGTATTGTAATGAGCTGAAATGGCAGAGGCATGGATTTTAATGGATGAAAAAGATAGGCCTTTGTCCAACATCTCAGTTAGGTATTGCAAAATCTGAAGTATATTTGGGACAAGTGGTTCGAGCCCTTGTGCCTGGTTCCAAGCACAGAATCTGTTCCATTTTTCTGCATAAGATTTCCTAGTGATGGGCCTCCTGGCTTCAAAAATAACATCTATAACAGCTTTAGAGAGAGGTGCAGTCTGAGTGGCTACATTATCTGCCATGCTGCCAGGTTTAAGGTTCTGAGTTGACTGTGCAGAATCTGATTGTTTTGTTGTGTCAGAAGATGAGGGATTTGAGGTAGAGGCCAAGGTGGGCCTTGGGACAAACTCTTTAGGATTGGGTACCAGTGCTGGCGTGGCCAGTCTGGTGCAATCAGGATAATTTTTGGCCTCTCGTCTGACTTTTAGAAGCACCTTGGTGAGAAGAGGCATTGGAGGGAAGGCATAGACTGTCAGGCCTTTCCAGCTGAATGACGGAGCATCCACTTTCCATGCTTGAGAGTGATAAGTCCTTGTGCAAAATTTCTGTATTTGGCAATTGTGAGGGGAGGCAAAAAGATCTATGCCTGGGCGTCCCCATTTCCTTGTTATGTTGAACACTTGTGGATTTAGCTTCCATTTGTGAGGGTCCATGAGATTTCTGCTTAGTTCGTCTGCCAGTGTATTTTTTGTTCCTGGCAGGAATTGTGCTTGCAGATGTACCTGGTAGGTCAGTGCTGTGTTCCACAAAGTCATGGCTTGTCAACATAGGGGGGAGGAATGTGCGCCCCCCTGCTTGTTTATGTACCACATAAATGTGGTATTGTCCGTCTTTATTAATAGTTGTCCTGCATGTATTAGGTCCTTGAAGGCTGTCAGGGCATTCTGTACAGCTAGCATCTCTTTTTGATTGATGTGAGGATGCATTTGTTCCTTGGGCCACGTGCCCTGCCTGAATACATTTTCCTGCCATATGTGCTCCCCAGGCATAATCCGATGCATCCGTTGTTATTGTCTGCCTGGCTGTAGGCAAGGTGAAAGGCTGTCCCTTGTTGTGGTGACAGGCCTGGGACCATCGAAACTCCTGTTGTAGGCAGGGAATCAAGGTTATGACAGTCTCTAGACTGTGACAATGCTGAGTCCAAACACTTTTTAGATACCACTGTAGTTTCCTCATATGCAGTTTTGCATATGGAATTAGTAGAATGCAGGATGCCATGAAACCCAGGGCCTGCAGAATTTTTCTTGCAGGGAGCTGGGTTCTTTGTTGCCATCATTTGAAAGTAATGATTCAGTTGCCTTTGTCTGGCGTGAGCTAAGCCATCTGGGCAGTTGTATTTAAGCTTGCACCCAGGACATGAATATTAACTCTTGAGAGGGCACTAGTTTTGATTTCTTTTCGTTTACTGTGTACCCTAGGCAAATTAGCAATCTTTTTACAAACGCCAGGTGCTTTAGAAGAATGTCCTTGCTCTCTGCTTGAATAAGGCAGTCGTCCAAGTAGGGATACATTTGAATTCCTTTTTGTCTGCAAAATGCAATTACTGGTGCCAGGCATTTTGGGAAGACCCTGGGCGCAGTAGATAAGCCAAAAAGCAGTGCAGAGAATTGGTAATGCATTGAGCCTGCTATAAATCTGAGGTATCTTCTGCACAATTGTCTGATTGGGACATGCAGGTATGCCTTCTTGAGATCCAAAGTAACTAGCCAAGCCTTCTTGCCCAGCATGGGCAGAAGTTGTTGTAGTGTTAACATTTTGAATTTTGGAACATCCATGAAAGTATTTAGGATTGACAGGTCCAGTATTGGTCTCCAGGCTTTGTCTTTTCTGGGTACTAAGAAACGACTTGAGCAAAATCCTTGTTCCTGTTTTTCTTGTGGAAATTTTTGAATAGCTCCTATATCCATAAGAGCTGCAATCTGTTTTTGTACCTCTGCCCATTGGTTTTGTGGCAGGTTTTGCATACCTTTTGGTTTTGGAAGCATGTGGAAGTGGAACCTGTACCCCTGAGAAACAATATTCAGCACCCATTGGTCTTGGATGATCATGTGCCAATTTTTTGAGAAAAGTGCTAGCTTTCCCCCTAGGGGTGCTGTCAACTGGTAAGAGCTTGGGATTTGCAGAGGGAAGTCATTGTGACCGTTTCCTATAAGGTTGTGATTTGTCTTCTCCTTCTTTGGGGGCTGAAGCACCCCATTGTTTAGGTCTGTAGGAGCCTTGGGCTGAGATCTGCCTCTTGGGTGTCTGTATCTGCCTCTTTGTGGCCTGATACTGGAAAGGACCAATTTTTTGAAGGCCAGTTTCTGCTAAATCTAGGTGGTTGAACCTGTAAGAAATATTTTACCATTTGCATTGACTTTGCTTTATCCTCCATTTTCTTTAACACCTCTTCTGCCTTAACACCAAACAAAGTATCATGCTGTAATGGAGCATCCAATAATTTTACTTTAACATGGTCAGGTAAACTTTGTTCTTTCAACCAAGCATGTCTTCGAATAACAGAGCCTGTAACTGCGGCTCTACAAGAAGCCTCTAATGAATCAAAACCACATTGCAGAGTATGCTTTCCCACTTGTTCAACTGCATGCAATAAATTCTGCATTTCTTTACTGTCAGAACTTTCTATATTTGTAACCATTTTCTACTTTAACAATGACATGAGGTACTGTTGATATTTAAGCATGTGAAACTGACAGTTTAAAGCTCTTACAGCTAAAGTAGCAGAAGTGTAAACTTTTTTCCCCCATTTGTCCAGAGCTCTGGAATCCCTATCTGAGGGGACAGGGTTTTTGGCAGTGGAAGCCTTAACCCCTTTAGGACCCTGAGAAATTGTTTCTGAGTGTGCAGCGGGGTTTTTGTAAAGAAATTTATGACAGTCAGGGACCCTGTAGCACCTGTCTGGCTTTACTGGTGCAAGGGGTAAAGAATCAGGAGACAGACTGGATTCAGAAAAATCATTTACAATATCAAGCACAGGGGGGGATTAGCCAGGGGCCTGTGCTGAGGCAATAAAAAGAAATCTGAGCCTTTTCTTGGATTCTGAGTAATCCTGGCTCTCCCAATGGAAATACTCCCTCATGGTGTGCAGGGTTTCCCCAAAAGAATAATCCTCAGGCGGTAAGGCTGAAGGGATGGACTCTTCAGCATCAGAGTCCTCATAGGGAGGGAGAGAATAGCCCTGATCAGAAGAAGAATCAGAGGAAGTGGAGACCTGATCAGAGGAATCATAATCAGTGTCTTGCCTAGGCCTTTTGTCAGGAGGGGGACGGGAGCCCCTGATTAAAGTAATAAGGTCTTCAGCCATTTTTAAGCATGTTTCTTTGGCATGGATGACTGATCTGGAGAATGCTGCACTCGTTTCCTTGTCTTTAATGGTGTTTTTGACTTTGCCTTTGCTGCTGTAGTAGCCTTAATTGTAAGCTGTGAAGGTCTGAAAACACCCTCAGAAGATGGTGCCTCTCAGCGGCTCCGGACCCATCTGAGGGTATAGTTTCCGTAGGCCCAATACCTTGAGTTTCCACAGGCCTCGGTGTCTTTACGTGGCTGTCGGTTACGGCCTGTGGCTCTGAGGTAGCGTGTGTCAGGGGCTGCGAAAGAGCCTGAGAACCGGCGACTGGCCAAGAAGAGCCTTCGTCGGTTTTGGACCTCGGATGCCTGCCTTTTTCTTTGTCTTTGCGTTTTTTATACATTCCGGTCGTCGGTTGTTCTGACGGCATTATATAATTAAATCTTCGTCCAAAATAATGTAAAGCAAAATCAAACCGACATTTAATAGTGCGTTTATTGAATCTAGCACAAAACCGACAACTAGTAACGTCGTGGTCAGGGCCTAGGCAAGGAATACAGTAAGAGTGAAAGTCCTTATGAGGTGTATTTGCTTCCCAGAAGAAATACAATTAACATTTACTGACATTGGTCTGGAGCAAGAAAATGTTTCCCCAACGGGGTACTTAGCTTTATTGAAGACTTCGGTTCTGAAATTCAATTTTGAAAATCTCAGGAGTCGGCTGACTGGCACTTGCGAACTGCTTTTGCTTCGGGCACCGTGCAGCAAGAAAGACTGAAGGAAATGGCGTCGGTTGCAACTTTTATACCCCTGACGCACTGACATCAGGGAAGAGGCGACAGCAACCGACGCCGGACCAAGACTTTGGAACTCGGGGCGCCTGCCAGCAGGATAACCCAAGTGTAATGACTGCAACAGTGAAACACGATGAACATCTGATAATGCATAGATCCTGCCCTGAAGCTTGGATATTTTCTGCATGACTCCCTTACAGGGATGTGCAGATAGGCTTCTTTTAAGTCTAGGGTGACTAACCAGGAATCTTTGGCTAGCAGAGGCAGAAGCTGCTACAGGGTGAGCATTTTAAATTTTGGTACCACCAGGAAGGTGTTGAGAATGGAAAGATCTAGGCTTGGGCACCAAGTGCCTTCTTTTCTGGGTACCAGGAAAAGTCTGGAATAGAATCCTTGACCTAGCTGTTCCTCAGGAACAGGTTGAATTTCCCTTAGAGAGAGCAGGGATTGGACTTGGTTTTGAGCCTCTGCCCACTGGTTTAGAGAGAGGTCTGGGAACCCTTCTGGGGTTGGCAGTGAGTGGAAGTAAAATTTCTACCCCTGGGATACAATGTTGAGGACCCATCGGTCTTTGGTGATGAGAATCTAGTTTTTTGCATGAAGGGCAATTTTTTCCTCCTAGGGGCACAAGCAGTTGGGCAGAGGAGGGGAGTGGAGCTGAGAAGTCACTGGGAATGCTTTCCGTAAGGGGTGGTTTAGCACTCCCTGCTTTAGAGGTGGAGGCACTCCACTGCTTAGATCTCTGCATACCCTGAGACTGTAGTCTGGGGGGTCTGTTTCCCCTGGGTCTAGTTTGAGATGGCCTTGAGGGGGCTGGAAAGGACCAATGTTGAGGGGCAATACCTACTGAATCTAGTACTGGCAAGAATTCTTTGTCTGCATAGATTTAGCTTTTTCTTCCACCTTTTTAAGAACCTCTTCTGCTTTGGTGCCAAACAGATTTTCCTTGTTCAAAGGAGCATCTAGTAACTTGGATTTGACATGATCTGGCAAGGTCTGCTCCTTAAGCCAAGCATGCCTTCTCAGTACAGAACCAGTGACTGCTGCCCTGCAAGATGCTTCTAGGGCATCAAAGCCACACTGCAATGTATGCTTGCTGACTTGGCTTGCAGAATGCATAAGCTCTTGCAATTCTTTATTTTCTGCACAGTCTGTAAAGGCAGCTATTTTTTGCTTAACAAGTTCCATAATATGTTGTTGGTACTTCAGCATGTGAAAATGACAATTCAAAGGCCTAATGGCAAGAGTTGCAGAGGTACATACTTTCTTACCCCATCCATCCAAAGCTCTGGAATCCCTGTCAGAAGGGGTGGGATTCTTAGCTGTAGTTGCCTTGATACCTTTAGGCCCCTGGGAAATGATGCCTGGTTCAGCAGTAGGATTTCTGAAAATAAATTTGAGAGAGTCAGGTACTCTGTAGTACCTGTCTGGTTTCCTAGGGGCAGGGGGTAAAGCGTCAGAAGTAAGGCTGGATTCCATAAAGACATAAACAACTTCCAGGACTGGTGGTATTGCTAAAGGCCTGTGTTGTGGCAAGTCTGGAAATTCTCTGAGTCTCTTTTTGGACTGAGGACAGTCTTGGCATTCAGAGTGGAAATGCTCCCTTAAAGTATGTAAGGTTTCACCAAAAGAAAAATCCTCTGGAGGAGAGGCAGAGGGAATGGATTCCTCTACATCAGAATCCTCATAAGCAGATAAGGGCATGTCTTCATAATCAGAAACCTAAGAGTCGTCAGACTCTGTCTGTTGAAGCTGCTGGGGACTGGTTTCTTTATCTCTTAGCAGGGGAAGGCTGACTTCTCCTAATCAGCATAATAAGGTCTTCTGCCATTATAAGCATTTTATTTTGTGGCAAGTGAGCAGGTGCATGTGCTTTGGTCATATGTTTTCTAGGCATAGTGCGTACTTTTGGCCCTAGAAACTCAGTAGTTTTAGACAGCACTAAAGTAGTCTGTTTGTGTAGAACATCGGTAGTGCGAAGAACTTCAGAAGCCGGTGCCTGCCCAGCAGCTCCGGACCCATCCAAGGTACAGACATCTGGCGGTTCCATAGTCGAATTAGAGTCTCGCGGCATACCAAACTCCGAACGGGTCTCAGTAGAGGCCTGCGAATCCACTGAAGCAGGCATCAGGGGCTGTGAAAGCACCTCACAGAGTACCAGTGAACTGGTGACTAGCTTAATGGAAGCATCATCGTCAGCTTTGAACCTGTGCAGTCTGTCTCTGTCTTTATCTTTACTTTATTGGAATATCGGTAGTCGAATGGCTTACCAAAGCCATTTCAGAATACGGAGATCGAGAACTAAAGTATTTAGCGACAATAAGGGCCCGACGACGAATGGCTGAACAAGGCACAAAACCAAAAGAGGTACATTGTGGTCTGGGCCTGGAGAGGTGGCGCAGTAAGAATGAAAATCTTGGTGTGGTATTTGCTTTCCACAGGCAAGACAATTAACCTTTTCTGACATTGGTTAGATCAAGAAAAAAAGGATTCCCAATGGGGTACTTCGCTTTAGAAGACTTCAGGATGACCGATACACTTGCAAACTGCTTCTGCTTCAGGCTCCTTGGCAAGAAAGACTGATGTAATGGCGTCGGCTGCCTGTTTTTATACCCCTGATGACCCGACGTCAGTGCTGGAGTGACCACATCCGACGCAGAAATACTAAGTCTCTGGTATTCAGGCTGACTGAGGGCTACCTGCAGGCAGATAACCCAAGTGTGATGACTGCAACAGTGAAACGAAGAACATCCAAAGGATCTTCCACAGTAAGTAGTTCCAGGTTAAGAGAAAAAGACACCAGACAGAAAATCTTTAACACATTTGGACAAATAAGACTTTCTGGTAGTGGGCTTCCCGGCCTCCTGCAGCACCCAAAGCATGTCCTCCGAAAAGAGGTGCTTAAAAGGGATCAAAAGCCTATCACCTACAATGCCAGTTGAAGAGTGGACAGGTGGGGATGGGTGAAAGACCCCTTGTCTTGTGCGAGTAGGTCCACCCTGTGAGGCAACGTGTGATTACTGCCCTTGGCTAAATGCAAAAGAGGGAAAGAATAGTTGTGTAAGAACTTACCATAACCATAGATGTCCCTCTGCCATGTTGCAGCATTCATAACTGCAGGGAGGTTGCTGCCTGCAGTACCAGACATCCGGACAGTATACCAAAGTCTTAGGAGCAGGGGGTATGTGCTGCCTTACCTGTCAGGACCATGAACCGACGTCGGCTATAAGTGACGTTTGCACGTACCCCCTTCAGAAATGACTGTCGAATACAGTAGTACCCCCTGGGGTGCAAGGAAAGGAAGCTTTTCAGACCCACATATGCCACCAGGACAAAGGAAGCCAATAAATTTATGTGCCTGTTAGCAGTGTCCTGTGTGGATGGAGAGAAAATAGGGAAAGTCACGCCAGATGGACAAAACAGAGAAAGAGGGGGTTGGAGGGGGAACTGAATACTGCAACATAGAAGAGAAGGACATCTAAGGTTACGGTAAGTTCTTACACAACTATTCTATGCCCTTTTATTCTCATGTTGCAGTATTCATAACTGTAGGGAGAGTACCCAAGCTTTAGGCATGATCCTGGGAGGAAGGTAGAGGGACCTGGTCTACGAGACCCTGCAAAACTTGACCTAGCAAATCCAGTTCTGGATCTGGAGACCAAGTCTAGCTTGTAGTGCTTGGTAAAGGTATAGACTAAGGATCAGGCGGCTGCTTCCAGTAAGGAAGCATAGTCCATCCCCCTGAAAAAGGCTGCTGAAGAGGCAGCTGCACTAGTAAAATGGGCTTTCACATTGGTAGTTAAAACCTTTCCATGAAAGGAACAGCAGGCAGAGATAGCTTTAGAAATCCAAGAAGATACAGTCTGTTTAGAGACTGCCTTCCCAAAGGCCCTTGGGTGAAAGCTAACAGCTGGTCAGACTTTCTAATGGATTTGGTCTTGTCCAGGTAATACCTAAGCTGCCCATGAACATCCAAGGAATATAGGGTTCTTTCAGATGGATTTTGAGGTGAAAAAACAGGGAGGTAAATGGCTTGATTTAAGGACAGTTCATTAACCACTTAAGGCATGAAGGAGGGGTTAGTCCTGAGGGAGACCAGGTCCTTATGGAAGATGAGGTAAGGGGGTTTATAGCCATCAATGCCTTGATTTCAGAGATCCTCCTGGTGGATGTGACGGCTACCAGCAGTACTGTTTTCCAAGTACATAGTTTCAAAGATGCTGACTAAGCTGGTTCAAAAGGAGGTAGTGTGAGTTCAAGGACAAAATTAAGGTCCCATGAAGACGGTATTGGTTTTCTAGGTGGTCTGACATGGAGGACCTCTCTTAAGAATAGTTTTACCTCCAATCTGGATGTCAATGGAGGAACCCCAAAGGGAGACAGGTGGAAATGGCTGACAAGTGTACCTTAACAGAAGAGTAGGTCAGCCCTGAATGTAGAAGCTCACACAAGTAAGAAAGGACCATAGGTACAGGAATACGAAAGGGGTCCTGTTTTTTCTTTTGACACCACCTGGAGAATCTTTTCCATTTTGCCACATAATTTCTCCTGGTACTAGGTTTCCTGGTCTCCTACAGGACATTGCGTATGCAGTCTGAATACAGGTGTCCGAAGGGGATCAGGACTCTATCACCCATAGTGAATATGAGTGACCTCCTGTCTTGCGTGAGTAGGTCGAATCGGTGGGGTAACCTGTGGTGATTGCCCTTGGCTAGTAGATGAAGAAGGGGGAACCAATGCTGTCTTGGCCAAAAGGGAGTAACCAGCAGGATTTTTGGTTTGACCCTCTGAATTTTCAGATGGACCCTTTGAATCAGTGTGAAGGGGGGAAAGGCATAAAGATACATCTCCACCCAAGAAAAAGAAAAGATGTCCACTCTCCACACCTGTGGATGTGGATCCCTTGTGTAAAACAGAGGCATCTGCCTGTTCTGGGAGAGGGCAAACAGATCAGGCTGAGGAATACCCAGCTGTGAATGAGATCCAAAAACACCTCCCTGTAAAGCATCCACTCATGACAGGGTGCACAGGTTCTGCTGAGAGTGTCAGCCATCACAATCTCTGTTGATGCCTGCAGCTGAATATGCAGTTCTGCTGCCAGGGACCAAATCTGAACTGCCAGGCTGCACAGCAGGTAGGACCTTGCCCCCCCCCCCCCCACACACACACACACACACACTTGTTGATATATCACAAGTCAGTCATATTGTCTGTGACACCTTTTAAGGTGCCTGGTTGGAGGATTGGATAGAAGGTTTGCAAAGCTAAGAGAAGGGCCCTCATCTCTTTGACAGTGATGAGGTCCCTTTGTCTGAGGGAGGATCACTCTCACTGAACTTTGTTTTGTTTGTGGTGGGTTTGCAGAACTGCTCCCCAACCAGTCTGAAGCATCTGTGAAGATTTGTTGCGAAGGTGTGGGAATCTGCAAAGATATACCCTGGTTGAGGTATATGGCTGCAAACCACCATTGCATCTCTTTTTTCAGGCATGGGAGGAGAGGTAGAGGAGTATCCAGAGGAGTGAATGGTGGCTCCACAGACTCCTCAGCACCCACAAATTTTCTCATATGCAGCCTTGCTAAGAGGAGAATAGGCATCAAGGATGTCATGTGGCCTAGGACCCTAAGGAATTTCCTGGCTGATAATATTTGGAGAGAAAGAAGTGTTTGAAGGTCACGTGTGATGGCTTCCACCTTCTGGCATGGAATTAAGACTGCCATTTGGTCAATTTTTATCCTGCACCCCAAGAAAACCAGGTATTGAGGGTGGTGTCAGGTGACATTTTTCCTGGTTCACAGTTAACCCTAGGTTTGCCAGGGTATTAGACACCATGCCTAGGTGGTGACAGAGGTTGTGGCAATCCTGGTGAAGTATACAGAGATCGTCTAGGTATGATATATTTGAATGCCCTGCACTCTGCAGTGGGCGATAACTGGAGCTAGGCATGTTGTGAAAATTCTAGGGGCTGTGGAAATCCCAAATGGCAATGCAGAAAATTGAAAATGCAAGTAACCCATGGAAAAGCATAGTAACTTCCTGTAGCTGGGGTGAATAGGAATATAAAGGTAAGCATCCTTCAGATCCAGGGATACCATGAAGGCTTGGTGAGGGATGAGAGGTAGGAGGTGATGCAAGGTGAGTATTTTGAAGCTAGGCATCCTGAGGAATTGATTACGTACAGACAAATCCAGGATTGACCTCCAAGGGCCATCCTTTCTTGGAACCAAAAACATCCTTGAGTAAAGCCCCTTGTTTGTCTGTTCTGGAGGTATTCTTTCTATGGTGCCCTGAGCTTGAAGCTGATCCAGAATGGTGGGGGGGGGGGAGATGAAGTTGACTTGCAGGCGGTTGAGGTATCCCTTGAAAGGGAGGAAGTGTCCACCAAGCCAAAGTATCCTTTCTGGATAATGAAAAGGACCCAAGCCTCTGAGGTAATTTTCTGCCAGGAGGGTAAGGAAAGGGTGAGGCATAGGGATAAGGGAGTGGAGTTGGGTAATGGGCTTGAGTCACAGTGGAGAAGCTCTGTCCTGGTCAGGCTGCCTGCGAAAGGGAGTTAGAGTGGAGGCGGAAGTTTGTTTAGGAGTGCAGTGTAGCCTAACTTGCCTATGTCCCTTAGCCTGTGGGGCACTGGAATGAGATGATTGCCTCCTAACAAAGGTGGTCTTTTGAAGATAGTTCTTATGATACCTAGGAATAGGAGAGACTAACAAATGCTTTAGATTTTGGAGCTCCTTTCCCTTTTCCTGTAGGGATTTAAGGAGCTCTGCAGAGGCTGCACCAAAAAGGGCCTAATTATCAAGAGGTGCATCTAACAATTTGGTCTGGGCATTCATAGGAAGGGGCTGTAACCCTACCCAAGAATATCTTCTTAGAACAGAACCTGAGGCTGCAGATTTGGAGGAGGCCTCTACTGCATCATAACTGCACTTTATGGAGTGCCTGGTCACCTGAGAGGAGGTAGAGAGTAGGGCAGAGAGTTGTGACTTAGCAAGGGAGTCTGCCACATCTGGAATCAGTGCATAAGCTTTTGACAGGGTATCTAAAACAAACCTAGTGATGTGAGTTAGATAGTTTAAGGCTCTAATGACTAGAGCTGAAGTATATGCCTTCTTCCCTAATCTTTCCATAAATTTGCTGTCCTTGTGAGTGGGAAACAGAGGTGGAGGGCAGCTGTCTGGATGATTTATCTGCTGACACTGCAATGACAGTAGGGTCTGCAGGGGGGCTCTTGAATAGGAAATGTGTATCCTGAGGAACTTTATAAAAGCTATCTACTAAAGACAATTTTAAGGCCTTCTACACAGGTCTGCAAGCTCAAAGGAAGCACCCAGATCGGTTCAGAACTGGTGGTCGAGGACACAACATATACAAATGGCATAGATACAGCAAACTTACTGGCTGACAGATTCAGCGAGAAACGTTACCCCTCTGTCCCCCCATCAGTAAATCAGGACATCCCCAGTACCTGCCCCCTTCCCCTTATATCTATGGAACAGGTAATCACTGCTCTCTCAAAGGCAAAAAATACCGCCTCCATGGGACCAGATAACATCCCAGGCTGCATCCTACGTGAACTCAGGCAGGAACTTGCAGCACCACTAGGCACCCTATTCAATCAAAGCCTGACTACTGGCTTCATCCCAGTTGAGTGGAGGACAGCCATTGTCATCCCTTTACACAAAGGTGGAGTGTCCATTGAGCCGGGAAATTATAGAGCCATCAGCTTAACTAGCCTGACCTGCAAGGCCATGGAATGGATTATCCTGGACCTAATCAACCAGGACACTAGCAACCTCTAAACACTTGATCCCACACAGTTTGGCTTCATCAAGGGGAGGTCACGTCTGCTAAATTTGGTCGACTTCTTTGAGACAGTCACCAAAGTCATGGATGAGGGGACGATGGTGCACACCACCTACCTTGACCTGGCTAAAGCCTTTGACACTATTCCCCACTAGGCATCAATCCATGTTACCAGATGGGTAAGCAAACTGGCTCAGTAATAGAACCCACATAGTCAAAATAGGGGAAGCCACCTCAAGCAGTAGACCTGTAACAAGCAGCGTACCCCCAGGGTTCGGTCTTGGGGCCTCTTATTTGGGATAAACATTTATGAGGTGCAGGCCAAAACTAGTGGGTTATGGCTGACCAAGTTAGCAGATGACTGCAAGCTGGGCGCTGTCATCAATTCTCCTAGTGATGTGGACATGCTCCAAAAGGGTCTCACTCAGACAAATGACTGTTGCCAGAAACATGGCCTCAAGCTGAATACCAAAAAATGCATCATCATTCCCTTTGGGGAGAGTGACATCCTCACAAATTATCACATTAATAACAACGTCCTAAGTACTCAATCAGTCGTGAGGGATTTGGGCACCCAGGTTGATAGCAACCTGACTTTTGACCACCATGTTGCTTCTGTTGTACGGAAAGCCTTCTACATGGCCCACCTCATAAGTAAGGGTATCTCATCCAGGGACAAGGAGGTCATAATATCCCTGTATTCTTCCCTTACAACGCCCATTAGTGAGTACAATGCCCCTTTTGGCATGTACCTCGCAAAGCACATGCAGCAGCTGGAGAGACCACAGAGGTTCCTCACCACGAGAACCCAGGGCCTCAAACATCTACCATACACAAATAGGCTAAAAGCCCTATCCCTCTACTCGGTTTCATACAGACTCCTCAGAGGTGACCTCAGTCTGTCATACAAGACGTTCAAGGACCCCACCTTGATGGGACTTGCTGCACACCCGCAAGTCAAGTTTCACTCGAGTAACCCGCACGAGTTCAACCTGGTCTGTGACATCAACAAGACTTGGCGGGACAGATTTGTCCTTGTTCCCCTCTATTCATCACTCATTAGACCCATTATAGAGTAAAACGCCCCTTTTGGTATGTACCTCACAAGACATCTACAACACAACTCAAAAGGCCGCAGAAATACCTCACAAAGAGGATTACCGGCCTCAAACAGATGCCCTATGCAGACCATCTCAAAAAACTCCAGCTTTACTCTGTTGCATATCGCCTACTCAGAGGCGATCTCTGCCTAACATACAAAGCTATGTCAAACCCAGAGCTGTTGGACATGCTCCACTTAAAGAAATCCCAATCCCTGTGAGCTACACGCTCTAGGGACCTAAACCTTGTCACCACAATAAACAGAACATGCTGGAGGGACAGATTCCTGTCCCAGAGACTTCCCATACTCTGGAGCAAGCTACCTATCTATATCAAACAAAGCTCCTCATTAGCACTCTTAATCTTAATAATTGGATGGGAGATAGGAAATTCACCCCGGGGATCACTTCTGTGGCTCTGCTTGACAGGGGCACAGGAAAATAATTTTCTTGGGTGGCAAAAGCCAGAGTACTGTTTGGCTAAGTTTATATAGGCCCTAGGGCCAATGGTCTACTACCTACCTATGAACACACCAAGGTAGCAAAAAATCATCAGTAAAAAGTCCAAGGTACCCAAAGAAGAAGTCCAGCCACAAAACGAATAAAAACAGCTTTATTCCAATGAACCAAACCACATCCGCAAGTCAAGTTTCACTCGAGTAACCCACACACGCGGCCTCAACCTGGTCTGTGACATCACAAAGACTTATTGGTGGGACAGATTTGTGTCAAAGAGACTCCCCCATCTATGGAATAGACTCCCTCTCCACATCCAGCAGAGTACCTCTTTACCTCTTTTTAAGCACAACCTGGGTAACGGGATGGGAAACAGAAAATATACCCCTGAAATTCCACCTATGTCTCTGCTGGACAGGGGGATCGGGTGCTGACTTGTCTAAACATGGGCTAAACTCTTGGATAGGCTTACAAGGGCCTCAAGGCCAATAGCCTAGCAACCTCCTAAGATCTATGATCTATCTGGACGTTAAGAAGCTGGGGGCTGGGAATCAGTGGAGTGCGATGCAGCCAGAAAGGCATCATGAAAGGTTGGAAGCTGGGGAGGTAATGCAGATGGAAAGGGCTGGTCCATCTGCAATAATTCAAAGCACCTCTTTTTTGTTTCAGGGACATCTGTGACCTGCCATTTAAAATGTTCTGGAGAATTCCTCTCCTGGAGATTCAGGACTAATAGAGTTCTCCTCCTCAGGGGTAATGAAGTCCTTGGGGGATTCTAACTGGGAGCAATGGGTAAGTGATTCATCAGAGTAACAGAGTTCCTCTTCTGAATCCTTGAAGGCCTGCACAGGTGGAGGTGTAGGTAAAGGTACCAGAGATTGGAGAGTCTGGAAGGCCCTGAAAAGATTTTGCAGAAAAAAACTTCCCATCCAGGAGATGGTTCAGCTTCTCTATGTTCCCTATGTTTTAATTTCCATTTCCTTTTCACAGGAGTAGAAGGAGGTGTTGATTTAGAGGCCGACGCCTGGGAGGATGGAAAGGTTAGAGTAGGCCCTGCCGATGTCTTGAGCCGTGGGCTCCCCTTTGCCATCAGGGGCTGATGGCTGATCAACCTCAGTGGACATACTTTGCATTTCCACCGAACCGGCTTCCACCATGGTTCCTGGTTCTAGCTGTAAAACGGGGTGTCCGATGAGACCCAGGGATAACTTCATCCTTCAGAGTCTCACCAAACCCCTGAGGTATAGCATGGGTATCAAGCCTAACTTTCTTGGCCTTCTTCCAAAGCGGGTCGTCAGAGGTACCTATCTCATCCTCCATGCCTAATGCTAGATGCCAGAGCCTCCAATTTTCTAAATAAAGCTTTAAGGCAGCCAGACACCTGCAAAGTATTTTAGGTACAAAGAATTTGCAAATATCTTAAGACGTATGGCCGTGCCCTTCACCTAAACAGAATAAGCACTTATGTGTGGCCTTGTGTGGAATTTGTCTTCCACAAGCACACTTCCCTTTCCTAGCTGACATGTATGTTTGAAAAGAAATAAGAAAGAAACAAAAAACCCACAGGGGTACTTATCTGTATCGGACAGCCAAAACAACTAACTGATTCCTGGAGCTGGCGATAGGAGGTCCGTATATCACTGTGGCAGAAAAATTCTGAAGGGGGTACTTGCAGACGTCACTTTTATAACCGACGTCGGTTTATGGCTCTGACTGCAATGTAGCACATACTCCTGCTCCTAAGATTTTGGTATACTGGCTGGATGTCTGGTACTGCAGGCAGCAACCTCCCTTGCAGTTATGAATACTGCAACATGAGAATAGAAGGCCATCCAGTGTTGTCTGGGCCAAAAGCGTGCCACCAATAAGATTTTGGAAGCATCCTGTTCTATCTTGAACGGGACTCTCAGTATGAGAGAAAGGGGAGGGAAAGCATAAAGAAATATCCCCTTCTGAGAAAAAGGGAGGGCATCCATCTTCTAAGCCAGAGGACATGGGAGTATGGTGCAAAAGGTAGGAAACGGTCTGTTCAGAGGGGAGGCAAGGAGATCTACTTGGGGAATACCCCACTAGTGGACAATGTCCAGAAAAAAAGTCTCTGTGAAGCAACCACTCGTGAGTTCATGTTATGGACCTGGTCAGAGAATCTGCCAGTGTTATCTGAGGGAATGTAAACCACCTGAAGACTCCTCTGACACTGGACAGCTAGATTCATAACCTGAAGAGCTAGTCTGCAAAGATGATGAGATGTTGTTCCCCCTTGCTTGCTGATGTACAATATCACTGTGGTATTGTCTGTGAAGATTTTGAGGGGCCCTGGAAAGAGAATAAAAAGCCTGAAGAGCAGCACTCGTCTCTGATACTGATATGGTCCTTCTTTGGATGAAGAGACAAAAGGCCCTGGACTTTCACAGGACTGAAGGAGGCTCCCCATCCCGCTTCCGATGCATCTGTAAAGAGTTCTTGAGTGGGTACTGGAGGTTGAAAAGGAAGCCCTGGGTTGAGGGACTGATGAATCTACTACTGAAGTTTCAGCTTGAAGCATGGGAGAAGGGGAACTGGAAAATTCAAAGGATGAGAATGTTGAAGCCTGACTGACATTAGGAACTACTGGAGTTTTCTCATATGAAGCTTGGTCGGAGGAAGGAGAGGAATGGTGGAAGCCATGTACCCTAGAGCCATTAGAAAGTATCTGGCCGTAATGGAGTCCAGAGGAAGAAGGGATTTAAAGAATGCAATTTAAAGCCTTGGGAGAAGGCAGAGAGATGCCAACACTAACAGCCTGGAGCCTGCACCCTAGAAAAACATGATCCTGAGGAGTGAGGAATGATTTTTGGAAATTCACTGTAAACCCTAGGCTTTGCAAAAGACAAATAGCAAAGTGAAGATAGTGAAGTATAGTCTCTGGAGAAGAAACCTGAATGATCAGGTTGTCCAGGTAAGGAATGATCTGTTTTCCCCTCAACCTGCAAAAAGCAATCACAGGAGCTAGGCATTTGGAGACCCTTGTGGCAGCAGAGAGGCCAAAGGGCAAAACAGAGAACTGAAAACGCAAAGAAAGAGAAATGCAAAATCTTCCTCAAAAGGGGATGAAGAGGGATATGGAGATAGGCATCCTTGAGATTCAATGAAACTGGAAAGGCCTGTGGCATCCTTGAAATCCAGGGAAACTAGAAAGGCCTGAGGAAGAAAGAGATGAAACAAGGTTTGAAGGGACAGCATCTGAAAGGAAGGAACCTTCAAAAAGGTGTTTAACGGAGAGATCCAGAATGGGTCTCCAGGTGCCTGCTTTCTGGTATAAAACTCCTTCCCTTTTGAGAAGCTGGAACTCACAGAACTGTTTCTTGTGACAATACTCTCCAAAGCACCTCTGGAAAAAAGGAGGAGGCTGATGAATGCCCAAAAAAGGTGTGTGGGGAGGTTCCAAACCATATAATACTCCTGACGAATTATGGATAGAACCCAAGAATCTTGAGTAATCTTTAACCAAACTGGAAGGGACAGGGAAAGATGAAGAGAGAGAGGTACATGACTGAGGAGAGAAGGGCAAGGATAGTCATACAGCACCTGGCTTGTCTGGAAAAGGAGGCTTCGGAGCTGAAGGAGTTTGAGCAGACTTAGCAGGAGGAGCCCTTCTACCACCCTTCTTACCTTTGGGGGGAGGGTGAGACTCTTTCCAAACAAAGGAAAATTTTTCAGGGTAATTCCTTTGAAACTTGGGAACAGGTAAAACAAAAATATGTTTCAAATCCTGTAAAGCCTTACCCTTTTCCTGAAGGAACTTAAACAGCTCAGCAACAACAAAAAAATGTTTGTTATTTAGAACAGCCTCCATCAGCTTAGCCTTAACACCATCAGGCAAAGGCTGGAGGTGTGGCCAGGAATACCTCCTCAAAACAGAACTAAAGGCAGAAGCTCTAGACGAGGCATCAGTTACATTATAGTTGCATTTAACAGAATAGCGAGCTGCTCGAGAACATGACCCTAGTAAGGAAAGAGTTGAAGTCTTCCCCTTAGTCAGGAAGATCTGAAATAACCTAACGGGGCTGAGAGAGAAGAGCCAAAAATACCTGGTTGTGCGGGTCTGGTAGTTTACAGCCGTAAAGTCAGAGGACGCAGAAGTACACACTTTCTAACCAACCCCTCCAGCGTTCTGCTGTCCTTGTCAGAGAGGAGCAGTTCTGTAGAAGGCAAACTTTAGATGGCTTGTCAGAAGTAACAGAATAAACATGCGTCAGCAGAGGGGCACTTATGAAAGAATCTGTAATCCTCAGACATTAGGAGCAGACAGTTGTGAGTCAGGAGCCCAAGAAGCTGCAGGGAAAGCATCCAACAAGACAGCAAGAACAGGGGGAACAGCAGAGGACTTGGAAGACTCCATCTGAAGGAGCTCATAATACCTTTGTTGGACTTCATAGACCTGAGCACAACCCCACCTAAACTCTATCAAACGGGAAATTGTACCACCAAAGGAAATCTACTCAAAAGGAGAATCAGGACCAACAGACTCCTCCTCCTCTTCAGAGCCATAATCCAAGGGAGAAGGAATTAGGAAGAATACGTCAAGGATTCTTCACCAGAATCCACACCCTCATCATACAAAACCTGTTCCCTAGGCCTCTTAAGAGGAGAAGACCAAGAGGGATCAGGAACAGAGACCCCTTGAGGGTGCTTAAAGCCATAAGGGCATTAATTAGATCTTGTGTGAAATCTTGCCATTCACGTTGAAGGTCTCTGGGAGCAGGAGAAAGCTGCTTAGTTTTCTGCTTCCTTTTCAAGGGGACATCAGCCTTAAAGATTTTAGGTGGCTCAGACCCCTGACTACACGTAGTAGGAATCTCTTCTCTGAAGATTTAAGGAACATCCACAGGCCCTTTTGGAAATAATCAGCTTTGGTTCCCTCCGAATATCTGAAATGGATGTCTGCAAGGCCTCCAGGGATGTGGGTGAAGTCAGATCCATGCCAGCCCCTGAAACAGTTGGGGAATCCAACTGAAAAATTGGGTGGTCCTCCAGGCTTCCACTAACCTTGAGACAGATGTCTGGTGGAACAGGTGCAGCTGAAAAATCCAACCAAGCTTTCTTGGTCGTCTTTGTGGGCGACCAACCTTCGGGCCAGAAGATTCCTCCCTAGTACCCTTAGAAAACCAGCATCTCAAATTGTTGGCTAAGTAAATGGCTAAAGAGGAGAGAAGACTATGCAAGGTCTTTGGAACAAATGCCTGACAAATGGGACAAGATGCATGGTCATGAAAAGCACTTAAGCAAACCAAATACTGCTTGTGATTATCCTTATGGGGAAACTGTCTCCCACAATGACATTTCCCCTTTCTGGATGACATGAAACCAACATACACAAAATAAAAAGATAAGAAAACACCCAACGAAGCACTTATCTGAAAAATGGCTTGGTAACCAGTAAATGAATGAGCATTCAGACCTACGATCGAAGATGGTGTGTGGACTGGTGGCAAAGAAGTTCTGAGGATGGTAACCTTTATGCTCTACGCATGTGCGGGGAGCACGTGTGTGTGACATACAGCATCCCTATTACAACCTTAAGGCTTTGGTATACTGGATGGACATCAGGCTATCCTTGGCAGGGATCCCTACTATAATAAATACTGCAACAGTGATATAGGAGGACATATACACAGGGAATGGTAACAGTGAGATGAGGCCAAGCAGCAATTTGGACTGCTGGTTAGGGAGAATGTTCCCTACTAGGGACCGATAAGAGTACAGGCAGAGAGAAAAGGACAAAGGAGTACCAAGTGAAATGCCAGCTATTTCTGCGTTTTTAATTGAGTCTTGAACAGGAATAAATAGCAGGGCATATAAAACATTGCATATTAACAAACAGAATCCATCAGAGGAAGCTAGAAAAGATTGGTACATTGCCCATCCCCTTTTGTCGTCCCAAAAAACAATTAGAAGACATCTGTATGATTCCCAAGTATGCTTTACTCTCAAGGTGAATTTCTTGGCATCCATGTCTCAAAGACATAATACGGTTACAATTGGTGACCCAATCATAATGCTCTATGTTATGCAAATTTCATTCTCGTTATAATCTAGTCCCACAATGCAGCACATATGACCACCACCATAGAACAGCGCCAAAACCTCTGACAACTTTAAAGGCTGTATTATACCTCATGTTAACACACACACAAACACACACACATGAAATGTCCAGTACCTATTAAAATGGATGACTGTTCAGAGGTTATTCTCTTCTGGTCATTGTCTGTACAGTAGTAAAACAAGTGCGCTGCAGCTTTCAAAGCTTTAACACACACTGTGCTGTAACACCATTAATTTTTCCTTTTTCTAATGGGCAGTATATCACGACAGCTAAAGCTCAATTGTACTACAAAGAATTAAGATGGTCTTTCTCTAACCATAATCAAGTAATCTTAAGTTCTCACAATAAATGTCAAGCTACACCTCTAGAGCTTCGTTCTCCAGCTGAATTTCTTGAAATGCATTTGTCAGACACAAATTGACTATGATCAGGTTTCTGATCATAACCATCTATGCTTCACTGGCTCTCTGGGAACTGTACTTTGTTTTTTTTTAATTACTGACATTTAAGTTAATGCACTAGGTACTATCACTGCTAACCTGACTTTTTTTTTTTGGTCACATAATAGATTAAGCCACTAGTGGGACGTCTGGGGGATAAAGAGGTTGCCAGGGATGTCTGGAGGATAAGAGTCTGCCACAGCTTTCTGATATTTTAACACTGGACAGAGAATGGTTGTCTGACTGCTTGGTACAGGAGACTTGAATGAAGTGATACTCAACAGGTACAAAAAACTTGTTTGCTGTTGAACTTAAACATTTTGGCTACTGTTGCTTATGGCCTAGGGGATGAGGATACACATAGGTTCATAGGTTCATACTAGGCTATCTGCCCAAGGGCATTTATAAGCCTAGCCCATAGATATGTGGCTTTCGCCACCCCTTTAGTTTGAATAAAACTATGCCTATTATTTTGCTGTGCCTCTGTCAAGCAGTGACACTGAAGTAATCCCTGGGGTATATCTGCGATCTCCCATCCATTGGTCAAGATTCCTCTTGAACAAGGCCAGCGAGGTGCTCTGCCTCGCATGTACCGGGATTTTGTTCCACAGCATAGGGAGTCTCTGGGTGATGAATCTGTCCCTCCAGCACGTCCTATTAATAACCGTGTCAAGGTTTAAGTCTCCTGCCCTTGTGGTTCTGAGGGATCTAGATTTTTTTGAGGTGAAGCATATTCATCAAATCTGGGTTTGACATGGCCTTATATGTCAGGCACAGGTCACCTCTGAGCAAGCGGTATGAGACTGAATAGAGCTGGAGTTCTTTCAGTCGGGCAGCATAAGACATATTTTTGAGACCCTTTATCCTCTTGGTGAGGAACTTTTGGGGCCTTTCCAGCTGCTGCAGGTGTCGGGTCAGATACATTCCGAATGGGGCATTGTACTCAATCATAGGTCTAATGAGTGATGAGTACAGGGGGACGATGACCTCCCTTGATCTAGATGTGAATCCCTTCATGATCAGGTGGGCAATGTAGAAGGTTTTCCTGACTACTTTAGCAACATGAGTGTCAAACGAAAGGCTAGTGTCAACCTGGGTCCCTGATGACTTCTTCTGTGCTCAGTGGATTGCCACCTATATGGTAGCTAGGGGTAACCTTGTTTTTCCCGAAGGGTATGACTATGCATTGACTGTATGTCATACAAGATCATACCTACCGTGACTACTTTTGATGCAAGTTTAGTAGCATTGCTAACAAATTAATCTTAAAATAAATCATTAATCTCTCATATCCTCAGGCTACTGAAAATGTATTATATAAAAAGTGAACAGAAAAAAAAAAGTTTTCACCCTTATATATTCTGGACTAGAACATTTGCCGTGAGTTTATTTTTAAAAGCTTTTCTTTCTTTTTTTTGTCTCTGTAATTTGGACTGGTACAGTTGTAGTACAACTGACTGAAGGAAATTTTTAAAAAAAGAATGTACAGCTCACCCACAATAAAGAATACACAAATTAACACTTTTGTACTTTAAATTAACAACCTTACAAAACATTGGTAAAAATAGCTACCTTCCTTCTTTCCACTTGCTTAAATCAAACACAGCAGTATAAAGTACATCCACCAGTCCCAAGTTCTTTTCTGGATCAAGGCTTCTCTGCAGTAAAGACATTGTAGCAGGGTCCTCTTTCACACACCTGAAACATAGATGCAAATTAAAAATTGTTACTCTAAATTGATCACATTTCAGTCTACATTGCAGATACTCAAACAGACCAATAATCAGGGCACTTCAGAAACAAAGTCAGCAAAAGCGGTATGTCGTGCTTTCCTTCCACCAAAGTTATTAATGTTTTACTTCTGGCCAGAAAAGCAACATCAACAGAACAAAAATGAAATTAATATTTCAATGTACAGTGTGTTAAGACCATATGATGAAAAATATTTTTTAAAGTAGCACCCATTCAGTTCTCTTATGGCAGGAGAAACACCAATTTTTTTCATTCAGAGGCATTTACCAGACTCCAAAGTAAAAATAAATAAATCAGCACACTTTCTTTAATGTAGTCTCAAATCATCAAGAGGCAGCTAAACTTGTTTGGGTACCTGAATAACAGATGTTTTAAACTATCAACTGATGTGTAATGAGACCATTATCAGCAGGTCTATGAGTAAAGTACAGTTGTGTACACCTACCATAAATGTAGATGTTAGAGTGTCTTCACTGTTGCAGTCATAACTGTAGGGTGGTCCTGCCGGCAGGCAGCCCGAGGTCGGCCAGAATCCCAAAGTCTGGGTCCGGCGTCGGCTGTATAAGCTAGTATCCTGACGTCAGTACGCCTTGGTACATAGCCCTCAGCCGACGCCATCTTCTCCAGCCTTTCTTGCCCTAGATGTCAGAAGTCCCCAATAAATCAAAAAATGAATCCAACAAGGAAACACAAATACACCACAAATAAGAGAAAAAGAGGGGATAGGAGGGAGGGAAACCCCGACTGCAACAGTGAAGACACTCGAACATCTACATTTATGGTAGGTGTACACAACTGTACTATGTTCTTCGTGTTTCACTGTTGCAGTCATAACTGTAGGGTGGAATCCCAAAGCAGTGTAGAGTGGGAGGAGGCTTTAGATAGAAGAAGGGGAGGCAAGAATACCCTGCAAGACAGCAGAGGCAAAGCCTGCCCTAGACTTAGAAAACAAGGGGAGATTGTAGTGCTTGGAAAAAGTATGCACAGAACTCCAAGTGGCAGCTTCCAAGATATCCTTGGTAGGGACTCATCTGAGGAAAGCTGTAGAAGTAGCAGCTGCTCTAGTAGAATGACTTCTAATGGTCCCTGGAAACTGTTTCCCATGATGAGTGTAACAAAATCTGATTCCATAAGCAATCCATTTGGAAATAGTTTGTTTAGAAATAGGTTTTCCAAGAGAACTGGAGGCAAAGGAAACAAACAATTGGTTAGACTTTCTGAAATCTTTAGTCTTGTCCAAGTAAAATCGTAACTGTCTGTGCACATCCAATGAATGCAAAATCCTTTCCCTTTATTTTGAGGATTTGGAAAGAAAGTAGGAAGGTGAATTGTCTGATTTAAAGCCACTTTGAAATCACCTTAGGCATGAAAGTAGGATTGGTCCTCAAGGATACTCTGTCCTGATGGAAAATAAGGTATGGTTCCACAGCCATGAGAGCTTGCAACTCTGAGACCCTTCTGGCAGAGGTCAATGCTAACAAAAGAACAGTCTTCCAGGATAGAAACTTAATATCTGAAGATGCAGCAGGCTCAAAAGGAGGCAAAGTAAGTTTTTCTAAAACATAATTAAGATCCCAGGCAGGGACAGGAGGGGTCCTTGGAGGCCGCAAATTTTTAGCCCCTCTCAAGAACTGCTTCACCAAAGGATGTGAAAAAACAGGAGGATCAGAACTGTAATGCGCAGAGATAGCAGAAGCATGTATCTTAATGGAAGAAAAGGAAAGTCCTTTAGATAAAAGCTCCGAAAGGTAAAGCAAAATAGAGGAGAGATCAGGAACCTGAGGATCAGAGCCTCGGTCCTGCATCCAAATAGAAAACCTCTTCCATTTAGAGGCATAGGATTTCCTAGTGCTAGGCCATCTAGCTTCCAAAAGAACATCCAAAACTTGTTTGGGAAGACTAGAGGAAATCAAATTCCTTTGAAGAGCCAAGCTGCCAGGCAAAGGGTCTTGAGATTGGAATGTAGTAACTGACCCTGATGCTGGGACAGAAGTGAAGGGTTCAGTGGGAGAATTCAAGGAGGCCCCGAGAACAGGAGCTTTAAGGTTGGATACCAAAACTGTCGAGGCCAATTTGGAGCAATCAAGATGAGGAACTTGGGCTTGTCCTGTTTTATCTTCAGTAGTACCCGAGGCAGTAGAGGAAGAGGAGGGAAGGCATATGCTGAAAGGCTTCTCCAGCTGAAGGACAGGGCATCCACTCTCCATGCTGTTTTGTGGAAGGACCTGGTGCAAAAGCGAGGCAGCTGATGATTGAGATGGGATGCAAACAGATCTATCTGGGGACATCCCCAAACTGCAGTAATCCTGTTGAACAAGTTGGTGTCTAGCATCCATTCGTGAGGATCTGTAATGTTTCTGCTCAGGCTGTCTGCTAAGAGATTCTGTTTCCCTGGAATGAATTGAGCCTGGAGATGCAGATTCAAATTTAGAGCTGTGTCCCATAAACCCATAGCTAGTCTGCAAAGGGGGTATGAATGAGAACCCCCTGCTTGTTGATGTACCACATGACCGTGGTGTTGTCTGTCGAATTAGCAGAGGCCCTGGTTGTAAAAGGTTTTGAAGGCTAAAAGGGCATTTTGAACTGCCAACATTTCCTTCAGATTGATGTGCCAGTGAAGATGGTCCTTTGTCCAGGTTCCCCCTGCTGGCAATTGTCTAGAAAGTGTGCTCCCCAAGCATAATCCGAGGCGTCCGTGGTTAGGATTTGAGTAGGTTGAGGGAGACGAAAAGGTTTTCCTTAGTTTAAAGTGCAAGCCCTGGACCACCAGAGGAACTCCTTCTGGAGGCAGGGGATCAGAGGAATCAGAATATCCAGATCGTGGTAATGCTGTGACCATACACTTTTCAGATACCATTGAAGCTTTCTCATGTGAAGCCTTGCGTTTGGAATCAACAGAATGCAGGAAGCCATGTAGCCCAGAGCCTGCAGGAATTTCCTTGCAGTGAGCTGAGATAGAGTTGCCAAGGTGTTGAAAGTAGAAGCCAGCTGAGTTTGTTTTTCTGGAGTGAGGTAGGCCCTTTGTAAGGTTGTATTTAAGAGGGCTCCCAAGAATACCATTTGTTGAGAAGGGATCAAATGTGACTTTTTGATGTTCACTGAGAATCCCAGTAGTAGGAGAAGACGTTGAACAAAGTCCAGATGTTGAAGCAGAAGATCTTTGCTGTCTGCCTGAATAAGGCAGTCGTCCAAATAGGGGTAAATCTGGATCCCCTGAAGTCTGCAGTAAGCCACTACTGGTGCCAGGCACTTGGTGAAGACTCTGGGCAGTAGATAAACCAAAGGGCAGAACAGAGAATTGAAAGTGCCTCGAACCTGCCTTGAACCTGAGGAATTTCCTGCGTTCTTGTCTGATAGGGATATGCAAATAGGCTTCCTTTAAGTCCAATGTCACCATCCAGGCGTCCTGAGAGAGCATTGGAATTAGCTGTTGCAGAGTAAGCATCTTGAACTTTGGAATTTCCAAAAAGGTGTTTAACACAGAAAGGTCCAGAATAGGTCTCCATGAGTTTTGTTTTCTGGGAACCAGAAACAGCCTTGAATAAAACCATTTTCCCATTTCCGAGAGTGGAACAGGCTCTATGGCTCTCATGGCCAGAAGAGCATCCACTTGAGTTAAGGCCTCTGACCATTGAAGTTTTGGCAGATCTGGCCAACCATGAGTCCTTGGCAAAGTGTGAAAGTGGAACTTGTAACCTTTTAAAATCACGTCCAATACCCATCTGTCCTGGGTAATATGAGTCCAATTTCTGTAAAAAAGAGAGTTTTCCTCCGAGAGGGGCGTCCAGGTGAAGGGGTCCTGAAGCCCAACCGAGAGAGTCATTGAGTTTGCTTTCTTTGAGATTGGGATCTGTCTTCTCCCCTTCTAGGTGAAGAAGCAGTCCATTGTCTAGATCTGTAAGAGGTCTGGCCTTGACCACGACCTCTGGAGCATCTATATCTTCCCCTTTGAGGCCTGTCAGACGTGGGAAAGGACCAATTTTTAGAGGGCCAATTCCTGGAAAATCTAGGAGGCTGAACTTGCAAGAAATCTTTTACAGTCTGCATGGATTTTGCCTTTTCTTCCATCTTTTTAATAACTTCCTCAGCCTTAGAACCAAAAAGAACATCTTGTTGAACATCTAATAACTTAGCCTTAACCTGTTCAGGTAAACTTTGTTCACGAAGCCAGGCATGTCTCCTAATCACAGTACCAGAGGCAGCAGCCCTGCAAGAAGCATCCAAAGCATCAAAACCACAATGTAAGCTATGCTTGTTAACCTGTTCAGTAGCATGCAAAACATCCTGAAGTTCCTTATCCTCTGCACAAGCAGGAAGGGAAGCAAGCTTTTGCTTTAAAACAGACAAAAGAAATTGCTGATATTTAAACATATGAAACTGGCAATTTAAAGCCCTTACAGACAGGGTAGCAGAAGTATATACCTTTTTACCCCACCTGTCTAAAGCACGAGAATCCTTCTCAGAGGGAATAGGATTTTTAGAAGTAGCAACCTTAGCAGCCTTAGAACCCTGAGAAATAGTTTCAGGATCTGCAGAAGGGTTTTTAAATAAAAATAAATGAGAGTCAGGAACCCTATAAAATCTATCAGGCTTAGAAGGAGCAGGAGGCATGGAATCAGGATTCAAATTAGCCTCAGAAAAAGCATCTACAATGTCCAAGACAGGAGGGATAGCTAAAGGCCTATGATGAGGAAGAAGAAGAAATTCTCTAAGCCTCTTTTTGGAAGCAGAATATTCCTGTCCTTCCCAATGAAAATGTTCTCTCATCTCATGCAAGGTTTCCCCAAAAGAAAAATCCTCAGGCGGAGAGGCCGAGGGCAAAGAATCCTCAGCATCCGAATCCTCATAAGGGGGAAAGGAATAGTCCTGATCAGAGGAAGAAACAGAAGATACAGAAGCCTGGTCAGAGGAATCCAGAGTAACATCCTGTCGAGGCCTTTTCTCAGGAGGGGGGTGAGAACCCCTAATCATTGTAAGCAAATCTTCAGCCATCCTCAATAATTGTTTTGTGTCTTGGGAGTGGATTCAGAAGCAGCTTGAGCTGAAACTTTAGACTTAGTAGGAGTCTTTGTCTTTGCCTTTGAAATAGTGATATGAGTAGGCCTGAAAACCTCCTCAGAAGCCGGTACCTGCACAGCGGTTCCGGACCCATCTGAAGGAGCGACGTCCGAAGGTCCTGCAGCAGTTAAAATAGTGGGCCTTGATGGCTCCCCATGGGAGTCCGTATCGGCCATCGGTTCAGAAGTGGCGGACGACAGGGGCTGCAAAAGCGCCTCACTGACGACAGCTGAACCGGACGCTGGCTCCAGCTGCAACGAGTCCTGTTTGGACCTCGGAGGCCTGTCTTTCTTTGCACTTCTTTTGAACTCCGGTAGTGTCCGACGACATTCTGTAATTGAAGCGTCTGCCAAAATAATTTAAAGCCCAATCGTACCTGCGCTTGATAATACGAGAGTTGAACCTGGCACAGAACCGACAACAAGAAACGTCGTGGTCAGGGCCTAAGCAAGGTAGACAGTAAGAGTGGAAATCTTTATGAGGTATTTGTTTCCCACACGCTATACAATTATTAACTTTTTCTGACATCGGAGGAACAAGAAAAAGATTCCCCAACGGGGTACTTAGCTTTGAGAAGAGAAGTAAGAACTTCGGACCGACAACAACCAAATACGCTGTTCGAAAATCGCCAACCAACGTTTTGCGAGCTGCTTTCCACCGCACGGCAAGAAAGACTGGAGAAGATGGCGTCGGCTGAGGGCTATGTACCAAGGCGTACTGACGTCAGGATACTAGCTTATACAGCCGACGCCGGACCCAGACTTTGGGATTCTGGCCGACCTCGGGCTGCCTGCCGGCAGGAGCACCCTACAGTTATGACTGCAACAGTGAAACACGAAGAACATCATACTTCTCTCTCCTTCCTTCCCCCTCAGTAAGCTACTTTTCTATATTTTTCTTTTCAAGTGTGTACTATCTGCTGGTGACCACTGTGATGTCATCTTCAACACTGGAAGAGTAGACCCTAGTCTCTGAAATGTCAATCTGTCCCCAAACACCAAGTAATAACTTTGTACAAACCAAGGAAAACAGTGAATAATAGCACCTACTGTAAACTAAGTGAAATAAACGTCTACCCAATTTATAAGAAACTCCAACAGCTGCCACAAGAAGGGAATAGAGATAGAGCAGATAAGTTTCTTGGCATGTGATCTAGGATGGATCCTATGTATGGGATTACCCTCTCCAACAATCAGCAAATTGCATCTTTTTCTGGAAGTTCCCATGAACACTAATGTATGCAGATTTGTGGTGCTGCATGTCATGACACCATGTATTGAATAAACAAGTTTGCCTGTTCCTAGTGTTTAACATTCTTGCCACTAGTTAAAAGTCTCTTTTGCAATTCAACAATGAATATTTAGCACAACCATTGGAAACACAGGAAATCCCTCACTACAGGGAGCTGCCCAACAAATGATGCTGTCCCCTACATGAGATAAAGGATAACAGTTGCCCCACGGAAAAAACTTGGAGGGGTTCTGTTTCTCACAGGTCTATAACCAACAAACAGGTCTAAATCATTGACAAAAAGGGCACTCCAAGGCCTATCCTCCATAAACATAAGTGGCAGGGCTTCATCTGATGGCTAGTATGAATAGGCTACCTAAGTGTCCTCAAAGCTCCAATGCCCTCTTCCAGGAGAAGTAAGGAGTAGGATCTCCATTCAAAGAGGCAGTTGTAACACTTACCCTCAAGAGAAAAAGCAGTCTCTACTACTGGTCTAGGATCGTGGAGCCTGAGGCTGCTCACTAGCTCCCTCAGAAGTACTACAGAGGAACAAAGTGATGCAGCAGAGGAGGTTACAGAGGGAGAAGATCACTACTATCAAGTTCTGGAAGGCAGCTCCTCTGGAACTCCACAGAGCTGCCACTACCCAACTTGCCAAATTAAGAATCCCTATAAAGGGAAAGGGAGTAAGACTAGGCAGCAACACAAGTCAGCCCAGGAAGGGCTATCTGGTAGGAAGGCTCGGCACTGAGCCCAGGGCAATTTTTCACTGATACTTAGTGATTGTGAGGATCTTAAGAAGCATCCCTGTGGTAGTTTATCTCTTACAATGTACATATGAATAACCCAGTGATGGGCAGAAAATGGATATGTTAGGAAATTTGCATGTTGCCCCTATAACCATGTAAATTGGGGGTGAATTACTGGTTATGCAATCCGTTCATTCAAATTATGTCTGACTAGAGTAAGAAAAGTAATTAGCGTTGAGTAGAGTAGAAGACTGTTCTACAGAGGCAGAGTTCTGTGATACATATCTATTCCCTCAACATGTTCTGTTTATGTTGCAGAAGAGATTGAGATACCTTCAATGCGTGCTTATGCCACCACTAGACTTGCAGATGTGCAACAGATCTAACAAGATAGCATCTGTTGAAGCTCTATGTGGGAGGCAGAGGTTGCCTCTCAGCAGCTTGTCAGATACCAAAAACAGGGACAAAGCTTTGAGAAGATCTACATAGTTTTTACAATTTAGGCCCTTGGTTTTCTTAGTGAATAAGCACTGTGGTCACTACAGTTGTGACAAGAGTGTACCAAAAGGGGCATTTATATTCAATAATCAGCCTAATGGCTGCAGAATACAGTGGAATACTTACCTCCCTGGACCTGGATGCCATACCTTTAGTTGTAAGCTGTGTGATGAAAATGGACTTCCTTACAATTGTAGATATGTGGTGATCAAATGACAATTCAATGTTCAAAAGTAAGTTTAGAATAGCTATTCTGGGGGAGGGGCTACTATTATGGCTAGTCAATTTCCTGTGTTGACATAGGTTCCCAGCTCCCTGATTAAGGGATCACTTTTTAGGAGTGAGTTGTCATGGTAACAGTTACAAATGTATGGTGCTGTCCTCCATTCATCCAGCAAGGAGCCTGTTTGAGGCAGATACCAAATAGCCTTCTATAAGGAGTCTGAGAAGTAATGCTTCAAGATGACAAATATGCAGACTGGTATGCTGTCTAGATCCATAGTAATAGTACTCCTGGTTCTAAATAGCTCCTTGAGGACTTGCTCTTTGGAGACTGAGGGGGGTTGTTGGTGTGAATATGTAATCTGAGAACACTGGAGGTGAGACAGGATGCGAGTATGTAATATGAGAATAACTGAGGAGAGACGGGGTAATGTCTGAGCAAATTTGTCTGCTAGTAGACTGGTAATGTTCTCAGAGTATGAGTATATATCATTAAAGTTTAATTAGTATTCAGAAATGAGCATGCTGACTGGAACCCAACCAGCATGCCCACTGTAAATTGAGCATATACCAAGAGAAAAAATTCCAGCCGGTTAAGAACCATTAAGCAGCAAGACTTTCTATTGGTATACGCTAAGGGACAGAGCAAAATACAGGAAAAAACAGGTATGTTCTGCAAAAAAAAAAAAAAATAGAAACCTACCTGATTTTCCTTATATTTTCATGCCATCTTTCATAAAATGTTTTTTTTTAAACTATTAAGAAAATAAACAGCAATGGAGACTGCTTTTTCTGCCACTTCTCTTGTACTGCACTGATCTACCGTGAAATCATAGGAACCCAAGTCCCATATGCATGGGCGGTACACATCAGTCTCGGGAAGAAAATGTGGAAGAAGAATGAACTGCCCTTATACAAACACATTAAGAAAACACATTAATAATGTTCGTTGTCACAGGAAAAGTACTTTTAACCCTGTTTTACATCCAACTACACCATCAACAACTACCGCAACTCCAACCTTGTCTCCTCTGCTCTTTTCATTGACCTCTCTAAAGCTTTTGATATGGTGAACCACTCTTCCCTTATCTACATCCTTGAATCCCTATCATTTGATAACCTGGCTATAAAAATGGTTTACTTCCTATCTTAGCAACAGACAACAAGCCGTTCTTTGGGACAATCATATCTCTTCCTTATTGCCTGTTTCTATTGGAGTCCCACAAGGCTCCATTCTTGGCCCACTTCTCTTCTCCCTTTACATAAACGATCTTAACACTGTAATCCCACAAGCTACCTGCATCCAATACGCTGACGACTCCACTATTATTTGTTCAGCATCTACCTCCTCAGAACTTCTCTCTCTAACTCAGACTACTTTCAACACTGTAGAAACTTGGTTTTCTAGACGGTACCTACTCCTCAATGCTAAAAAAACTAAACTTCTCCTTTTTACTCCTACCACTAGAGCTGCGCCATTAAACTTCAACATCTTGTCCAATGACACCACTATCATCTCTCCTGAAACAACAACTAAACTGCTAGGAATAACCATTGATAACAATCTCACATTTGATCAACACATCAATAACATTATCAAAACAGTTAACAAAAAAATAGGCTCGTTATACCGTATTAAACCATTTCTTACACCTTCTACCAGAGCTACTATCGCCCACTCCCATCTGATATCTACTCTCTTTACGCCTCACCTATTTTCACTAACCTTAAAAAGGCTAACCTAAATAAACTAGCAACCTGTTATAATAGCATTGCTCGCTTTGCCACCAATAACCCTTTCAAAACACATCACTGTCATAACCTAAAACTCCTAGGCTGGCCAGAGCTACAAAACTGTCTTATAATCTCACAACTTACTATCGCCCACAAGATACTCTACCAACCAGAGAACACCCCAATACTTTCCCAACTTCTAATCCCTTATAACAATCTTGCCTCCCTTCGATCTTCTTCTAAACTCATGACCAAATCTGTAAAATCACATAACTTAGCTGGTGACTCTCTGTTCACTAATACTGTAGTAGGACATGGAATACACTACCAACTGATATCACTCTAATCTCCTCCTTACCACTCTTCAAACAAAGAATCAAACTGTACTTCCAAAACCACTGGCTGTGTTCCTGCAGGACTCCTGACTAACCTTCTACACTCTCCCCACTCTATTATAACTATATACCATGCTAACTAGCTACTAGCTGTGTTCCTGCAGGACTCCTAACTAACCTTCTACACTCTCCCCACTCTACTATAACTATATACTATGCTTACTAGCTATATACACTATTTCCCTTTCTTGCCCCATTGCTCTACTTTTATGCTCTGCCTCTCTCCTCCTTATCTCTCCCCTGTGCTCTTTTCCATCTTCCTACCTCATCTCCTTACTAGACTACTGTTTCTCACTCTTTCTCTCTCTTGTATTACTACATTAATCCCTTTAAATCTCCTGCTTTACCTCTTTCTCTTTGACTGATTATTGAAAACTAATTGCTAATCTATAGATGATTTAATGTTATGCTACTATTGACCTAGTATAAAAACTGTAAGTGCCTTAGGTATTTGTTCCTATTACCTAATGTATATTCATATTTACTTAAAATGCTTTTTATATGTCTCTTAATGTTGATTAATGTGTGGAGCTTTTCTCCCCGGGCCTCTACTGAAAATGGACATATATCCAGCTAGACTAGCCCGGTTAACAAATGTAAAATAAAATAAATAAATAAATAAATAAACAACTGTGTATCTCTTTGAGAAACTGTGTGAACATGTGAGAAAGTTGTTAAATGCTAACGGACACCAAAATGGAACTAATCTTAGTGTTGAAGAAATGACTCTACTTAGGGAAGTATATAATAGAAATGACTTGAGAATCATGAAACCGGATAAGGGAGGGGGGGGGGGGGGGCTGGTAATCATGAATAGTGTTGATTACATCAGCAAGATGTGTTCACAGTTATATACGGATACTTACAGTGAAATAAGTTTAAATGAGAAAAATATTATATATATAAAAAAATAGACATTTCATTACAAGAGTTGGTTTTGAACAACCAGATTACATTAGATTAATATAAATTTCTAGTGACAAAAAAACAGCAGAACATCCACTATTTTTGGTATACCTAAAATCCACAAGGATTTAGGTGACCCTCCCTTAAGACCAATTGTGGATGCACGGGCCTGTAAGACATACACTATTGCCAATTACATTTATTCTCACATTAAAAATGTGTTGAAAGGGAAAAAGTGGATACTGAAAGATTCCTGGGACTTTTTGATGAAAATTTCTAAAGACACTGATGATTTAATATTTATGACTATAGACATCAAATATCGTTTTTTCAGTTATTCCACATGATGTGGGGCTGGACTGGTTTTACAGGTATCTTTGTCAGTATTCTGAACTTGATCATGACAATATTCTAACAATTAGAACTCTGATGAAATTGGTGTTGGAAAGTAATGTCATCACCTTTGAAAAACAATTATTTAAGCAAGAGAAAGGGGTGGCAATAGGTGCTGCATGCACCCCTATTTTTGCCAATATTGTTTTAGCATATTGGGAAAATGTATTTATTTTGAACAGTCCCTACACTTCAAAATGGACTTTTTACGGGTGGTACCTGGATGACATCATAGCCTTCTGGAAGGGAGATGAGATTGAGTTGATGGAATTTTTTGATTATCTAAAGACAACCACTGGGTTTTTAGAGTTTACATCTACCATAAATTAGTTACTTGGATATTCTGATGATTAAGGACAGGATTAACAAGTGTTTTCAGACAACTATATATAGGAAACCAACCTATTCTAACAGCCTGTTGCATTTTGATAGCTGGCACCCTATACACCAGAAAAAATCCTTGGTGAAAGGACAGTCTGTTAGGTTGGCGAGAATGATTAGTGATGAGGTAGAATTTGTGGAACAGTTGGACTTCTTAAAAAAATATGTTAGTGAAAAGAGGCTATCCACTAAAATTTTTAAATAATATTTTTGAGGAAGTTATTAATAAAAGATCAGCAGGTACCTTTCTCCCCTATTAGGTAAAGCAGATTACCAGGTCATGGGACAGGAGAAGCTGGCTGGGTCGGACTTCAAAAATGCTTTAGTCCTTACCTATAACCAGGGTTTTCAAGAATGTAAGGAAATCATTTATCGAAACTGGCATGTATTCGAAATAAACAAAGAACATCTTAATATTGTAGGTAATAGGACAAAAATAGTTTATCGTAGGGACGCCAACTTTAAATCTATTATTGAGAGGTGTCCGAATATTAGCCATGTAAGAGGGAATATGTCAAAATGTGGCTTTTGTGGACAATGCAAATTTATGCTGGAAGGAAATACAGTCTTTATTCTAAATTATGGTAAAATTAATTTGTATGGGAAATTTAACTGTAGTTCAAAGGCAGTGGTGTACCTGGCTTTGTGCACCAAATGCCCAAGATTCTATATTGGCAAGACCATCAATGCTATTAGGACAAGGGTGTACCAACATAATCGTGACATCTTACATAATGAAATAAAAAGTGCTTTAGCAGTTCATGTTATGGAAAATCAAGGACACACATTATTAGAACAAGTTTGTATAGGTGAGAGAGGTGGTCCAGTAAATGATTTTCTAGAATTAAAAGAACTAAAGTGGCAGTTAAGAACCAATACCGGTTAACCCTGGACTTAATAGTACCCTATTAGTTCGGTACTTTGAGGTCTGAGTTCTTTTTATAAAGATGTATTCCACTGTTCTTTTTGGTTGTGTTTTGTTGTACTGTTATATAGCAGGGTCTGTGACATTTTTTGGTATTGTTCTCTGTGGTTGTTGAATATATTTATACACATATATATATATATATATATATATATATATATATTTTTTTAGAAAGACAAATTTACGCTATTTTATACTAATTTATTAATTATATTGTTCAAATACATACATATATACTGTTTTGTATTTAGAAATAATAGGATGGATATTAATGTATTTATTATTGTATTGTTGGATGGAGGTGGAAAATTCATAGTGTCTGTTTTTTAAAAATGTATTTAAAATGCATGTAGCACTTTAAATTGTTAATTAAGGGGAATATTTAAGCTGGGTAATATGCACTGTTTGCCATTTTCTGATGAAGTTTCTCATAGCAAGCGCTTAAACTGTTGGATTCGTTTTTGGCTTCTTTATTTTTTATTAATATAATTGTGCAATACCAATAATTCACGAATGTGCACAGGTATATCAAGATTTACTCATCATTGGATTTGTTTAATTATTCTGGTTTCACCCTTATAATAAAATGAAACCAACTGTGGGTAAATCCTGATATACCTATTCACAGTCACGGATCACTGCTTAAGTAGTAGCTTTGCACATTGCTTCTGAGGTGTCTTAGCAGTTAAAGAAGGCTTTGTGGTTATCCTCCTCCTGGGTGGTTACTGATCAGGGTGAGAGTTTTTCATTTAATATAGCAAGCGTGTTTTTGGCACCTTGAGAATTAAATGTAGTTATGTATTCTATGAGGTTTTTCTTTGCGCTTATTATAGAGCCTAGATTATATTAGGGTTCCACCATAGGGGGGTATTTTTTTAATTCACTCAAACAATACCTAACCCACCTCACATTATGCCCCTGTAACCTCCCCCGTGAACCTATTCCTAATCTGGGTCACTACACATCCTCACCTTTCTCTTCTTTCTCCCAAAACCCATCTCATCTTTCCTGTCTACACCTTACTAACTCCATCCTCACCACCTTCCTCCCCACTTGCTGCTTTGACACTTCAAGCCTCTTTTCTCATACCTCCTATCAGTAAAGTAGATAATTTCCTGACTCTCTACAGGCTACCTAACTAGTCATACCAAGACCTCCACTATACTATCATCCTAACATCACAGATCACTTCTTAACACCTAGTCCTTCTAACTCCTCCTCCCACATAATCCTACTTACTGGCTAGTCCTACCACCTTATGCTATCCCTTCAAGCATGTGACACTCTAAGAACATTATATCATGCCTTGAGTGCATATCACTTTAAGCATCTGTTACTAACATTATTAGTGATTAACTCTCGCTTGCCTCCATTGGTGTAAATGCATTTGACCATCATTACTCCTTGTACTGCATATCTACTAAAGTTTGTAATCTTCTATTTATCTATTGTACAGTGGAGCTTTTCTCTCCGAGCCTCCTCTGAACAAGGGGTCTGTCCCAGTAGGACTATTCTGGTCAACAAATGTCAAATAAATAAATTGCATTTATTCCTGATGGGGACTTATGGGTCTATCCATCTATCTACATGTGCACGGAATTTGGAAGTAAAGGATTCCACATAAGCAGTGGGGTCAAGACGAAATGGACTTTTGAATTTAGCCAAGTCATCACTCAGTTTTACTAGATTAGCGGTCACATAATCTAAGAATAGGGAGGTTTTGGAAGATGGGCTTCACTCTTATGCTGAATGTGACTATTTGCAGTCTGAGTTGAACAGGGAAAAAGTGACAACTGGTGGCAAGCAAAGTTTTCTCATAGGAGTAAATCCAGGATAATGTTACTCCCAGTTGGGGCACGAACTAACTGGCACAGAGTTTGTACAAATCAAGTTCATACATTTCTGGGCATACATGTTTGAGGATATATCTTCCAATTTATGCAGGAGTATTTGAAGCCTTCTGAGAGAATGATATTTGGCTTACTACATAGAGACTCCATACTAGTTTAGTAAGAGCTATGGGACAAAGGGACTAAGAGCAGGGGAACCTAGAGTTAGCTATATGATAAGGTTTTGTTAATATTACGTTAGATGTAGAGGAGTTCCAGGTCAATATCTTGTCTAAAGTCTGGATGTGATTTTTTTTTTTTTTTTTTTTTTTAAGAATATAGAGATTCAAACTTGTTTAGTTTGTCTAATGTGGTGGGCCTGAATGTTTAACAGGCATTAAAACACTGTGCTGACGGAGTGCTTTGTTGGTCTTGAACAAGTTATTTTATGATGATGCACATATTAAGGTTTTCCAGGGTAAGGAGTACTTTTACTCAGTGAGTTTTTTGTTTTTGTTATGGCACCTGGCATTCAGCTGCAAAACCTTAATGTTTTATGTTGGAAGCTTTACAAGACTGACTCTGCCTAAAAAAGGCATGGGGTGGACAAAGATTTACCAAATATTCAAAAGCCACAGGAGGAGAGGTGCAGGCCTTCCTTTGCAACGCAATTAGGATGGTCTGCCATCTCCTCCCACGCTGATACACATTGTACCCACTCTAAATGACATCACCAGCTAAGCCACTTGAGGAAAACAATTTTTTGTTCATATTGTGGCATCATTCTTGGTAATGGTAGAATGCTGCACAAAGCTAGGTTCAAATCAAACTCAGTGTCTCACTTCATAGAGTCTACGGAGGAACACCTCAAGTCATCTATACCCATGTGGTACAATGATTTGACTGCTTGTGTAATGTGGCCCATCCTGTGCATCTCTTCCTCTTCTTAGCAGACACAGAAGTCAACTGGCAAGGAAATGGACATTTGACATGGAGGGAAGCCATACAGAAAACAAGGAGGTATTAAACATGGACAGAAGCTTCTGCCTGCCCATCCCACATCTGCCAAAAAAGGAAAACACAACAGCTGACATATAGGCCATCCCCTAAAAAAGGAAAAACACAGCAAAGATGAGTGAAGCAAGCACACTTTCAAGCCTGCAGCAATACTAAGGGCATCTGCTGCAGACAAACTGAAAAAGGTGCGACTGCACCAATAAGACAGCTTCCAGGTTGAAGGCAAGATCCAATAAGACTTGGACACAGTGATGCTCTCTTCAACAGCGAGGGACTCTGGGCACCCTCACTAGAAAGGGAAAGGTATTACAGTGAGATGATGCCAAGACGATGTTTGGCTTGCAGGTTACAGACTGCCTTCCCTATCAAGGGCAGAGAGTATAGGCAAAGAGAAAGGGACTGGGGGAACCCCAAGTGAAAGACCTGCTCTGGTAGAGTTTTTAGTTGACTATAGAAGAGAAGATGCTTTTAAAAAGAGGATAATACAGCATACAAAATATTGCATGACAACTAAAAGCATCAGAAAAGTTTAGAAAGCACTGGGCAGAAAGACTGGAAAAAGCAATTTACAAGGGAAAATTGGGAGAACATATGTATGGCACCCAAGCATGCAACAAAGTCCACTAGGCTGAACATTTTTGCTTGTAAATGTATGTATAGGTATTTTTAAACTCAAGCAGATTTCAAAGATTTTTTCCTCAGCAAATTTTGGAGGTGTGATGGAGAATAAAGAGGTAATTGGGAACATGTTTTGGGGAGTATAATGTGCTGGCAGATTTAAAAAAAAAAGCCCTACAGAGTTCCCGGTCAGAAATATTAAAGGAGCAAATGTCAGTAACTAAGGAAATGACTTGTTTGAGCTGAGACACCGGATCTGAACTGCTTAGAAGTAAGGCCTTATTAAGTTTAATCAAAATCAAATCTAAACCAACTGTATTTGAAGTACTGGCTGTTGTACAAAAGACAAAAGAATTGGAAGATAGATCTTTAGGAAAAGGGAAAGAGCAACTTACAAAGAAATAAATGGAATTGTTGGGAACAATACATGCAGAATAACATTCAGGGGGATGAGTGAAGTTCAAGTAAAGGTAGGAATTGAGTGATTTATGTAATACTGGACTGAAAGACAGTGGTTATAAAGAAAGAGAACATGCAATGTCTGCAAATGAAAAAATGTTAATGTTTTTTTTTTCTATTAATATGTGTGTGTCTTAATTTTCATAAACATCAAAACACTCAAATGAGAAGCAGGAAAGAGAAAGCAAAATTAAACAATACAAAAAGAGCAGCACCAAGGATATTTGAAGAGAAATACAGGCAAAGGAATCCGGATACAGAAAATTTTACAACACAAAAAATAAGAAGACAAAGAGGAAAAGTAGAAACGGAGATTAGTAATGGAGAAGAGCACCTGCAAAGTGAAGGATTCAGTGTAGAAAATCTAATGCAGAAAGCACCACACCAGGGTAGAGCAATGGATATTCAAACTAAAGGGGAAACCTGTGGAACAGGAAGCAACTGGTCAGGTGCCATATCAAGATATTTTGGAGCCTTCCACAGAAAACCAGTATAAACTTTCACTTGAAGTTAGACAGCAAGGGAAGGAACAGGAAACTTATGTAGTCAATGTTGAGGAGTGATAGGCCAGTGAGTTCTCGTATGACAGAGCAGCGGATGGCACAGGATGAAATTGAAGAGAATGTGCCACAGGAAAATGTAAAAGAAATTTATATAGAATTCCCACAGGAAATGGAAAAAGTACAGTTTTGTACCTACCATAAATGTAGATGTTCGAAGATCTACATTGCTGCAGTCCTTACACTTGGGTAGTCCGCTGTCCTCGGTCGGCCCGAATATCAAAGTATTAGCCTGACGTCGGTCAAGGCGCTTAAGACTGACATCAGAACGTCAGGGTACAAATGCGCATGACCGACGTCATATCCTCAGTCTTTTCTTGCCCCAGATGTCAGAAGACCCTAAAAAGAAAGGCCAAAACCAAAAGACAGCAAAAAACAACCAACCACCCTTGCACTAATCATATGTACAATATATACAATATCCACAATATTTACAACCCAAACCACACCACCGCCTCTAACTACAGAGGGGAAGGAGGAGGGTTGACTGCAGCAATGTAGATCTTCGAACATCTACATTTATGGTAGGTACAAAACTGTACTATGTTCTTCATCTCACATTGCTGCAGTCCTTACACTTGGGTAGAATCCCAAAGCAGAGGTAAGGGAGGATGGCAAAACTATAAAGCATTAGGTGCTGCCAAATGCCCTGTAAGATTGCAGTGGCAAAACCAGCCCTAGATTTAGAGTAAAGAGGAAGGTGGTAATGCTTAGAGAAAGTATGCACTGAACTCCAAGTAGCTGCCTCCAAAATATCTTTAGTTGCCACCCCTTAAAAGCTGTAGAAGTGGCAGTAGCCCTAGTGGAATGAGGCCTAATCCCAGCTGGAATCTCCTTACCATGATGGGAATAACAGAAAGCAATACAAAACCCAATCCACTTAGAAATAGTTTGTTTTGACACAGGCTTGCCCTGAGAACCCAAAGCAAATGAAACAAATAACTGCTGAGACTGCCTGAACCCTTTAGTTCTGCTCAAATAATATCGCAACTGCCTGTGTATATCCAAAGTGTGCAAAATCTTCTCCCCTTTATTCTGGGGGTTTGCATAAAAAGTAGGCAAATGAATAGTTTGGTTTAAAGCCACACTAGAAACCACTTTAGGCATAAAGGAAGGATTAGTACGTAAAGATACCCTATCCTTATGGAAAATTAAGAAAGGCTCAACCGCCATAAGGACCTGTAATTCAGAAACCCTTCTTGCAGAGGTAATGGCCAACAAAAAAGCAGTCTTCCATGATAAATATTTCAACTCAGCAGAAGCTGCAGGCTCAAAAGGTTGTAGAGTGAGTTTCTCCAACACAAAATTGAGATCCCAAGCAGGAGTAGGAGCTCTACGTGGGGGTCTTATATTCTTTGCCCCTCTAAGGAATTGCTTAAACAAAGGATGAGAAAACAATGGTGGATCACAGTCATAGTGAGCAGAAATTGCTGCAGCATGAACCTTAATAGAAGAGAAGGACAAACCTTTGTCCAGTAACTCAGCCAGATATTGAAGAGCCACACTTAAATTAGGCTTAGAAACATCAAATTCCTTTGCTGCACTCCAAAACAAAAATCTCTTCCATTTGTCTGCATACACTTTCCTTGTACTAGGCCTTCTGGCCTCCAAAATAACATTCAAAACTTGCTGTGGAAGCTGAGACCCTCCAGGGTTCAAAACAGAATATGCCAGGCTGTTAGGTGAAGAGAGTGAAGTTTGACATTGAGTAAACGACTGTTCTCCTGAGACAGCAGGTGTGGAATCGAAGGCAAAGGCCATGGAGGCTCCCGTACCAGACTTCTCAGTAACGGGTACCAGTGCTGACGAGGCCAATCTGGAGCTATTAAAATCATCTTTGGTTTGTCCTGTCTGGCCTTTAGAAGTACCTTTGGGAGGAGAGGCAGAGGTGGAAAGGCATACACATGAAGGTTGCTCCAATTGAAAGAAAGAGCATCCACTTTCCAAGCTGTGGGATGAAACCTTTTTGTGCAAAACTTTGGCAGCTGGTAGTTCAGTGGAGAAGCGAACAGATCTATGTCTGGAGTTCCCCATGACACTGTCAATTTCTGAAACACATGAGGATCCAATTTCCACTCGTGGGGATCCATAATTCGTCTGCTCAACACATCTGCTAAGGAGTTCTGTGCTCCCGGCAGAAACCTTACCTGAAGATTTAGCTGTAAACTGAGAGCAATCTCCCACAAAATCATTGCTTGTCTGCATAGAGGATAAGAATGTGTTCCCCCTTGCTTGTTGATGTACCACATGACAGTAGTGTTGTCTGTTAGAACCAACACCTGCCCTGGAAGAAGTAAATCCTTGAAAGCTATTAATGCAAATTGGACTGCTAACATCTCCTTCAAGTTGATATGTAGATGTTGTAGTCTGGCAGGCCACGTGTCTTGTATCCACTTTCCATTTAGATGAGCTCCCCAAGCTTTGTCTGAGGCATCTGTCGTTAGAATCTGACTCGCCTCTGGCCGGGTCACAGAGAGTCCCTTGTTTAGGTGACATTCCTGAGCCCACCACAAAAATTCCTTTTGAATGCAAGGTATTATCTGAATGACAGTGTCCAAATCTTGGCAGTGCTGTGTCCATACAATTTTGAGATACCATTGTAGCTTCCTCATATGCAGTTTGGCATTGGGAAGCACCAGAATACAAGATGCCATGAACCCCAAGGCTTGAAGGACTGTCCTTGCAGTCAGCCTGGACTGATGAGACAATTGATGGAAGTAAAGGGAAAGATTCTTTTGTTTGTCCGGGGTCAAAAGGCCATCTGGGATGCTGTATTCAGTCTCACACCCAGAAAGCACATATCCTGAGAGGGTACTAGACTGGACTTTATTTCGTTCACAGAATACCCCAGGCATCTTAGCACTGCTATCACATATTGCAGATGATGAAGAAGTTCGTCCTTTCCTTGGGCCAGAATCAGGCAATCGTCCAAATAAGGATAGATTTGTATTCCTTTTAGCCTGAAGAAAGCTATCACTGGAGCCAGAACCTTCGTGAACACCCTGGGCGCAGTAGATAAGCCAAAGGGCAATGCAGAGAACTGATAATGAGAAGTCCCAGCTCGAAAACGCAGATACTTCCTGCAACTTAGCCTGATAGGAACATGAAGGTAAGCCTCCTTGAGATCCAGAGTCACCATCCAGTGATCTTTGCCCAGCAGAGGTAAAAGCTGTTGTAACGTCAACATTTTGAACTTGGGAATGTCCAGATAAGTGTTGAGGATAGATAAATCCAAAATTGGTCTCCACGTGTTCCCCTTCTTTGGTACTAGGAACAGGCGAGAATAAAATCCTAGGCCCACTTCTGGCAGAGGGACCGGCTGTATGGCCCCTATTTGAAGCAGCAGAGAAATTTGTTTGTGAGCCTCTATTCTTTGCTGAGGAGGAACGCCTGGCATGCCTTTGAAAGGAGGCAAGGTATGGAAATAAAACTTGTAACCTTGGTGTATGATATCCAATACCCATCTGTCCTGGGTAATTAAACTCCAATTTTCTTTGAAGAGTGCCAACCTTCCTCCCAAAGGCGCTGCCAGACAAGAAGGTTCTGGCAGCTGAAAAGGTAGGTCATTGGGCCTGTTTACGAAAGGACTGGCCCCTGCCCTCACCCGAAGACTGTGCAGGTGAACTCCCTGTTCTAGGTCTGAAAGAGCCCTGAGCTCTGCCCCTACCACGTCTAGATCTTCCCCTAGACTGTGAATCATAAGAAGGGTACGTCCACCCCTTAGCAAGCCAATTCCTACTAAACTTCGGAGGCTGAACTTGCAAAAAATCTTTAACAGCCTGCATAGACTTAGCCTTGTCTTCCATTTTCTTTAAGACTGCCTCCACAGGTGAACCAAACAACACATCAGACTGCAAAGGAGCATCTAAAATCCTAGTCTTAGCATGGTCAGATAAATTCTGATCCTTCAGCCAGGCGTGCCTGCGAAGAACTGACCCAGTGGCAGCCACCCCAGACGAGGCCTGTACAGCATCAAAACCACATTGTAAAGAATGCTTACCCACCTGTTCATAAACATGTACCAAATCTTGTAATTCTTTACACTCAATGCCTTCCGCCAGAGCATCTACCTTAGACTTCAATTGAGAAAGAAGATAGTTTTGATATTTCAACATGTGAAACTGGCAATTCAAAGCCCTCATAGCTAAGGTGGAAGTATAGACTTTCTTTCCCCATCTATCCAAAGCTCTGGCCTCTTTATCTGGAGGAACCGGATTTTTTACAACAGAGGCCTTAACGCCCTTAGGTCCCTGACTAACAGTTTCTGGGTCCGCCCTAGGACCCTTATAAAGATATTTATGAGCTTCAGGCACCCTGTAATACCTGTCCGGCTTAACAGGAGCAGGAGGCAAAGAATCAGGATTAAGTGAAGCCTCTGCAAACACATCTTCCACAACATCCAGAACAGGTGGTATAGCCAAAGGCCTATGCTGGGGTAAAAGCAAAAATTCCCTAAGCCTTTTCCTGGAATCAGAGAAGTCCTGACCTTCCCACTTAAAATGTTCCCTCATGGAATGAAGAGTCTCTGAAAAGAAAAATCCTCTGGAGGAGTAGCAGAAGGAGTAGAATCATCCACATCAGAATCAGAATAAGGAGAATACTCCTGCAAGTCTTCAGTCAAGACTCTGAAACATCTGAAACCTGCTCAAAACTCCCCAACTCTGGTTCCACCCTAGGCCTCTTATCAGGAGGGGCAAAGAACCTCTAATCAAAGTAATTAAATCTTCTGCCATTTTAAGCATGTGCTTCTTGGGCACAGATCCTGATGAACTAGGAGTGACACCAACAGAAGCTAAACCTGGCCTGCCTCTGGGAGAAGCCTTGGAAACAGAAGGAGAGGGCCTAACCACCCTAGGAAGGGAGGGGAGTACAGTAACCTGAGAAGCCCCTTCAGCCTGACTTGCCTCCTGAGAGGCCACATCCTGCAATATCAAAGTCTCCCCCTGGGATTCCAGAGAAGCCTCCGGAACCACCGGTTCCACTGATGCCTCTAAAGAACCGGCGTCCGATACGGACGACTCTTCTTGTCTGGGTTTAGCTGCTTTGTCTTTGCGCTTCTTCGAAGAAGCGGGCGTCGGAGCATCCAATGGCATATTATAATTGCACCGCTCAAGACCAACCTGGCGCAATCTAACCTTCGGTTAATAGTGCGCTTATTGAACCTAGCACAAAAGCGACACCCAACAACGTCGTGCTCAGGCCCCAAACAAGGAATACACAAAGTATGATAATCTCTATGCGGTATCTGTTTCCCACAAGAAATACAGTTATTCACTTTTTCTGACATCCGGTAAACCACTGAGGCAAGAAAAACTAAAATATTCCCCAACGGGTACTTAGCCAACTTTGACTCGGTCTGAAACTCCGACCAAAATTTCAGAACGCCGAACGGCATTTGCAACGCTGCTTCTGCATCGGACCATGCGGCAAAAAAGACTGAGGATATGACGTCGGTCATGCGCATTTGTACCCTGACGTTCTGATGTCAGTCTTAAGCACCTTGACCGACGTCAGCCTAATACTTTGATATTCGGGCCGACCGAGGACAGCGGACTACCCAAGTGTAAGGACTGCAGCAATGTGAGATGAAGAACATCAAAAAATGCGCCCTCAGTTTAGAAGAAACCAAGCTAAGAGAAGAGTTGCTTGACTTAATAGACAGACAGACGTATTAAGATCAATGAAAGAAATAGACTGCAGGTGGTCAATAAAACCCAAAAAGTCAGAAGTTTGACAAAGTAAATGAACACAGTAATTAGAACTGTCCACAGAGATTCATGCGCTATAACAGAAGTAAACAGAATACGTTACTGTGCAGCTAAATTAATAAAGTTCTACCACAAGAACACAGGGTAGAGAGGAAAAGGTAGGGGAGAAATTGAATACCATCATGGAAGTATTGAACAGAGAAAACTATAAAGCAATTGAGACAAGAAGTGTCACTATTAGAACAGTGTAGAAGAGGGAACAGAACAAAAATACTCAGAAAGACAGACGTGATAAAAGCAATGCGCAATATTAGAGAAGACCAGGATCTATCATGCACTATCGCAAATAAACTAAAAATTTCAGCACAAGCTGAAAACTTAGAGGACACCCAGATAAATATAAAGGAAAAGTACAAAATAAGCAATTTACTGATGACCCAAAAAGGTTTTATAGAAAACTGGGAAACCAAGTAAAAGGAACTGAAAGACCGCTGAAAAAAGAAAAAACAGATGCATTTTGGAGAGGTATCTATGAAGATTCTGTGGAACATAAAGATGCTAAATGGATAAAAGTAGTAAAAGAAAGAATAAGAAGTTTAAAGCTGGAGGATATGAAATGGGATGAAGTAACAGCCAGAGAGATTCAAACAAAGTTAAGGAAAGCCTCTAAATGGAGAACCCCAAGCTCAGATGCAGTACCTAATTTTTGGTCAAAAGTACTAACATCTTTGCACGAAGATTTAGTCAAGAATAAGAGCTATTTATATACGCACCCAGAACGGACACCAACCTGGCTAACAACAGGTAAACAATGCTCCTACTTAAGACTGAACCTGCAAGCTATCCCAAAAATTATAGACCAATAACTTGCCTTCCGACGTATAAACTATATACAGGAGTTGATGCCAACAGAGTTTATAATCATTTAGAAGAAAACTCAATTATGGCAGTAGAAGAAAAGGGCAATAAAAGAAAGTCATATGGAACAAAGAATCATGTGTTGTTAAATAAAGTCATAATGGAGAACTGTAAAAAGGGGAAGAATCTAAGTACGGCATGGATGGGCTACAAAAAAGCATTTGATATTGCTCCACATTCATGGAAAAGAGAGTACGTAAAAATGTACAAGATACACCCAACACTGATTAGCTACATTACAGTGACCATGAAACAGTAGCAGACCACTTTGCAATTAAGCCATGATAAAGGACAAATTATTATCCCAGAGATAAAAATTCAAAGGGAGATAATTCCTGGGTAACTGACTGTCACAGTTGCTATTCTGCCTTGCACTTAACCCATTAAGCTGTCTACTTAACAGCTTAGGCCATGGCTATAATTTGGCTCCTAGAAAACAAAGTCTAAAGATTGTTCATCTTCTCTCTTTGGACAATTCGAAACTGTACAGCGCATCAGAGGAGGAACTGAAAGCACAACTGTGAGTTCTCAAAACTTTTTCAGATGATATAATCATTTGGTCTTGATAAATGTGCAAAAGCAACCATTAAAGGAGGAAAACCGCAGCACTAGGAAACCATCAGTTTTGGGCAAGAATGTGATATAAAAGAACTTGAGCAAGAGGGAGTGTATAAACACTTAGGAATTGAAGGATCAGCAATAAAACATGAACAAATGTGAACAAAACTTAGCAAGGAATACTTCATAAGACTTAAATTAATCCGGAAAACAGCACTGACATCCAGGAATAAAATCCAAGCTGTAAACCAATTCTCTCTTCCTGTCCTAACTTACAGTTTTGGAGTGATTGACTGGCCCCAAAATGTGCTGGACAGATTAGATATTAAAACAAGAAGGATGCTTCATGCTCATCAAATGATCTATAAAAATCAGTGCATACCAAGATTATATATTCCTCGCTCCGAAGGAGGGATGGGCCTCCTTGAAATTGATTATATGTATAGATCTACAATCACAGGACTCCACACATCTGCTGACCTCACAAGACCAAAACGCAGTGAAAGTTTTGAAACATGAGAAAAATAAATCCAAGATGACGTCTCTGCTTAATCTAGCAGAAGCACATCGGCATCAAGCAGGAATGGAAATCAAACCAGAAGTAAATAAAAATCAGGCAGCAACTGAACGTGCCAAAAAAAACAAAAACAAAAGAAAGACTAAGGTGAAAGACCAGATGAAAAGGCAAGAAATGTGGAAAATGCATAAAAAGAGTTGCAAGTATAGAAAACATCTGGAAGAGCCTCATATGGATCAGGAAAGAACGCAGGACTGGTTAAGGAGAGGTGAATTCAAACCAAGAGATGAAAGGTTAATAATGGTGGCCCAAGATAGTGGACTATGTACACGTTGGTTTACAAAGTCCATTGAACATGTGGGAAAGAGAGACAAATGTACGTTTTGTAAAACAAAATTGGAAAAAGTTCCACACCTCGTTGCTGGTTGCAACACACGAACGGCAGGAGGACTCAATACTGAAAGGCATAATAATGTGGCAAGACTGTTGCATTGGGGATTGTGCAAACATGGTATCGATGTGGCTGAAAAACACTGGAAATATGAACCACAAAGCATCATAGAAAATTATGAAGTCTACATCACATGGGGATCACTTATTACCAACAGTTCTAAAGATAGAGGCTAGAAAAACAGATATAGTGGTCTAGGAAAAGAAGACAAAAGTACCATTGATAATGCCACACCCTAGTGACTAGTGTCCTGCGTACAGAGAGACAAAGTCATAAAATATCAGGATTTGCAGGCAGAAAAGACAACAATGTGGAAGAAAGATACCCAGATAGTTCCGATAGTAGTAGGAGCAACGGGTCTTTTTTGAGTCTACAATACTATTTAAATACGCTACCAATACATGTAACTCCATCTGAATTGCAGATGGAGTCATTACTGGGCATATTGCAGGTGCTGAGAAAAGTACTTCTGGCTGACATCAAAGAGTGAAAATACTAACTTTATGAACTTTAATCATACTATGACTTAGGAATGGGGTCCATTCCTGTCATGGTATTAGAAACCCAGAGAAATTAAAAGAGAGAGAAGCAGCAAATCAAACATGCCAAAAACGTATCAACACTTAAGCGCTTGAATTGTTAATACGTTTTTGGTGCTCTTGGAGTCCTTTATTTACTGCTTCTTATTTTGGGGCGTTTTAAATTTGTTTTTTAATACACTCAATCTTCCAGTTCCAATTGCTTGCATTTTGAGAGTTACTGTTTTTGGACCTAGTTGATATAGAGCAAAGCGCTCAACTGTTGATATATTTTTGCTGCTCTTGGCTTAATTGATTTACTACTTCGCATTTTGGAGTTTTAAGATTTTTTTTTTTTTTTTAGTACACTCAATCTTCCAGTTCCTGTTTTTTTTTCATTTTGCATGATTTTTTAAGGTCTACCAAAAGGATCCTAAACCTGAAATTAAGATGTACAGCTGAGGGAACTAAGCGAAAACATGGCAGACAAATACACAGCACTGGCAAGAGCCCAAATGTTTCATAACCTCCTTAAAAGAGGTTTCATCTTATGAACACCTAGAGAAACTCAGTGACTTAACTTATTATTTTTCAAAAATAACGACACCCCACACCAGGCACCCACAAGGAGCCAATCAGGAAGGGTACTGTGAGCCCTCGAGCTCTGATGTCTACACTGAGTCAGGATCTGAATGACAGTGAGCTCAAGATCACTGTAACAGGGAAGGTGGACCAGGCAAGTATGCAAGTGGTCCTGTGGAGGTCAAGGACAGCATACAAAGGGGAAAGGCTTGGACAGGACCAGACAATTGCAAAAATGAAAATCCCTAACGGTTACATGTCATACCCATGACTCCAGGTCCTAGCAACAATCAAACAAGCACCTGATCTCAAGGGTGTACAACAGACAGTGATGCAGGTTCTCCCTTCAGCTTCTCCTTGAACTGGGAAAACCAACCTAAATGAGCTCAGGGAGAGGACATTAAAGGAACCATGACTGAGTACCACTGATTCATTATTAATGAGCCAAAGGCACATCCTTCCATGATCAGGCTGAAAGAGCAAAGTAGCAATCCAGTAGGAAAGAAGAAAGGCTGTGCAAACACTCACATGCCAGCCCCAAGATGGAAACATTTACATCAGGAACACAGCAGCACCAAAATTAACTGTGACAGGAATGCGATATAATAGAATCTGAATAAGAGCATGTGTACAAATATCTGGGAAAGGATTAAAGGTCAGCAATAAAATGTATGAATGATAAAGCTTGGCAAGGAATACTTCAGAAGTGTAAAACTAATGGTGAAAACTGCCTTGACATCAAAGAATAAAGTTCAAGCTATAAAGCAACTTGTTCTTCCTGTTTTAACTTACAGCTTTGGCATGGTTGACAAAAGCATTAGATCGGTTGGACAAACAAACAAGCAAGAAAAATGCTAGTCAAATGATAACATGCCAACAGCACATGTAAGATGATATATTCTCTTCTATCTGAAGGAGGTATGGGCCTTCTCAAAATTGACTAGATGTGTGATCTGCAATTGTGGGACTGCATACATACTTGTTGATCATTAGATCAAGACATAGTGAAAGTTCTACACCATAAAATGTCTAACAGGACATATCTGCTGAGTTTAGCAGAAGCATTTCAGAAGAGAGCTGGAATGGAAATCAAACCAGGAGGAGACGAGAATCGGGCAGGAACAGAAAGTGATAAATCCCCCCCCCCACATACACATACACCTCCCCCCCCAAAAGAATGAATTTAAAGAGGAGGACCAGAAGAAGTGGAAATAAAACTGGAAAGCCCATAATTGCAGTGGCAAGTTTAAAGAACTAGAGCAGACACGTGTTGATCAACACATGACACATTAATAGTTAAGAAGAGGTGAATGCAAATCAAAAGATGAATGGGTAATAATGATGGCTCAAGACAGCAGGTTATGTACAAGCTGTTTTACAAAGTCTACAGAAAAACTGGGAAAATATGTTCTGTAATATGGGACTAGAAACAGATGCACATCTCACTGCTGTCTGCAATACTTCCATTAATGAGGGTCGGAATACCGAAAGGCACAACAATGTGGCAAGACTACTGCATTTGGGAACTGTGCAAACACTACAACATACAAGCATTTATTTATTTTTACATTTAATAGCTGAGAAGCAGTGGAAACATGCATCACAAAGCATATATTGGCATATGATTACTGGGAGTTCAACTGGGTAGGTGCCCACTTTCAGCAGAGGCTGAGGAAAGAAAGGTTCCAAAGTATTATAAAAACATTTTAAGAACAATACTTTTACAATCTTCAAAAATACTACAAAAATATCTACAGTTTAAATAACTATACCAAATTAAACAATGTAAAAACAGTGGTTAAGAAAAGATACAACTTAAGAGACAATGATTTAACATTTATAGAAATTGTAGCCTGTTTATAAAAAATTAAAGGTAAGTTAGTACAATACAAACAGGAATTGCAATAATTAACTAATTAATGAAAATGAAGTTTTGATCACATGCGATCATCCAATGCCAACAGTTAAGAAGAAGCAGGAAAACCAGAGTAGTCAAAGAAAAAATGTCAACATATCATCACTGAAATATCCACACTCTTTACAGTGTCCTACGTATGGACAGTTAAGTCATATAATACCAGGACTTGCAAGTAGAAACTAGAGCAATGTCAGATGAAGATAAACAGGTAGTACCAACAGTAGGAGCAACAGAGATAATAAAAAAAAAAATTAAAGCATACTTAAATAAGCTATTAATACATGCAACCACTTCTGAACTGCAGGAAGAGGCAAGTCCTGGATACATTGGAAGTGCTGAGGAGAGTACTAATGTCAAACAAAGACTAAAGCAATAGTAATTTATTGAACTCTAATGGTACCCCAACTCAAGAATTGGGCCTTTTCTTGTCAAGGTATTAGAAATCTAAAACATTTGGAGACAACAAAGAAAGAAAGGAAGAGGGAAGGCTATGTAAAACATACTGGAATGCCATCCCCTAGGCAGATGCTGGGAATGTACCTCCTCCCACACATCAAATGTCTCAGAGATGAGGAAATGGATTGCAATGAACCCTCCACTAAATGGTAGTTATGCATTTACCTTGACACTGGATGCTTTTACCAATGTCTGCCTGATGCAACTTGTGAGCCCTCAAGCAGTCTGCAGAATTCAAGCCAGCAAAACTAGTGCTCCAGCCTCAACTTGCTTCAAATATTTTTCTGCCCATAATACACAACCAAGTAAAGCTCCCTCAAATAGAGTTTGCTATCCAAAAGTACACAGAACCTGTTTATAAACCTCAAAAGTGGAAACAAGCCCTTCAAATCCTCTACAACTACAGGTCAAAAGGGGATGTTTTATCGGATGGACCATGACGAAAGAATTCAGTGTTATGGTATGTATAAAACTACCACATTACGTTCATTGATCCATCCAAACAGACTTCTGGGTTAGATTCCCCAGCTACGTAGAACCTGCATAGCATCATGACAGGGGACCCTTGAAGACAGTGGCTCCAAAAGAAGCCCTCAATCTTGAAATCATAACCAGCATATGATATTTGCTAAAGGTTTTAAAGAAGCCCATGTAGCAGCTGCACAAATCTCATCCACAAAGGAACTCCTCAAGAAGCCAGTGGACGTGACCACCAATCTTACAGAATTAGCTTTTGGCTTATAAAGCAAAGGAGGACTGCTGGAAGAACAAAAAAATGGCATACAACTGTAAATCTGTCTCAACACGGAAATACTGGAAACCTTGGAACCAAGACTGTTAGGAGCAAAAGTTGAGGGTCTTTTCTGGTGGCCTTCTTTGAAGACAGAAGCACAACTGCCTGTTCACATCAAATGTGAAGCAAATGTCTGCCCTTGTTAAAGTAATCAAGCAAGAATACTAATAGATATATGGGTTGATTCAAGTTAGATTTAGATGCCACCTTGGGAAGACAGGAGGTATTCATGAGTAAAGAAACTCTATCCTTGTGAAAAAACAAATAAGGTGGGGATGATGATAATGCATGTAACTCAAGACATTCTCCTAACAAAGGTTACAGCTAAAGGGAACAAAGTCTTCCAAGACAAGAACTTTAAGTGATAGACACTGGCCCAAATGTGGACTTTAAAGCCTCTTAATATAAAACTGAAGTCCCACAGAGGAACTAGTTCTCTAACTGGAAGGGAAAGTAGTAAAATATCACTGAGAAAAGCCCTGGGAGATCCAGGAGAGACTAATGAATAGCAGTCAAACCTTTGCTAAATTTGAATATTATGGCTAGTTTGACTTTGACAGCTGAATGACTAGGAGTGGAAGAAAAAGGTTGCAAAAAGAAGAGAAGTAACTTGAGGAATAGATGCATTTAAGGGATCTATTCCCTGAGCAACTTGCCCAAGCTGCAAAACAATACACACACTGTGGGGGTAGATACCTTCTGGGAGGCTGGGGCAATCAGTACCATCTTTGGCTTCTCGTCTGATCTTTAGGAGTAGCTTGGGGAGGAGAGGCAGTGGAGGAAAGGCATATACTGTTAAGGTTTTTTCAGCTGAAAGATAGGGCGTCCACTTTCCATGCTTGTCTGTAATAAGTCCTTGTGCAGAATCTTTTTAGTTGGTAGTTGTGAGGAGAGGCAAATAGATCTATATCCGGGCATCCCAATTTCCTTGTTATCATGCTGAAGACTTGTGGGTCCAATTTCCACTCGTTGGGATCCATGAGGTTTCTGCTTAGTTTGTCTGCCAGAGTATTTATCTTTCCTGGCAGGAATTGTGCCTGCAGATGTACTTGGTAAGTCAATGCTGTGTCCCACAAAGTCATGGCTAGTCTGCAAAGGGGTAAGAATGAGTACCCCTCCCTGCTTATTTATATACCACATGACCGTGGTGTTGTCTGTCTTTATAAGTAGTTATCCCGGATAAAGTAGGTCCTTGAAGGCTGTCAGGGCATTCTGAACAGCTAGCATCTCTTTCTGATAGATATGTAGATGCATTTGGTTTGCGGACCATGTGCCTTGAATACATCTTCCTGCCATGTGGGCCCCCCAGGCATAATCTGATGCATCCGTTGTTAATGACTGCCTGGGCTGGGGGTAAAGTGAATGGCCGTCCCTTGTTCTGGTGACAAGCCTTCGCCCACCATCGAAACTCCTGCTGCAGGCAGGGAATGAGAGTAATCCTTGTTTCCAGGCTGTGGCAATGTTGAGTCCAAACACTTTAGGTACCATTGAAGCTTCCTCATATGCAGCCTTGCATATGGAATTAGTAGAATGCAGGATGCCATGAAGCCCAAAGCCTGCAGAATTTTTCTTGCAGATAACTGGGCCTTTGTTGCCAACATTTTGAAGTAGGTAGTCAGTTGCCTTTGTTTGACTGGCGTGAGATAAGCCATCTGGGCAGTTGTATTTAAGCTTGCACCCAGGAATATTATCTCTTGAGAGGGTAATAGTTTTGATTTCTTTTCGTTGACTGTGTACCCTAGGCATGTTAAAAATCTCTTTACAAACGCCAGATGCTGTAGTAGAATGTCCTTGTTCTCTGCTTGAATGATGCAGTCGTCCAAGTAAGGATATATTTGTATTCCTCTTTGTCTGCAGAATGCAATTACTGGTGCCAGGCATTTTGTAAAGACCCTGGGTGCAGTAGATAAGCCAAAGGGCAGTGCAGAGAATTGCACTGAGCCAGCTTTGAATCGGAGGTATCTTCTGCATGTTTGTCTGATTGGGACATGCAGGTATGCCTCTTTTAGGTCTAAAGTCACCAGCCAAGCCTTCTTGCCCAGCATGGGCAGAAGCTGCTATAGAGTTAACATTGTGAATTTTGGTATATCCAGGTATGTGTTTAGAATATATAGGTCCAGTATTGGTCTCCAGGCCTTGTCCTTTCTTGGTAAGAACAGTCTTGAATAAAATCCTTGTCCCTGTTCTTGCTCTGGTATTTGTTGAATGGTCCCCATGTCCATGAGGGATGAGACTTGTTTTTGTGCCTCTGCCCATTGATTTTTTGGCAGGTTTGGCCAACTGTTTGCCCTTGGCAGGGTATGGAAGTGACACTTGTAGCCTTGCGACACTATGTCGAGGACCTATTTGTCCTGGGTTATTATGTGCCAATTTTGAGAAAAAAGTGCTAGTTTTCCCCCTAAACTTGTTGCCAGAAGATAACGGCTTGGCTAGGCAGGGGGAAGTCATTGGGATTGTTTCCTGTATGGCTGTGATTTGTCTGGTGTAGAAGAACCCCATTGTTTAGACCTGTACGAACCTCGGGGCTGGGATCTGCCTCTAGGGCATCTGGGTCTGCCCCTTTGTGGCCTGTCTGACACTGGAAAGGGCCAATTCTTTGTAGACCAGTGTCTGCTAAATCTTGGAGGCTGTACCTGTAAGAAATCCTTAACCGTTTGCATAGATTTAGCTTTGTCCTCCATTTTCTTCTGCCTTAACACCAAACAAGGTATCATGCTGTAATGAAGCATCAGGCAAATTTTGTTCCTTTAACCAAGCATGCCTCCTAATGACAAAACCCGTAACAGCGGCCCTGCAGGAGGCCTCCAGAGAATCAAAACCACATTGCAAAGTATGCTTTCCAACTTGCTCAGCTGCATGCAATAAATCCTGCATTTCTTTGTTTTCTGCACATTCAGAATTCATCAACATTTTCTGTTTAAGCAGTGACATGATATATTGCTGATATTTGAGCATATGAAACTGCCAATTTAAGGCCCTTATAGCCAAGGTAGCAGAAGTGTAAATCTTTTTTTTCCCCAGATGTCCAGTGCCCTAGAATCCCTGTCAGAGGGGGTAGGGTTTTTTGCAGTGGAAGTCTTGATCCCTTTGGGACCCTGAGAGAGAGAGTTTCTGGGTGTGCAGCAGGGTTTTAAAAGGAATTTATGAGAGTCAGGAACCCTGTAGTATCTGTCCGGCTTAACAGGAGCCGGAGGTAAGGAGTCAGGGGTCAGACTAGACTCTGAAAATACATCTACAATGTCTAACACAGGTGGAATAGCTATGGGTCTGGGTTGAGGTAGTAAAAGGAAGTCTCTGAGCCTTTTCTTAGACTCTGAAAAATCTTGACTTTCCCAGTGGAAATGCTCACTCATAGTATGCAAGGTTTCCCCAAAAGAGTAGTCCTCAGGAGGAGAGGCTGAAGGGATAGATTCTTCAGCATCAGAATCCTCATAGGAAGGAAGTGAGTATACCTGATCAGAAGAAGAATCAGATGAAATGGAAACCTGATCTGAAGATTCATAGTCTGTCTCTTGCCTAGGCCTTTTATCAGGAGGGGGACTGGAGCCCCTGATCAAAGTAATTAAGTCTTCGGCCATTTTGAGCATCTGTTTTTTGGGCATGGAGGCCTGTCCATGTGGCTGTTGTACTTGTTTCTTTGTCTTTAAAGGTGCTTTAGTCTTTGCCTTTAAAGCTGAAGTCATTTTAATGTATAACCGAGTAGGTCTGAAAACACCCTCAGAAGCAGATGCCTGCTCAACGGCTCCGGACCCATCTGAGGGAATAGTATCCGAGGGTCCAATAACTTGAGTTTCCAGTGGCCTAGTCGACTCCACGTGGGAGTCGGTAGCGGCATGCAGCTCTAAAGTAGCAGGCGTCAGGGGCTGTGAAAGCACCTCACTGAGAACCGGCGAACCGGCGACTGGCTTAGAAGAAGCCTCGCCGGTTTTGGACCTCGGTTGCCTGTCCTTTTCATTTTCTTTGCGTTTCTTGTGAATTCCAGTAGTCGGATGGCTATCCGACGACATCGTATAATTAAATTTTCTGCCAAAATAGCGAAACGCAAAATTGTACAGACGCTTAATACTGCGTTGGTTAAATCTAGCACAAAACCGACAACTAGCAACGTCGTGGTCAGGGCCTAGGCAAGGAATACAGTAAGAATGAAAGTCCTTATGAGGTATTTGCTTCCCATAAGAAATACAATTATTAACTTTTTCTGACATCGGACTGAAGCAAGAAAAAAGTTTCCCCAACGGGGTACTTAGCTTTTAAAGACGACTTCGGATCTGAAATTCGAACATGAAAATCTCAGGAGTTGGCTGACCAGCGCTTGCAAACTGCTTCTGCTTCTGGCACTGTGCGCAAGAAAGACTGAAGAAAATGGCGTTGGCTGCATCTTGTATACCCCTGACGCCCTGACGTCAGGGAAGAGGTGACAGCAACCGATGCCGGACCAAGACTTTGGAATTCAGGCCGACTGAGGGTAGCCTGCCAGCAGGATAACCCAATTGTAATGATTGCAACAGTGAAACACGAAGAACATGCATTCAATTGTCTTTTTAGGGAAGACAGGGAATGCAAAAAAGTCCATCTGGCTACTGTCCAAACAAGCAGCATTTGGAAGACTGTCCCATTGGTGGAATAGGGGTGAAATAGTTGCTTTATTTGCTACTGAGTGGGGAGGCAAAGAGATCACATCAAGGATAGCCCCAGGGGTGAAAGATTTGATGTGCTACCTCTGGGGATTGAGAGACCTCTCAAAAGGTGAGAGAGCAGATCTGCTGAGCCTGTCGGTGAGACAGTTGGCTTTACCAGGACTGTGCATTGCTGTCAAGCAGTGATGCAAAGACATCTGCCTTTGTTACACTCTCATAGCTTCATGGCAGTGGGAGGAAGATCTGCTCCCTCCCTGCTTGCTGATGTATCAAACCACTGTTATACTGTCCATTTAGATGGAAATCATTCCTGGAGGCAGGAAGCCTTGAAATTCTTGCAATACTAGGAGGACTACTCATCTCCAGGATAGTGATGTGAAGTCTGACCTAATCTGTCAATGTACCTTGGACCACACTCTCCAGATAATGTGCCTCCTTTCCCAAGGAGAAGACATCCATAGTTACCACTGCTGATGGCAGGGACAACATAAAGCGGCTCCCTACAAAATCAGTTGGGAGATTAACTACCAATAAAGCTGTTTCCTGCAACTATTGGTAATTTGAATAGACAATGCCAGTAAATCATAAGTTGCAACCACTGTGGCCTCAGCAGCCATCGCGGAAATCTCATACACAACTTTGTTAGGTGAACCATTAGGACAGAAGAAACTATGAGGCTTACAACCCTTAGGAAAAGAACGTCAGGAGGACATTCAAAATGCAGTAGACTTCAAAAAGCAAGTCTTAATGCTCTGACTCTTTCTGGAAGAACAAATACAGTGCAGGGCTTTGTGCTGAGGTGGTTTCCATTTAACTGTATGGATTAGATTGCCTGTAGTTGTGACTACTCATAAGTGACAAATGCACAGGGACAGGCAGAGCTGAAGCAAGTAGTCCCTGGCCTTGACAAGAGTCAAACAATACAGCAAGGAGCTAGTCATCTAGGTAAAAGAACACACTGATCCCGAGCAGCCTCAAGTTAATTGCTACCATGGCCATATGCTTTGCAAATGACTCAGGGGGCTGTGATAAGACTGAAGGGTGGGGATTTGAACTAGAAGTGACTGACCCCCATAGAGAACTGCAAAAATCTTCCGGGTGCTTTTGTGACTTTCATGTGGACCCCAGTGTCCTGAAAGCCAACTGAGCATAAACTGTTTGCCTGTAAGGAGGACAAAACTGCTTGCACAGTGATTACTTCAGAACCAAAAAGAAAGTATAGTTGTGTAAAATCTTACCATAATCTTACATGTCCTTCTCTTCTATATACTGCTGTATCCATAATGAGAGAGTCTGCCTCTGGTTGACACGTACGTCCAGCCATTCTACAAGAGATAAATGCTACTGCAAAGTTATGTGCGATGGCTTACATCACTCAGCTAACGTTAGCCATAAGCAGACGTCAGCACACACCTACCTCAGAACTGGATGCTACCAGAAACCAGAGACTATGGAGTGGGTAACTCTGAGACAGGCAAGTATCAGGGGGAAGGCAGGGTAGGAAATTATACATTAGCATATAGAAGAGAAGGGCATCTAAAGTTATGATAAGATTTTACACATCTATACTATATCCTTCTATTCATATGCTGCTGTATCCACAATATGAGGAGAATGCAAAAGCTCATGTTATTGAGGATAGGGAGGGGGAGGAGAGATTTTCCACAAAACCATGAAGAATGGGCCTGGCAAATCCTGCTCTGGACATGGAAATGATATCCAACTTGTAGTGTTTGGTGAAGGTGTGAGCAGATGACCATGTAGCTGCTTCTAAACTGGCAGCTGTAGCCAACCCCTTAAAGAAGGCCCCAGAGGAGGACATCACTCTAGTGGAATGTGCCTTCACTGGGAAGGGAAGCCTTTAGCCATGGTCTGTATAGCAAAAGGAAATAGTTTTAGAAATGCAGGAGGAAATGGTTTGCTTGGAAACAGGGAACAGAGACAGCCAGCCTGATTTATGAATGGATTTGGTTTTGACCAAATAGTATCCGAGTTGTCTATGTACATCCAGGGAGTGGAGGATCCTTTTGCTGAAGGTCTGTGGTGAAGGGAAGAAGGTAGAAAGATTGATGGCCCGATTCAGGGAAAGTTTAACTACCTTGGGCATAAAGGTAGCATGGACCTGCATAGAGCATATGCCATCACATTCTCAGTAGAGGGTATGCAGACGGCTTAGAAGGCAGAGTGGTCTCTTTTGGGCCATCTCCCATGCTTGCAGAGCTAATCTGAGTAAGAGGTAGGAATTTGTCCTCCCTGTTTGTTGATGTACCTTAGTACAGTAGTGTTGACTGTGTATCACTCTCCGCTCTCCTGGGAGGATATGACCCTTGAAGATTTGGAGGGCAAATAACAAGGCTCATCTCCTTGATGTTGATGTGTTCCCTCTGTTGGGGAAGGGGTCCAGGTTTCCTTCACTCTCATGTCTCCTAAGGCGGCCCCCCCGACCAGAGTCTGAAGCACTTGTGTACAGATTCTGATTGGGGGAAGGGGTTGTAGGGGGAGACAGTACAGTTGTGTACACGTACCATAAATGTAGATGTTAGAGTGTATTCACTGTTGCAGTCTTTACATTTGGATAATCTGCTGGCAGGCTGCCCTCAGACGGCCTGATTAACAAAGTCTTGGGTCTTGCGTCGGTTGCTCTCCTTTCTTCCATGATGTCAGGTCGGCAGGGGTATAAAACATGCAGCCGATATGTCATTACCTCAGTTTTTCTTGCCCCACATGTCAGTTACCCCCCCAAATGGGGAGCAAAATAAAATTTTAAAACACAAAAATATACCTCCAACCAAAAGCAAACACACCAAAAAGGCTTTTAAGCAAAGTAACAGAAAGTAGAGGTATAGTCAGAGAAAAACACGGGGCTGGAGGGAGGGTAACCAGGACTGCAACAGCGAATAGATTTTCTAGTACTAGGTCTTCTCGCCTCCAAGATGACATCCATCACAGGCTTGCTGAGGGGTACTAAGGATGAATTTAAGTGATCAGCCAAGCTGCAAGGTTCAATGTTGGGAGCTGAGGGTGCAGAATCTGGTTCTCCTGCTGAGACAGTAAGGTAGGTGTCTGAGGCAGGTGCCATGGTTATATTTGTGACACACTGCATAGGAGCAGGTACCAGTGTTGGCGTGGCCAGTCTGGAGCAATCAAAATCATTCTTGGTTTGTCCTGTTTGACTTTTAACAGAACTTTGCAAAGTAGAGGCAGAGGTGGAAAGGCATAGACCGATAGGCTTTTCCAGCTGAAGGACAGAGCATCCACTTTCCAGGCTTTTTTGTGGGGAATCCTTGCGCAAAATTTGTCCAACTGGTAGTTCCGGGGGGAGGCAAATAGATCTATGTCTGGGCTCCGGTATTTGCTTGTCAACATGTTGAAAATCCGTGGTTCCAGTTTCCACTCGTGTGGGTCCATGAGATTTCTGCTTAGTCATTTGCCAGTGTATTATTTTCCTGGCAGGAATTGAGCTTGTAGGTGCACTTGGTAGCTCACGGCCGTATTCCACAATGCCACGGCTAGTCTGCAGAGGGGGGTAGGAATGTGTACTCCCCTGCTTATGTACCACATAACTGTAGTGTTGTCCGTCTTTACCATTAGTTGTCCTGGAAGAATGTAGTCCTTGAAGGCTGTCAGGAGCATTCTGTAGAGCTAACATTTCTTTTCGATTGATATGTAGGTGCATTTGATTTTGGTTCCATTTGCCTGAATGCACTTCCCTGCCAGGTGAGGCCCCCCATGCATAGTCTGATGCGTCTGTAGTTAGGGTTTGGGCCGCAGGGGGTAGCATGAATGGCAGTCCCTTGTTTTGGTGGCAGGCCTCTGTCCACCACAGGAACTCCAGGCGTAGGCAAGGTATGACAGGAATTATTGTTTCCAGACTGTGACAATGTTGACTCCATAAACTTTTTAAGTACCACTGAAGTTTCCTCATATGCAGCCTTGCATATGGAATTAGAAGAATGCAGAAGGCCATGAAGCCCAAGGCTCGCAGAATTTGTCTTGCAGATAGCAGGGTTTTTGTGGCCACTAGTTTGAAGTAAGTTACCAAAGGAATTTGCTTTTCTGGCGTGAGGAAAGCCATCTGGGCAGTTGTATTCAAGCTTGCACCCAGGAATGTAATCTGTTGAGAGCGTACCAGTTGTGATTTATTTTCGTTAATGGTGTACCCTAGACAAGTTAGAACCCTTTTTACAAACGCCAGATGATGTAGACGTTTGGCCTGGTTTTCTGCCTGAATTAGACAAACGTCCAGGTATGGATATATTTGAATATTTCTTTGCCTGCAAAATGCAATTACTGGAGCCAGGCACTTTGTAAATACCCTGGGCGCAGTAGACAAGCCAAAGGGCAGTGCAGAGATCTGATAATGCAAGTAGCCTGCTTTGAAGCCTAAGTATCTTCTGCAAGATTCCCTGATTGGGATATGCAGGTAAGCTTCTTTTAAATCTAGAGTTGCCAACCAGGCATCTTTGCCTACTAAGAAGTAACTGGTGAAGAGTCAGCATTTTGAATTTTGGAATGTCCAGAAAAGTGTTTAGAGTAGACAGGTCCAGAATTAGATGCCATGATTTGTCTTTTCTGAGTACCAGAATAGCCTGGAATAGAAACCTTGTCCTTTTTCCTCTTCTGGCACTGGCTGAATAGCCCCCATGTTTAATAGGTTCATAGGTTCATACTAGGCTATCTGCCCTGGGGCATTTATAAGCCTAGCCCGATTGTTTGGCTTACGCAACCCCTTGATTTGAGTATACTGTGCCCTTTTTAAAGTTTAGTTTACTGTGCCTCGGTATAATAATGACACGGAAGTAATCCCCGGGACAAACCTACGATCCCCCATCCACTCATCAAGATTCTTCTTGAAGAGAGTCAGTGAGGTGCTCTGCCTAACATGAATTGGAATTCTATTCCAGAGCGAAGGGAGCCTCTGGGTTATGAATCAGTCCCTCCAGCATGTTCTATTTATTTCTGTGCTGAGGTTCAAGTCCCTCGAGCGCGTGGCTCTAAGGGATTTAGATTTACTGAGGTGGAGCATGTCCATTAACTCTAGGTTGGACATAACTTTATATGTCAAGCATAGATCGCCTCGAAGTAGGCGGTATGCAACTGAGTAGAGCTGGAGTTTTTTTTTAACTGAGCAGCATATGGTATCTGAGTCCCTTGATCCTCCTGGTGAGGTACTTTTGGGTCTTTCTAATTGCTGCAGGTGTCGGGTAAGGTACATCCCAAAGGGTGCATTGTATTCTATGATGGGCCTGATGAGGGATAAATAAAGGGGCACGATTACCTCTCCTGATCTAGATGTGAATCCTTTCATGATGAGGTGGGCTATGTAGAAGGTCTTTCTAACCACTTTGGCAATGTGGTTGTCAAAGGAGAGATTGCTATCAACTTGGGTCCCCAGATCCCTAATTACTTTCTCTGTACTTAATGGGTTACCACCTATGTGGCAATTTGTGGGCACATTGTTTTTGCCAAAGGGTATGACTATACACTTTTTGGCATTTAGCTTTAGACCATGGCTCTGGCACCAGATATCCGTCTCTGCGAGACCTTTTTGAAGGATGTTTGTGTCAGCTGGAAAGTCGATGATGGCGCCCAGTTTGCAGTCATCTGCAAACATGGTGAGCCACAATCCTCCCACATTGGCCTGTACCTCAGAAAAATAAATACTGAACAAGAGAGGTCCCAGGACAGAACCTTGTGGGACGCCACTTGTGACCGGTTTCGAGTCTGACAAGGCTCCAGCAACTCTGATTCTGTGGGTTCTGTCTGAGCCAGTTTGTGACCCATCTTGTGACATAGGGGTTTATATTTAGGCTGGATAGCTTATCTATGATGCCAGAGTGGGGTATTGTGTCAAATGCCTTTGCGAGGTCCAGATAGGCTGTGTGTCCAGATAGGCTGTGTGGACTACCTTCCCTTCATCTATGGCCTTGGTGACTGTTTTGAAGAAGTCGACCAGGTTCAAAAGGCAGGATCTGCCCTTGACAAAGCCAAATTGGGAAGGATCTAGTGTCTGTAGGTCCCCAATGTCTTTGTTTATGAGTTCCATGATGATCCTCTCCATAGCCTTGCAGACTAGGCTAGTCAGGCTTATGGGGCGATAGTTTCCAGGGTCCGCAGAGGCGCCACCTTTGTGGAGTGGGACCACTGTTGCTGTATGCCATTCTTTGGGCACATATCCTGTAGTGAGGCTGAGATTGTACAGCAGTTTTACTTAAGGGATTAGTTCTTTTTGGAGTTCATGTAGGACGCAACCCGGGACGCCATCTGGTCCCATGGAAGCAGCGTTTTTTGCTTTGGAGAGGGCGGCCTTCACCTGAGCATCAGAGATGTTTGGGAGGCTGCACTCTGCCGGGATAGATACTTGCTCTTTTGGGGGAGGGGGTGGAGAAGTTTGCACTGAACCTGTCTGCCAGGATATTGGCGATGTCTGTGGGTTCAGTGTATTTTTTGTCGTTTAGAATCAACTCAGAACAAGTCTGGGAGTTGCATCCCAGATTCCTAACATAACTGAAAAAAGCCTTATGATTGTCTTTAGTGTCCTGTGCAATTTTTCTCTGGAGGCTGGCCTTGGAGGATTTTATGAGGGATCGTAATTTTTTGCTAGTACTGATCAGAGATGCCTTCCCTTTTAGGGATTTTGCTCTATCATGTAGTACCTTCCTCCTTCTGTTGTACAGTTTATTTATGGCTGGGGTCCACCAGACTGGACGCCTGCCTTTGGATGATTGGGTCTTGATTTTGTTTGGGATAGCATGATCCATGCATTCCTGGAGATGTCCGCAGAATGCGTTTAAATAGGATTCTGCAGTTTGGGCCGTTTTTTCCATTGGCCCTGGGGCCTTGAAGGATTCCACTTCGGTTTTGAGAAGTGTGAAGTTCGCTTTTGAGAAGTTTTTCACTGCGGTTTTCTGGCCTGGGGGTGGGGTCGGGATGTGGATATCCAGTGAAATTAATTTATGGTCTGATCTTACCAATGAGGGATATACTTCTGGTATGGAGCATAGAGTCACCATGTTGGTAATGATCAGGTCCAGTATGTCTTCCTCTCTTGTGGGAGTGGGGACTAGTTGTTCCATAGCATTTGAGTTTATAAATTCCAGGAACCTTTGGGCTAAGGTGCTGGGGGGGGTTGAGTAATGCTCCCAGTCTATGTTTGGGTAGTTGAAGTCGCCCAATATAATGGTGTTCGGAGAGATCTTCATGTTCTCCAATGTTTTCAGGAAAGCCGAGTGGGATTCCTGACTTTGAGAGGGTGGTCTGTAGGATGCTATAAACTGAAAAGCAGTCTTGCCCACTGTCAGTTGCACATGGATGGTCTCCGATACTTCGTGCAATGCCACTAACCTGGAGGTGTGGATATACTTGATAAATATGAAAACTCCCCCCTCCTTTTGTGGTTCGGTCCAGGTTTTGGGGCCGAAAAGCATGATATGAGGTATAACCTGGTAGTGCTGGGGTGCTCTCTGGAGCCTTGAACCAGGTTTCTGTCACTGCACAGATATCGATGTTCTCCATACTGAGGAGAGCTTCGAGTGCATGCATCTTGAGGTTAAGACTTCTGGCATTTAGCAGCATTACCCTTAGTTTCTTGGTCCTTGTGCTGTCTATGGAGGTGGGTTTGACTTTTGAGCCTTGCCTAAAAAAGGCACTATGGGGGTGGCAAGAGCCTTTGCCAATATCCGAAAGCCCAGGGGTGATAGGTGCAAGCCATCCCTAGCGAAGCAACGTGGCTTGTCGAGCATGTCATCCCAGGCTGACAGACACTGGATCCCCTTTGAATGACACCAAAATTTTAGCCAATTGTTAAAATCGATAATTTTGTCTTTATACTGTGGCATCATTCTAGGTGAGGGTAAGATGTTGCTCAAGGTCAGGGTCATACCGGCCTGGGCTACATGATCAGGGAGCTCCTCTAGGTCTCTTCATGTAGTCGAGGAAGGTACGTCTCAGGTCATTCACGCCAGCATGTACAATGACGGAGCCATATTTGTATTTGCTTTGGAGTGACCTGAGTGTTTGCGTTATGTGGCGGATCCTAGCGCCCCGACAGGCAGCTCACTGTGACCTTCTCTTTATTCAGCCTGGTGAGCGGGATGTCAGTGTGTCTGACAATAGAGTCACTTATTGCAAGAGTATCAGGTGTGTTATTCAGCCTTAAGGGCTGTGACTGCTTGGCACACTGACTTTGTGTGCTATGTGTTGAACGTGTTTTGTTTTGGGGTAGCGTTTGCTTGGATGTCTGCTTTGGAGGTCTCTGTTGCTTAGGTAGATTTTTATTTAGAGCCTCCGAGTATGTTTTTGTGTTTTTATGTGTTTGGTTCGCTGTTGTGGTGGGACTATGCGATACTACAATTGTGTTGTGTGAGGTTACCTTCTCCTCCTGACTGGTTACACCAGTTTTGAGATGAGAGCGCTCAGCCTCCAGTTTGGCTATATGGTTGCATCTCTCACATATATTTGAACCTGTTTGGAGGAGGAGAGGGTTGTCCGTATACATGAGACAGTTGTAACATTGCCCCAAAATTCCCAGATTCACCAGCTGGACTGGAGAGGAAACCATTGACTGACCTTTGGACATGCTAGAGTAATATAGGGAACTGAATTAAAACGGACCAATAGGGGACAAGGTAATCGTAGAGAGTATAAGAGTAAGTAGTGCTTATGGTTTTTATTAGTGCTAACTTGTAAAATTACTTATTTGGACCAGTGAGGGGCCTTAGAATGAGAATATGGTGTTTAATTTGAGAGATAGAGCAGTTCTAAGGGAATAAGTGAAGAGCAGACTTTGTGGAGCCAGGAATAGTTTAAACCCAATTAGGCGGCGCTGCCTGATGTTGCGCTATGCGCAAAAGAGGGTTTTAAGAAAGGGAGATCAAGGAGTTAGGAGTTGACCCAAAATGGCCAATAAAACTACAGTTCCAAGGCAGTAACCACTCCCACAGGGGCAGGCAGGCTGCTCAAGGTTTATCACTGCCACTGATGAACACAGAGACTTCCCCCTTTAGCCCAAGCAAACAATGTCCTCCAAGAAACTTACAGTTCAGAACAGCAAATCTGTAACTGAACTTTTGTAAATCTCAGAAAAGTGGGAAAAACGCAGGTTTTTTTTGTTTTTTTTTAAGGAAAGCAGAGGTTCACAAGTATCAACAAGTTTGAACAGTGCAGTAAATGACCCCACACTTGAGTGCTAGGCCAGAGACAGATAAAATGCAAGTTTTAAGAAAAAAACGATTTTAAAAAGAAGTGCAGGCAGGAAATTCAGTAAACAGCTCTAGGTTGTGTTCTAAATAAAGTTACAAACACAGAAATCAAGTTTAACAAGCCAGAAAATGCTCAAAAGTAGGTGGCAATGCAGAAAAACTTTATGAAGCAAAATACTTAAAATCTCAAAAGTGGCTCCTTTCTTCTCTCAGCGTTTTCTCCTCTTGGTGGGTGCTTCACCAACAGCCAACAAGTCCGAAAAGACGCCAAAACCACGAGGCAATCGGGTCTTAAGAGAGGGAGATCAAGGAGTTAGGAATTGACCCAAAATGGCCAATAAAACTACAGTTACAAGGCAGTAACCACTCCCACAGGGGCAGGCAGGCTGCTCAATGTTTATCACTGCCACTGATAAACACAGAGACTTCCCTTTAGCCCAAGCAAACAATGGCCTCCAAGAAACTTACAAACAGTTCAGAACAGCAAATCTGTAACTGAACTTTTTTAAATTTCAGAAAAGTAGGAAAAAAGCAGGAATTTTTTTTTTTTTTTTAAGGAAAGCAGAGGTTCACAAGTATCAACAAGTTAGAAAGAGGAAAAGTACTTGTTTCTGAGCCTCTGCCCACTGATTTGGGGGCAGGTTTGGCCATCCGTTTGGAGTTGGCCAAGTGTGGAAATGAAATCTGTATCCCTGGGACACTATATTTAATAAGTACAGTTGTGTACACTTACCATAAATGTAGATGTTCGAGTGTATTCACTGTTGCAGTCATTACATTTGGGAAATCTGCTGGCAGGTTGCCCTCAGTCGGCCTGAATATCAAAGTCTTGGGTCCTGCGTCGGTTGCTGTCTCCTCTTCCATGACGTCAGGTCATCAGGGGTATAAAATATGCAGCCGATGACATTTTATTCAGTTTTTCTTGCCCCACATGTCAGGTGCCACCCAAATGGGGAGCAAAAATATATATATATATATATATATATATATATATATATATATATAAATAAACAGCAATATATATGTAAATGCACTTTTAGCAACATAAACTTTACCTTCATCTAAAAGCAAATACACCACAAAGGCTTTAGAATATAGTGAAGGAAAGAGAAGTTCTAGAAAAAAGGGGGATGGCAGGTGGGTAACCTGGACTGCAACAGTGAATACACTCGAACATCTACATTTATGGTAAGTGTTCACAACAGTACTATGTTCTTCATGTTTCACTGTTGCAGTCATTACATTTGGGTAGAATCCTAACGCTATGGATGGGAGGATGGAACTAAATAGCATTAGGAACGGCTATAAGGCCCTGCAGAACTGCAGTGGCAAAGCCTGCCCTGGACTTGAAGAGAGGCAAATGATAATGCTTTGTAAAAGTATGAACAGAGCTCCAAGTAGCAGCTTCTAGAATGTCTTTGGTTGGAACTCTTTGGAGAAAAGCTGCTGAGGTAGAGGCAGCCCTGGTGGAATGTGACCAGATTCCCTTGGGCACTGGTTTACCATGATGCAATTAGCAGAAACAAATGTAGTGGCTTATCCACTTAGAAATAGCCTGCGTTGATATAGCCTTCCCCTCTGATCCTGCAGCAAATGCCACCAATAGTTGCTCAGACTTTCTTAGAGATTTGGTCCTGTTTAAATAGAATCTTAGTGGTCTGTGTACGTCCAATGAATGCAGAATCCACTCCCCCTTGTTCTGCAGATTTGGGTAAAATGCTGGTAGGTGAATAATTTGGTTAAGAGCCACACTGGATACCACCTTAGGCATAAAGGAAGGATTGGTCCTGAAGGACACCCTGTCCGAATAAAATGTAATAAAAGGCTCCACAGCCATGAGGGCCTGTAGTTCTGAAACCCTTCTTGCTGAAGTTATTGCCATAAGGAAAGCTGTTTTCCAAGATAAAAACTTTATATCCGCAGTAGCTGCTGGTTCAAAAGGAGGCAGGGTGAGTTTTTCAAGCACAAAATTGAGGTCCCATGCAGGAATTGGTGATCTTCTGGGATGTCTTAAATTTCTGGCCCCTCTAAGATACTGTTTTAGCAGAGGATGAGAAAAGATGGGAGGCTCCGTGTTGTAATGAGCCGAGACGGCAGAGGCATGGATTTTTATTGAAGAAAAAGATAGGCCCTTGTTAATCATCTCAGTCAAGTATTGTAAAATCTGAGGAATATTTGGTTTTGCTGTGTCTGTTCCTTGTGCTTGGTTCCAAGCACAGAATCTCTTCCATTTAATCAGCATAAAATTGTCTAGTACTAGGGCGTCTGGCTTCCAAAATGACACCCATCACAGATTTACTGAGAGGTGTTGCTTGAATAGTTACATGATCAGCCATGCTGCCAGGTTCAGAGTTTGGAGCAGTGTGTGCAGAATTTGATTGCTCTACTGAGACAGTAGATGAGGTATTTGAGGCAAGTACCAAGGAGGGAGTTCAGAAATATTCCTTAGAATTGGGTACCAGTGCTGGTGAGGCCAGTCCGGGACAATTAGGATCATTTTTGTTTTTTCCTGTCTGACCTTTAGTAAGACCCTGGGGAAGAACAGGCAGAGGAAGAAAGGCATAGACTGATAGGTTTTTCTATCTGAAGGATAGGGCATCCACTTTCCATGCTTGTCTATGTTAAGTCCTTGTGCAGAATTTGTCCAGTTGATAATTTTGGGGAAGAGGCAAATAGATCTATGTCTGGGCTCCCCCATTTCTGTGTTACCATGCTGAAAACTTGGGGATCCAGTTTCCACTCGTGATTGTCCATAAGATTTCTGCTTAGGTCATCTGCCAGAGCATTTTGTTTTCCTGGCAGAAATTGTGCTTGAAGATGTACTTGGTAAGTCAAGGCTGCATCCCACAATGTCATGGCTAGTCTGCAAAGGGGGTAGGAATGTGTACCCCTGCTTGTTTATGTACCACATAACTGTGGTGCTGTCCGTCTTTATCATTAGTTGTCCTGGTTGAAGTAAGTCCTTGAAGGTTGTCTGAACAGCTAGCATCTCTTTCTGGTTGATATGCAGATGCATTTGTTTTGGGTTCCGTATGCCCTGATTGCATCTCCCCCACCAGGTGGGCCCCCCAAGCATAGTCTGATGTGTCTGTAATTAGGGTTTGGGTGGCAGGGGGTAGAGTGAAAGACCATCCCTTGTTTTGGTGACATGTCTCTGCCCACCAAATAAACTCCTGCTGCAGGCAGGGAATGAGAGGAATCATTGTTTCCAGACTGTGACTATGTTGACTCCATAAACTTTTTAGATACCACTGAAGTTTCCTCATATGCAGTCTTGCATATGGAATTAGAATGCAGGATGCCATGAAACCCAAAGCCTACAGAATTTGCCTTGCACATAACTGGGTTTTTGTTGCCATCTGTTTGAAGTATATAGTCAGTTGCCTTTGTTCATCTAGCATAAGGTAAGCCATCTGGGCATTTGTATTCAAGCTCACACCCAGGAATGTAATTTTTTGAGAGGGTACCAGTTGGGACTTCTTTTCATTTATTGTGTACCCTAGGCATGTTAGAAGCCTTTTTACAAACGCCAGATGTTGAAGAATGTCCTTGTTTTCTGCTTGAATGAGACAGTCCAAGTAAGGATAGATTTGTATGCTTCTTTGTCTGCAAAATGCAATTACTGGTGCCAGGCACTTTGTAAAGACCCTGGGCACAGCAGATAAGCCAAAGGGCTGTGCAGAGAATTGGTACGGCATAAAACCTGCCTTGAAGTGGAGGTATCTTCTGCACAATTCCCTTATTGGGATATGCAGGTATGCCTCTTAAGTCTAGAACCACTAACCAAGCATTCTTGCCCAGCATGGGCAGTAGCGGTTGTAAAGTCAGCATTTTGAATTTTGGAATGTTCAAGAACGTGTTCAAAATCGATAAGTCTGGTATTGGATGCCAGGCATGGTCTTTTCTGGGTACCAGGAACAGTCTTGAATAAAAATCTTGTCCTTTTTCCTTTTCTGGTACTGGTTGAATAGCTCCCATATCCATGAGGGACTTAACTTGTTTCTGAGCCTCTGCCCATTGACTTTGTGGCAGATCCGGCCAACTATTTGGAATTGGCAAAGTATGGAAATGAAATCTGGACCCCTGGGATACTACGTTTAATACCCACTTGTCCTTGGTATTTAACTGCCAAGTTAGAGCATGAAGTGCTAATTTTCCCCCCAAGGGGGCTGCCAAATTATAAGTGCTTGGTGATGGTAGAGGGAAGTCATTGAGACTGCTTACTGTAAGGTTGTGCTTTGCTTCCTCCAGATTTGGAGGTAGAGGCACCCCATTGCTTTAATCTTTAAGAACCCTGTGACTGGTATCTACAGCCTTTTGAGCACCTGGATTTGTCTTGTGCGGCTCTGTTGGACACAGGAAAGGACCAATTTTTAGTAGGCCAGTACCTACTGAATCTGGGTGGCTGCACTTGTAAGAAATATTTTACAGTTTGCATAGATTTAAATTTGTCTTCCATTTTCTTTAAAACCTCTTCTGCCTTATTACCAAAGTATCATGCTGTAAAGGTGCATCCAACAATTTAGCCTCAACATGATCAGGCAGATTTTGCTCCTTGAGCCAGGCATGCCTTCTAGTCACAGATCCAGTAACTGTGGCCCTGCAAGAGGCCTCCAAGGAATTAAAACCACATTGCAAAGTATGCTTTCCAACCTGCTCTGCTGCATGCAATAATTCCTATAATTCTTATTTTCCACACAGTCAGAAATCAACATAATTTTCTGTTTCAATAAGCCCATAACAAGCTGTTGATATTTAAGCATATGAAACTGGCAGTTTAAGGCCCCAATTGCCCAGGCTGCAGACGTATAAACCTTCATTCACCATCTATCCAGCGCCCTGGAATCTCTACCACAGGGGGTAGGATTTTTGGCTGTAGAGGCCTTTACATCTTTGGGACCCTGTGAGATACTTTCAGGATCAGCAGCAGGATTTTTGAATAAAAGTTTTTGGGAGTCAAGGACCCTTTAATATCTGTCAGGCTTACTAGGAGCCGGAGGTAGGGAATCAGGAGCCATGCTTGATTCCGAAAACACATCAACAATGTCTAATACAGGAGGTATAGCCAAAGGCCTATGCTAAGGAAGAAGGAAGAAATCTCTAAGCCTGTTTTTTGATTCAGAGAAATCCTGACTCTCCCAATGAAAATGTTCCCTTAAAGTATGCAAGGTTTCTCCAAAAGAATAATCCACAGGAGGAGATGCAGATGGGATGGATTCTTCTGCATCTGAATCCTCATAGGGTGGTATAGAAAAATCCTGATCTGAAGAGGAATCAGAAGAAATAGAAACCTGATCTGAAGATTCATAATCAGTGTCTTGCCTAGGCCTCTTAGCAGGGGGGGGGGTTGGGAAACCCTGATCAAGGTAATTAAGTCCTCAGCCATTTTGATCATCTGTTTTTTAGGCATAGGGGCCTGAGCACGTGGCTCACGCGGCAGTTTTTTAGACTTAGAAGTTGTTTTTGTTTTTGAAGCTGGCATCGGCTTTATATAGAAATGTTGAGGCCTGAAAACACCATCAGAAGCTGGTGCCTGCTCAGCGGCTCAGGACCCATCCAAGGGAGTGACACCCACAGGTAAAATACTCTGAGAATCTTGCGGCATACGGTCTCGGTAGAGGCCTGCGACTCAAAAGTAGCGGATATCAGGGGCTGCGAAAGCACCTCACTGAGTACTGGCGACTGGCTTAGGAGAAGCTTCGTCGGTTTTGGACCTCAACAGTCTGTCTCTCTTTTTCTTTGTGTTTTTTTGTGAACTCCGGTAGTTGGATTGCTATCCGATTACATTTCATGGTAATTAAATCTGGATCCAAAATATTTTGAAGCAAAAATATACAGACGCTTAATAGTGCGTTGGTAAAATCTAGCACAAAACCGACAGTAAGGCACATTATGATCTGGGCCTAGGCAAGGAAAACAGTACAAATGAAAATCCTTATGAGGTATCTGCTTCCCACAAGTAATGCAATTATTAACTGAGCAAGAAAAAGTTTCTCCAATGGGGTACTTAGCTTTAATTGAAGACTTCGGTTCTGAAACTTGAATGAGAAAATTTCAGGAGTTGGCCGACCGGCACTTGCAAACTGCTTCTGCTTTGGGCACCGCGCGGCAAGAAAGACTAAATAAAATGGCATCGGCTGCATGTTTTATACCCCTGACGACCTGACGTCATGGAAGAGGAGACAGCAACCGATGCAGGATCCAAGACTTTGATATTCAGGCCGACTGAGGGCGACCTGCCAGCAGATTACCCAAATGTAATGACTGCAACAGTGAAACACAAAGAACATCCCATTTGTCCTGGGTTATGAGTTTCCAGTTTTTTGCATGAAAAGCAATCTTTCCTCCCAAAGGGGTGGTTGAAAGGTAAGTGCTTGGTAGTTTTAAAGGAAAGTCATTGAGACTGTTTACCATAGGGGGTGTCTTATTTCCAGCTTTGGAAGCGGAGGCCCCCCCATTGCTTAGGTCTGGGAGTCCCCTGGGACTGTAACCTGGTGCTTTTGGTGTGTCTGGATTTGGCTTGACAGGATCTGGAAGGAGCTGGAAAGGACCAATTCTTGGTAGGCCAGTGCCTACTAAATCTTGGAGGTTGCACTTGTAAGAAATCTTTTACAGTTTATATAGATTTAGCATTGCCTTCCAGCTTTTTTAAAACTTCTTCAACCTTATTGCCAAACAGGCAGTCCTGATTTAAAGGAGCATCCAACAATTTTCTTTTAATATGATCAAGCGGAGATTGTTCCTTAAGCCAAGCATGCCTTCTAAGCACAGAGCCACTAACAGCAGCCCTGTAAGAGGCCTCTAAACAATCAAAACCACATTGCAAAGTATGTTTTCCAACTTGTTCAGCAGAATGCAATAAATCATGTAAATCTTTATTTTCCACGCAGTCAGAAATCAACATCATTTTCTGTTTAAGCAGTCCAATAATATGCTGTTGATATTTTAACATATGAAATTTGTCAAAGTCCAGGCTAGCAAGTTTGGCTGATGCGCGGACCAAACAAACATGATATAGTACAAAAAAGGAGACGAGCACCCGGAAGGAAGGAGCAAGGAAATTTATTAAAAACCAGACCGGTTTCAGCAAAATGCTTTCATCAGTGGTTAAGCAATAGTACCATGACAGATGCTGTTATTTATAGTCAATCCACCAAAGCAGTCCTGACATCACTTCCTGTGACAGAGATTATGAGAATAAAGATAAAAAATAAAGAAGTTTTGAAAAAACAACTAATCAAATATTGAAAATCAAACATACTCAGAATATACATTATAAAGAGTGTATTGTGCATAAAACAGAGAAGATATGTTATAATTTGTCATTTAGACCCGGTGGAAAAAGACCACCTAATTTAACAATCCATCTCTTTTCTTTATTGTTTAGTAAATTTTGCCATCCAGTTTTGAAAGATCAGTTTCCTGAAATTTTGTCAATAACAGTGAAGGAAAATTTGGCTGTTTTATGGAACAGTGTCTATATAAGGCATTGGTGGATCTGGCATTCCTAATGTCCCCTAAATGTTCGGACATACATTCATACAGGCCCTGATTTTTAGTTTTTGATATTTGTTATTAGTGGCTTATCTTTTTCCTGACAGTCTGACTCAATAAGCATTAGATTAGACTCTGTTTATTTTTGGAATTTGGCTTTTATACATCACATTTGACCACAGCATATGGGCAACCTATAGTCATGGATCTGAACCAACTACTTCAGGGATTATGTGCTGATAAAAACGATATCCAAATTTTTGGAATCGAACCTACAAATCAAAACGTCGTGGTCAGGGCCTAGGCAAGGAATATAATACAGATGAAAATCTTTGAGAGGTATTTGCTTTCCGGAAGTAATGCAATTATTAACTTTTACTGACATCAGAAAGAAGCAAGAAAAAGTTTCCCCAACGGGGTACTAGGCTTTAAGTTGAAGACTTCGGTTCTGAAACTCGAAAACAAAAATTTCAGGAATCAGCCGACTGGCACTTACGAACTGCTTCTGCTTTGGGCACCGCACGGCAAGAAAGACTGAGGGAATGACGTCGGCTGCATGTTTTACACCCGAGGCGACCTGACGTCATGGAAGAAGGGACAGCAACCGATGCAGGACCCAAGACTTTAATTAGGCCAACTGAGGGCAACCTGCCAGCAGATTACCCAAATGTAATGACTGCAACAGTGTAACATGAAGAACATCTGGACTGGCATAAATCTGGGCAATCCCCCACTTCAGTTCCCTGGATAGGCAGGGAAGAAGAGGCAACAAACTCCACAGGGTGCAGGTGTTGCTTCCAGACTGTCCTTAAGTACCACTGAAATTTCCTCATGTGTAACCTTGCTAAGGCTACCATGGGAATGGTGGAGGCCATGAATCCCAGGAGCTTCAGAAACACTCTGGCCGACGGGGTTTGGAGAGAGAAAATTCCCTGGAAATAAGAGGTGAGGTACAGAATCTTCTCTGGAGGAGGATAGGCCATCATTCATCCTGTGGGAATCTTCCATCCTAAGAACACAAGATCCTGGGAGGGAGTCGGAAAAGATTTTTGAAGGATTATGGTAAAACCCAGGCATCTCAGAAGGGAGATGGTGTGCAGTCCAGGTCTTGTTGGACCATCTGCCGGGACGATGCCTGGATAAGAATATCATCCACATAAGGGAAGAGATAGATCCCCCGTGTTCTGGTAAACGCAATGACTGGGGCTAGACACTTTGTGAACACTCTTAGGCCAGATAGACCAAAAGGCAAAGCAGAAATGAAAATGCGCAGAGCCTATTGAAAAGCGAAGGAACTTCCTGAAGGGTGGATGGATTGCTATGTGCAGGTAGGCATCCTTTATACTGAAGGACACCATGTAGGCCTGAGGAAGCATCAGTGGAAGGAGAGTAGGAAGGGTCAGCATCTGAAAGGAGGGTACCTTGAGAAAGGTATTCAGATGGGACAGCTCCAAGATGGGACGCCAGGAACTTCTTTAATGGGGACCAGGAACATTCTGGAATAGAAACCTTTCCCTCTTAACTCTAGGGGTACCTCTTGGGTAGTACCTTGAGAGAGTACGGCATTCAGGCCTGGAGGAAAGTAAACCATTTGGTCTCGACGGGGTTGAGGAGTGCCTTTGAAGGTTGGTCTGGATTCCCACAACAGGAAATAACCCTGTTGTATAATTGAGAGGACCCAAGAGTCCTGGGTAATGTTTTCAAGCAGGGAAGGACAGGGAGAGAGGGATAGCTAGGCTTAAGGGCTTCGTAGTCACAGACTAACAGGTTTGCCCTGAAAAGGCTGTTTTTGAGTTGGAGTAGAGGGAGAAGACCTGGAAAGGGCCTGCTTCCTGGAATCTTTTTCCCCTTTGGAGGACATATCTAGAAGGCTTTCTCACAAAGATTGTTCTTGCTAGGTAATTCCTCTGGAAGCGAGAAACAGGGGACACAAAAATGTGTCTTAGGTCTTGAAGTTCTTTGCCCTTTGCCTGAAGGGACTTAAAGAGCTCAGCAGCTGCTGAACCAAACAAAGCTTTGTTATCCAAGGGTGCGTCCATCAGTTTAGATTTTGTCATCTGGTAAAGGCTGCAGTGGAGCGGCTGGCTGGCTGGCTGCCTGCTAGAGCGGCTGGCTGGCTGGCTGCCTGCTAGAGCGGCTGGCTGGCTGCCTGCTAGAGCGGCTGGCTGGCTGGCTGCCTGCTAGAGCGGCTGGCTGGCTGGCTGCCTGCTAGAGCGGCTGGCTGGCTGGCTGCCTGCTAGAGCGGCTGGCTGGCTGGCTGCCTGCTAGAGCGGCTGGCTGGCTGGCTGCCTGCTAGAGCGGCTGGCTGGCTGGCTGCCTGCTAGAGCGGCTGGCTGGCTGGCTGCCTGCTAGAGCGGCTGGCTGGCTGGCTGCCTGCTAGAGCGGCTGGCTGGCTGGCTGCCTGCTAGAGCGGCTGGCTGGCTGGCTGCCTGCTAGAGCGGCTGGCTGGCTGGCTGCCTGCTAGAGCGGCTGGCTGGCTGGCTGCCTGCTAGAGCGGCTGGCTGGCTGGCTGCCTGCTAGAGCGGCTGGCTGGCTGGCTGCCTGCTAGAGCGGCTGGCTGGCTGGCTGCCTGCTAGAGCGGCTGGCTGGCTGGCTGCCTGCTAGAGCGGCTGGCTGGCTGGCTGCCTGCTAGAGCGGCTGGCTGGCTGGCTGCCTGCTAGAGCGGCTGGCTGGCTGGCTGCCTGCTAGAGCGGCTGGCTGGCTGGCTGCCTGCTAGAGCGGCTGGCTGGCTGGCTGCCTGCTAGAGCGGCTGGCTGGCTGGCTGCCTGCTAGAGCGGCTGGCTGGCTGGCTGCCTGCTAGAGCGGCTGGCTGGCTGGCTGCCTGCTAGAGCGGCTGGCTGGCTGGCTGCCTGCTAGAGCGGCTGGCTGGCTGGCTGCCTGCTAGAGCGGCTGGCTGCCTGCTAGAGCGGCTGGCTGGCTGGCTGCCTGCTAGAGCGGCTGGCTGGCTGGCTGCCTGCTAGAGCGGCTGGCTGGCTGGCTGCCTGCTAGAGCGGCTGGCTGGCTGGCTGCCTGCTAGAGCGGCTGGCTGGCTGGCTGCCTGCTAGAGCGGCTGGCTGGCTGGCTGCCTGCTGGAGCGGCTGGCTGGCTGGCTGCCTGCTAGAGCGGCTGGCTGGCTGGCTGCCTGCTACAGCGGCTGGCTGGCTGGCTGCCTGCTAGAGCGGCTGGCTGGCTGGCTGCCTGCTAGAGCGGCCGGCTGGCTGGCTGGCTGCCTGCTAGAGCGGCTGGCTGGCTGGCTGCCTGCCTGCTACAGCGGCTGGCTGGCTGGCTGCCTGCCTGCTACAGCGGCTGGCTGGCTGGCTGCCTGCCTGCTACAGCGGCTGGCTGGCTGGCTGCCTGCCTGCTACAGCGGCTGGCTGGCTGGCTGCCTGCCTGCTACAGCGGCTGGCTGGCTGCCTGCCTGCTACAGCGGCTGGCTGGCTGGCTGCCTGCCTGCTACAGCGGCTGGCTGGCTGGCTGCCTGCCTGCTACAGCGGCTGGCTGGCTGCCTGCCTGCTACAGCGGCTGGCTGGCTGGCTGCCTGCTACAGCGGCTGGCTGGCTGGCTGCCTGCCTGCTACAGCGACTGGCTGGCTGGCTGGCTGCCTGCTAGAGCGACTGGCTGGCTGGCTGCCTGCTAGAGCGACTGGCTGGCTGGCTGCCTGCTAGAGCGACTGGCTGGCTGGCTGCCTGCTAGAGCGGCTGGCTGGCTGGCTGCTAGAGCGGCTGGCTGGCTGGCTGCTAGAGCGGCTGGCTGGCTGGCTGCTAGAGCGGCTGGCTGGCTGGCTGCCTGGCTGCTAGAGCGGCTGGCTGGCTGGCTGCCTGGCTGCTAGAGCGGCTGGCTGGCTGCTAGAGCGGCTGGCTGGCTGGCTGGCTGCTAGAGCGGCTGGCTGGCTGGCTGGCTGCTAGAGCGGCTGGCTGGCTGCTAGAGCGGCTGGCTGGCTGGCTGCTAGAGCGGCTGGCTGGCTGGCTGCCTGGCTGCTAGAGCGGCTGGCTGGCTGGCTGGCTGGCTGCTAGAGCGGCTGGCTGGCTGGCTGCCTGGCTGCTAGAGCGGCTGGCTGGCTGGCTGGCTGGCTGCCTGGCTGCTAGAGCGGCTGGCTGGCTGGCTGGCTGCCTGGCTGCTAGAGCGGCTGGCTGGCTGGCTGGCTGGCTGCCTGGCTGCTAGAGCGGCTGGCTGGCTGGCTGGCTGGCTGCCTGGCTGCTAGAGTGGCTGGCTGGCTGGCTGGTTGGCTGCCTGGCTGCTAGAGCGGCTGGCTGGCTGGCTGGCTGGCTGGCTGCCTGGCTGCTAGAGCGGCTGGCTGGCTGGCTGGCTGGCTGCCTGGCTGCTAGAGCGGCTGGCTGGCTGGCTGCCTGGCTGCTAGAGCGGCTGGCTGGCTGGCTGCCTGGCTGCTAGAGCGGCTGGCTGGCTGGCTGCCTGGCTGCTAGAGCGGCTGGCTGGCTGGCTGCCTGGCTGCTAGAGCGGCTGGCTGGCTGGCTGCCTGGCTGCTAGAGCGGCTGGCTGGCTGGCTGCCTGGCTGCTAGAGCGGCTGGCTGGCTGGCTGCCTGGCTGCTAGAGCGGCTGGCTGGCTGGCTGCCTGGCTGCTAGAGCGGCTGGCTGGCTGGCTGGCTGGCTGCTAGAGCGGCTGGCTGGCTGGCTGCTAGAGCGGCTGGCTGGCTGGCTGCTAGAGCGGCTGGCTGGCTGGCTGGCTGCTAGAGCGGCTGGCTGGCTGGCTGCTAGAGCGGCTGGCTGGCTGGCTGGCTGCTAGAGCGGCTGGCTGGCTGCCTGCCTGCTAGAGCGGCTGGCTGGCTGCCTGCCTGCTAGAGCGGCTGGCTGGCTGCCTGCCTGCTAGAGCGGCTGGCTGGCTGCCTGCCTGCTAGAGCGGCTGGCTGGCTGCCTGCCTGCTAGAGCGGCTGGCTGGCTGCCTGCCTGCTAGAGCGGCTGGCTGGCTGCCTGCCTGCTAGAGCGGCTGGCTGGCTGCCTGCCTGCTAGAGCTGCTGGCTGGCTGCCTGCCTGCTAGAGCGGCTGGCTGGCTGCCTGCCTGCTAGAGCGGCTGGCTGGCTGCCTGCCTGCTAGAGCGGCTGGCTGGCTGCCTGCCTGCTAGAGCGGCTGGCTGGCTGCCTGCTAGAGCGGCTGGCTGGTTGCTAGAGCGGCTGGCTGGTTGCTAGAGCGGCTGGCTGGCTGGCTGGTTGCTAGAGCGGCTGGCTGGTTGCTAGAGCGGCTGGCTGGCTGGCTGGTTGCTAGAGCGGCTGGCTGGCTGGCTGGTTGCTAGAGCGGCTGGCTGGCTGGCTGGCTGGTTGCTAGAGCGGCTGGCTGGCTGGCTGGCTGGTTGCTAGAGCGGCTGGCTGGCTGGCTGGCTGGTTGCTAGAGAGGCTGGCTGGCTGGCTGGTTGCTAGAGCGGCTGGCTGGCTGGCTGGTTGCTAGAGCGGCTGGCTGGCTGGCTGGTTGCTAGAGCGGCTGGCTGGCTGGCTGGTTGCTAGAGCGGCTGGCTGGCTGGCTGGTTGCTAGAGCGGCTGGCTGGCTGGCTGGTTGCTAGAGCGGCTGGCTGGCTGGCTGGTTGCTAGAGCGGCTGGCTGGCTGGCTGGTTGCTAGAGCGGCTGGCTGGCTGGCTGGTTGCTAGAGCGGCTGGCTGGCTGGCTGGCTGCTAGAGCGGCTGGCTGGCTGGCTGGCTGCTAGAGCGGCTGGCTGGCTGGCTGGCTGCTAGTGCGGGCGGCTGGCTGGCTGCTAGAGCGGCTGGCTGGCTGGCTGCTAGAGCGGCTGGCTGGCTGCCTGCCTGCTAGAGCGGCTGGCTGGTTGCCTGCCTGCTAGAGCGGCTGGCTGGCTGCCTGCCTGCTAGAGCGGCTGGCTGGCTGCCTGCCTGCTAGAGCGGCTGGCTGGCTGCCTGCCTGCTAGAGCGGCTGGCTGGCTGCCTGCCTGCTAGAGCGGCTGGCTGGCTGCCTGCCTGCTAGAGCGGCTGGCTGGCTGCCTGCCTGCTAGAGCGGCTGGCTGGCTGCCTGCCTGCTAGAGCGGCTGGCTGGCTGCCTGCCTGCTAGAGCGGCTGGCTGGTTGCTAGAGCGGCTGGCTGGCTGCCTGCCTGCTAGAGCGGCTGGCTGGCTGCCTGCTAAAGCGGCCGGCTGGCTGCTAAAGCGGCCGGCTGGCTGCCTGGCTGCTAAAGCGGCCGGCTGGCTGGCACCTGCAGTAGCTAGCTGACTTGGTTGGCTATTGGAGTGGCTAGCTGGATGGATGGATGGCTCCATGGAACAGATAGATGGATAAATGGCTGGCTGGATGTACACCTCTCAACTGTAGATTTTTACAGAATGCCCAGATTTGTGCCACATACTTTGGTCTGTTTCCAATAGAATTGTGAAAGAACTATATTTAAAAAGTGTCCCTATTTTTGTAACCTCTGTCCCCTCATTATTTATGGCTTTGTCTAGCCTTTTTGTTCTAAGAGGTTGAACAGTATGGATGAACGGATGGCTGGCTAGACAACTGGCTATGTAGTTGGCTAGCTAAGCTTGCTTAGTTGCTTGCTGGCTAGCTCGGTTGTTTAAAAAAAAAAGTCATTATTTCTTTTCATAGTGGCTGTAGAAGTGCAAAAACAAATCGCTCTGCAGACGCAATCTCTGTAGGGCTCTTCCTGCCCCAGTCCCCACCCTCTTCATGAAGTGCAGCCAAATGCTGCAAAATTTAAAACACCCAGACTTAGGGAACAGCTCTGCCTGCAGGTCCGTGTTGTTGAATGTAACTGAATTGCCGTGGAAAAGCCAGAAGTAATTGCAGATTTTCCATAGCATTTCAGTGCGTTCAAAAAGTCCCACTGCTTGGCACAGCAGGCAATGGGATAAGGTAGCTTAACATGGGAGTGTCCCACTGACAATGGCATGGGGTGGCAACCTTACACAGTAAAGACAGGAAGAATTCAAACTAATACAAAAGTAACTGAGGTAGGAAGTGGAACATGGCAAAGAGGTTCATAAGGTCAAGGCCACAATCACCAACGTGCAAGAAGTCTGACTTCTGAAACCAGGGTCCAAGTAATAAGGTTTGGCCAAGATGTGAAATGAGTACAGTACAGTTGTGTACATAAACACCATAACAGTAGAGGATCACATGATCACTGGTGCAGTAGCCTAAGCTAGATGGGTTACATCCTGCCAAGGGTATAACAGCTAGCCAGCTTTCAAAGCTTCAGGGCACCTTCCACATGCCAAAACAATCAGGTAGCTCAAGATCAGCTGACTAAAAGACAAGGTTAGGAACCAAACCCTTCACAGTATTCCTGCCAACAGAGAGGAGATGCTGAGGCCTGAAAAAACAATGCTAGGAAGAACAACAAATAACCACACAAACAATGGAGAAGGTCAGCAGGGAGTAGCTATTGCAGCAGTGATCAAACATCTACTGCTATAGTTGTTGTTTTTTCAGCTTTTCCCAGTTAGTAAGTTTACTTAACACAAATGTATCATATTTATCATACTGATCACTGCTTCGGTAGCCTTAGCTATACAGGAAAATTACTCTAGCTTACTACATTTGAGAAATGGAAGGAGAAGAGTCCAAGAATCCCCTGGAGAATGGTCCTTGCAAAGCCTGGACTGCACCCACAGAAGGAATCAAGCTTAAACTGCTTTGTAAAGTACATACAGAGGACCAGGCTGCAGCTACTACAGTACTTCTAGTATACTTCTAGAATCCAATCTCTTCCAAAAAAAGCCACAAATGAAGCCAAGGCCTTGGTAGAGTGGGCCTTGAACCTGCCTGGAACAGTTTTGTTGTTGCGATTATAACAAGAGGTAAAAGACTTGGACAACCATATGGAAATAGCCTATTTTGATGCAGACCACTCCCTCTTCTTACCTTCAGCAGAAATGAACAATTGATTTGAAGATCTAGAAAATTTAGTTCTGTCCAGACAGTATCTGAACTGCCTGTGAACATCCAAAGTACGGAGTGTATCATTTCTTCCTCATTATTGAGTTCAGGAAGGAAAATAGGAAAATGGACAGTTTGGCTTAAAGCAAACTTAGGATACCACTTTAGGCATAAGAACCAAGAGAAAAAGACAAAAACAAACTTAAAAAATCACAAATACGGTGCTCCAATAAGTCAAGTATGCCCACATTCAAAACGCAATTTTAATCAAAAACAAAAATCATTTTCGCTTCCAGAAAGACCAGAAGCTTCATCAGCAATGCAAGAGCGCAAGCTCAAAAGTTTAAAAAGGTGAGGGAGTTACACCATTGATGTCACGTTTAACCACATCAAGAACCTATTATTTAAAAAAACATGATAACTAAATAAACAGTTAAAATAAGCGGTAAACGCCAAACAAGAAGCTAGCATACACTAGACTGTCTGTATGATACATTACGAACATGATACATTAAGGAATGTACGAAAGACTGCATGTAAAAAATAGAAGCACAACACATAAACTGCACACAATGTAATTAATATTTGCATTTTCCTATGTAAGTAAATAATGGTGATAAACAATGCTTAAGATGTCACCCCTTTGAAAACCTGAATAGTGTAAAAAATCTCTACATAGACAGTAGGAAACCTATTGCAACCTGCCTAAAGAAAACAGGAGTCAAAGCCCAAGTAACGTTATCTAAGATAGCTCCTATACTTTATTTTAGAGGCAATGTTACAGTTATCATTGAGTCCGGGATAGGAGAAGGCATCTAGTTGGAGTTGCCATTCTAATTCCCGGGTCTCTAAAATTAAAGATTGGGGCCCACCTCTAATGTCCAGTCTAATGTTGTCAATGGCCATAAATTGAAAACTATGACCATCATTACTCATAATGTGTTTGGAAAGGGCGTTGTCACTTTTTTTGTTGTTAATGGCATAAATGTGTTGGTAAATACGGTCGCGGAATCTCCGAACCGTTTTACCAACATAGAATGCAACAGCATTCACAGAATGCTACATAAACTATAGACTTGGTGTTGCAATTGATTTTATGGTTGATAAAATACTTCCTATTGCCTAAAACAAAGGAGTTACCAACACGAAGATACCTACCACTTACAACAACCATGTGATGGTACCTTCGCTCTAATCATATGGTCAACACTCTTGTTTCTCAGGAGGTCTTTTAAATTACTACCTCTTGAAATGTAAAACAGGAAAAGTCCCAATCTTACATGTAACCGAATTGGTGATAAAAACAGTTCTTCCGTATAATGGAACAAACTTGCCCTGAATTTGTGTTGAAAGCAGTAATGAAACTTGTTGAAAAATCCGGGCCCTAGTGTTGTCATCAATTACCAGAGGCTGTGTTAATGGGAGTCTAGTATAGCTGATGTAATTCCACCTAGCCCCAGGTCAGAAGCAGTAGTGGTAAGAGGAACCGTTCAAGCGTTGAGAAACTTCGCCGTTAATTCAATAATCAACCCTTCAGGGTACCTCTATTTAAAACAAATCCTTAAGTAGGGAGCACTCATTGTCAGCAGTATCAGTGCTGCACAACGCAGCCTGACCAATTGACCCTTGACAATGGACCGCTTCTGCTTCCAGGGATGACAACTTGAATAATGCAAGAAGGAGTTGCAATACGTTGTCTTCCTAAAAATGGAAGAACAAAATCTATTGTTACATACGTCCTTCACAAGCTGAACATCCAGGTATTCGATCTCAGAGGTCGAAAAGTGATGTGTGAATTTTAAAAAATCTGTTGATTTGTATGTAACAATAGATTTTGTTCTTCCATTTTTAGGAAGACAACGTATTGCAACTCCTTCTTGCATTATTCAAGTTGTCATCCCTGGAAGCAGAAGCGGTCCATTGTCAAGGGTCAATTGGTCAGGGCTGCACGTATGTGCAGCACTTATACTGCTTTTGACAATGAGTGCTCCCTACTTAAGGATTTGTTTTTAAATAGAGGGTACCCTGAAGGGTTGATTATTGAATTAACGGCAGAAGTTTCCTCTAAACGTTTGAACGGTTCCCTCTTACCACTACTTGCTTCTGACCCAGGGCTACCTAGGGGTGGAATTACATCAGCTATACTAGACTCCCCATTAACACAGCCTCTGGTAATTGATGACAACACTAAGGGCCCGGATTTTTCAACAAGTTTCATTACTGCTTTCAACACAAATTCAGGGCAAGTTTATTCCATTATACGGAAGAACTGTTTTTTTATCACCAATTCGGGGTTACATGTAAGATTGGGGACTTTTCCTGTTTTTACATTTCGAAGAGGTAGTAACTTAAAAGACCTCCTACAGAGAAACAAGAGTGTTGACCACATGATTAGAACGAAAGGTACCATCACATGTGGTTGTTGTAAGTGGTGTAGGTATCTTCGTGTTGGTAACTCCTTTGTTTTAGGCAATAGGAAGTATTTTATCAACCATAAAATCAATTGTAACACCAAGTCTATAGTTTATGTAGCATTCTGTGAATGCTGCTCTGCATTCTATGTTGGTAAAACGGTTCGGAGATTCCGCGACCGTATTTACCAACACATTTATGCCATTAACAACAAAAAAAGTGACAACGCCCTTTCCAAACACATTATGAGTAATGATGGTCATAGTTTTCAATTTATGGCCATTGACAACATTAGACTGGACATTAGAGGTGGGCCCCAATCTTTAATTTTAGAGACCCGGGAATTAGAATGGCAACTCCAACTAGATGCCTTCTCCTATCCCGGACTCAATGATAACTGTAACATTGCCTCTATTTTAAAGTATAGGAGCTATCTTAGATAACGTTACTTGGGCTTTGACTCCTGTTTTCTTTAGGCAGGTTGCAATAGGTTTCCTACTGTCTATGTAGAGATTTTTTACACTATTCAGGTTTTCAAAGGGGTGACATCTTAAGCATTGTTTATCACTATTATTTACTTACATAGGAAAATGCAAATATTAATTACATTGTGTGCAGTTTATGTGTTGTGCTTCTATTTTTTACATGCAGTCTTTCGTACATTCCTTAATGTATCATGTTCGTAATGTATCATACAGACAGTCTAGTGTATGCTAGCTTCTTGTTTGGCGTTTACCGCTTATTTTAACTGTTTATTTAGTTATCATGTTTTTTTAAATAATAGGTTCTTGATGTGGTTAAGGAAGTGACATCAATGGTGTAACTCCCTCACCTTTTTAAACTTTTGAGCTTGCGCTCTTGCATTGCTGATGAAGCTTCTGGTCTTTCTGGAAGCGAAAACGCTTTTTGTTTTTGATTAAAATTGCGTTTTGAACGTGGGCATACTTGACTTATTGGAGCACCGTATTTGTGACTTTAGGCATAAGAGGAGGATTAGTTCTCAAGGAAACATTGTCTGTGTGTGTAAAATGAAATGAGGTTAACTCACTATAAGAGCCTGCAACTCAGACACCCTTCTTGCAGAGGACAGACCAATCAGTAAAACCATTTTCCATGTTAGGAACCTCATGTCAGCCAGGGCACCTGGTTCAAATGGATGAAGTGTTAGCTTCTCTAACACAAAATTAAGATTCCCAAGAAGAGGCCACCCATTTTCTGGAAGGCCTCTTATGCAAACCCCCTTTCAAAAACTTTAGACATGAGAATGTCTTGAAAGAGGAGGATCCACTGGCAGACACGTTAAAATGGCAGATAAATTAACCTTGATATAATGATAAAAAAGGGCATAGGATAGAAAATCATAAATACTGTAAAACCGGAGAACAACTAGCCATGAACAGGTGCTAGTTATGTTGTTGGAACCAAATAGAAAACCGCTAATGCATGATTTTCTGGTAGCAAGCTTTCTTGCCTCCATGAGTACCTGCTAAATGTTCACATGTCATAGTAAACAGGTAAACAGGTGCCTAAAAGGAATTTTGACCCTGTCATCCAGAAAGTCAAATGAAGTTGACTGGTGGCGAGGTGTATCAAACACCCTTGTTCTTGTGGAGTAGATCAAGTCTGTATGGAAAACTTGTGGTAACTGCCTTCAGCCATTTCCAAAAGAAGGGAAAAGGTACAGTTGTGCCCCACTTACCACAGTTGCAGTTATTTGAGTAGATCAACGCTGTAGTACTAATTCTTGGGTCTTCCCTACATGCAGAAGTCCATGCCGGCCTGATTTTCAGACACTTTACATTATCCTTAGCTGATTGATGTCTGGATGTCAGGTTTTAAGCATCTTAAAAGCCTTTCTAAGTAGTAAATAGTCTGATGCAGGAGGATAGCACAACCTTCTCAGTTTCTGAATTTAAGGGAGAAAGAGGGAAAACATAGGAGTCAAAGAGGGAATGACTGAGATTAAGAGGAGAATTTGCAGGAAAGAACTTCTGTACCTCTTGCACCCAGCACGGGGGAGACAAATGGTCAGCAGATAGGTTGGAGGATGGAAATATGTACTACAATGACCTTTTTCAAACATCTGCAATTATGGTAAGTGGGACTTAACTATGCTATGTTCTTCACAGTTATTGTTGCAGTACTTGATTACAGTACAGGGATTCTTGGGGGACTCCCAAAGCTAAAAGTTGGGTGGTGGGTCATCTTTAAGACCCAAAAAAGATAAGACTGTGCAGGATGGCAGTAGCAAAACCTGCTCTAGCTCTGGAGACACTGCCTAGGTTGCAGTGTTTCACCAACATGTTCACAAAGTTCCATGCGGCTGCCTTTAAGATGGCCCAGGTAGGAAATCCTTTGAGGAAAGCCATGGTAGTTGCCTCATGCCTGGTGGAATGGGCTTTAATTTGCCCAGGTAAATGTTTTCCCTGGTGTGACTAATGAAACTTAATGCAGTTAGTTATCCATTTTGAAATGGATTGTTTGGAGACAGGCTTGAACAGTTAACCCTCTCCAAAAGCCACTAGTAATTCCTTTGCCTCTATTAGGGGTTTAGTCCTGTCTAGATAATACTTGACCTGCCTGTGCATATCTAAAGAATGGAGGACTTACTCTGCCCTATTTTGTGGATTTTGGAAGAACAATTGCTAAGTGGATAGCCTGATTTAAAATAAATTCTGATACCACCTTAGTCATTAAAGGTGGGCTTGGTCTGAGGGTGACCCTAAAAGTTCTTTACACATGAGGGCCTATCATTCAAAAACTGTCTTAGCTGATGTTAACAGCTATAAGAAAAGTGGTCTTCCGGGTGAGCATTTTCAGACAGGCAGTGGCAGCAGGTTCAAAGGGCAGCAAGGTTAGTTTGCTAACACAATTTAGATCCTATGCTGGAACAAAATTCCTTCTGAGTGATCTCAAGTGAATCACCCCTTTTAGAAAATGTTTTATGTCAGAATTAGATAAGATAGGTGGGGTACTGTGCAGGCAAGCTGCTATGTCAGATTCATGTAACTTAATGCTGGAATAGTCAGTACCTCAGGGATCAGGGGGTAAGGGCAGGACCGCATAAAAAACAGTTTGTCCATGTGAAGGAGAACACATCTACTTTCCAAGCTCCTGTCGGTTTTCTGCAGCAGAACTTTTGCAGTTGCTCGTTGTGGTGAGAGGTGAACAGGTCTACTGATAGGATTGCCCACTGTATGGTTAGGTCAAAGACCACCTCTCCAACATACACTCATTGGAATCTAGAAGGTCTCTGCTTAAAGAAAAAGCCAGTGTGCTGTATTAACCCAGAATGTAAGACGCTCTGATACTCCTATTTCTTGAACCAGCATCCAAATTTTCTGGAACCACTGGAGTTTTCTCATGTGTAACTTTGCAAGTGGGATCATGACAATGTAGGATGCCATGTACTTCAGTATCCTCAAGAAATTTCATGCAGTGCTGAGCTGCTCTGAAAGTAGTTTAGTCAGACAGCCTGTCAAGAAAGCAACCTTGTCTTGGGGAAGGAAAGCTTTCTGTTGAACTGAATCTATGACGGCTCCCTGAAAAGGGATGTTTATTCGAGAGACAGTTTGTGATTTTTGAAGATTTAAGGCAAAAACTACCTTCTGAAAGCAGTCTATGGTGATCTGTAAAGTGTTCAAGGTCTCTGAGGTAATCTTCTCTGAATTAGACAATCATCTAAACAGTGGTAAATATGAACCCCTTATATTTCTGCAAAATGCTACCAGAGGAGGTTGACATTTCGTGAAAGCTGTAGATGCAGCAGACAGCCCAAATGGTAAAGCACAGAAAGTACAGTTGTGTACACTTACCATAAATGTAGATGTTCGAGTGTATTCACTGTTGCAGTCATCACATTTGGGTTATCCCTGACAGAGTAGCCCTCAGTCGGCCCGAATACCAGAGGCGTAGTATGTCTGCGTTGTTTGCCGTCGCTGCAAGACTGACATCAGGTTGTCAGTAGTATAACATAAGGCAGCCAATGCCATTACATCAGTTTTTCTTGCCATGTCAGGAGCCCCCAAGAGGGAGCTAGGTTATGGTGGAAGAACACCACCAGCAGAAAGTAAATATCAAAATATTCCTTGTAAGGAGAGAAAGAAAGAGAGACAAGGGGGATGGAGGGAGGGAAACCAGGCCTACAACAGTGAATACATTCAAACATCTACATTTATGGTAAGTGTACACAACTGTACTATGTTCTTTGTGTTTCACTGTTGCAGTCATCACATTTGGGTCGATTCCCAAAGCTGAAGAAAAGGGTGGAGGCAGTCTAGAAGACTGGGGGCTGGCTAGGATGCCCTGCAAGACTGTGGTGGCAAAGCCTGCCCTGGACTTGGAGAAGATAGGCAGGTGGTAATGCTTGGTGAAGGTATGAACTGATGTCCATGTTGCAGCCTCCAGAATGTCCCTGGTGGGGACCCCTCTAAGGAAAGCTGCAGGGGTGGAGGTTGCTCTGGTAGAATGTGTCCTGACCCCCTTAGGGTGAGGTTTCCCATGTTGCTTGTAGCAGAAATGGATGCAATGTGTTATCCATTTGGAAATGGTTTGTTTGGATATGGCTTTGCCCTCTGCTCATGCAGCAAAGCTGAATAACAATTGATCAGGCTTTCTAAATGATTTAGTCCTGTCTAGACATAATCTGAGCCGTCTGTGCACATATACAGAGTGCAGTATCCTTTCCCCCTTGCTTTGTGGGTTAGGGGAAAAAGGTGGGAAAATGAATTGATTAGTTGAGAGCCACACTGGACACCACTTTTGGCATGAAGGATGGGTTAGTCCTGAGGGAGAACCTGTCAGCATGGAAAATGATAAAGGGTTCTACAGCCATTAGTGCTTGTAGCCTGGATACCCTTCTTGCTGAAGTGATGGCCAGAAGCAAGGCTGTCTTCCATGAGAGAAACTAACTCTGCTGAAGCTGCTGGTTCAAAGGGGGGGCAGGGTGAGAGGTTACAACACAAAGCTTAGGTCCCAAGCTTGGGTAGGTGTTCTTCTGGGTGGCCTCAAGTTGTTAGCCCCTCTTAGGAACTGTTTGATGAGAGGGTGTGAGAAAAGATGTAGCTCTGTGCTGAAATGAGCAGAGATAGCAGAGGCATGAATTTTAATAGAAGAAAAGGATAGACCCTTGTGTAGTAGGTCAGCAAGGTAATCCAGGATGAGAGGTAGGGAGTGCTGTGCCGTCCCGGCTCCCTTAGCCCGGATCCAGGTGTAAATCCTTTTCCATTTGTCAGCATAAAAGACTTTCTAGTGCTAGGGTGTCTGGCCTCGCGAATAACATCTACAACCCGTTTGCTGACATTGGCAGCTTGTGCAGTGGTCAGGGAATAAGCCAGGCTGCCAGATGGAGGGTCTGCAATTGGGGATGCATGGATTCACCTTCCCTATGGGCCAGGAGTGTTGCAATCTGAGGGAGATGACATGGTGGCAGAGGTGACAGGCTGCGCAGCAGTGGGTACCAGTGCTGGCATGGCCAGTCTGGGGCAATCAGGACTGTCCTAATTTTTACCTCCCTTATTTTGAGCAATACCCTTGTAATGAGCGGTAGTGGGGGAAATGCATACACAGAGAGGTTGACACACTGAAAGGACAGAGCATCCACTTTCCAGGCCTTGCAGTAAGGCTCCCTGGTGCAGAACTTGCTGAGTTGATGGTCGGAGTGGGATGCAAAGAGGTCGACCTTTGGGGTGCCCCATTTCTAAGTTACAAGGGTGAAGGCTCTTTGGTCTAGCTGCCACTCGTGTGGGTCCAGAAGATTTCTGCTTAAGTTGTCTGCCAGAGAGTTTAGACAGCCTGGCAGTAATTGTGCTAACAGGTGTAGTTGCATGGCTGAGGCCATGTGCCAAAGGGTCATGGCGAGCCTGCAAAGAGGGCACGAGTAAGTGTCTCCCTGCTTGCTGACATACCACATCACAGTGGTGTTTGTCTGTTTTGAGCAGTACAGCCCCCTGGGAGAGGAGGGTTCTGAAAGCTGTCAGTGTGTGCTGGACAGCTAACATCTCTTTTTGGTTGATGTGCAGATGTATTTGATGTGGGCTCCATTGGCCCTGTATGCACAAGCTGTCAAGGTGTGCACCCCAGGCATAGTCTGATGCGTCTGTGGTGAGGGTCTGGGTGGCATGGGGTTGAAAGAAAGGTAATCCCTTGTTGTGGTAGCATGCTGCTGCCCACCAAAGAAAATCTTTCCTTAAACAAGGTATCATTGGTATAAGAGTTTCCAGGTCTTGAGAGTGTTGACACCAAAGGCTTTTTAGGTACCACTGTAGTTTCCTCATATGCAGTTTGGCATATGGAATGAGTAGAATGCAACAAGCCATGAACCCCAGAGCTTGCAGGATTTTCCTTGTGGATAACTGGGGTCTGGTGGCTAGTTGAGAGAAAATAGGCTGTCAGTGTAAGGAATGCTATCTGGGATGCTGTGTCCAGGCTTGCTCCCAGGAATATAATTTTTTGGGTGGGTACTCTTGGATTTCTTTTCGTTGACAGTATACCCTAGGGAGGTCAGTATGTCCTTTACAAAGGCCAGGTGCTTGAACAGCTTTTCCTGTCTGCCTGAATTAGGCAGCCATTTAAGTATGGGTAAATTTGAATATTTCTTTGCCTGCAAAAAGCAATGGCAGGAGCCAGACACCTTGTGAAAACTCTGGGAGCAGTGGATAAGCCAAAGGGAAGTGCAGAGAACTGAAAGTGCAGTGATTCTGCCCTGAAAAGTAGATATTTCCTGCATGATTCCCTGACTGGTATGTAAGTAGGCCTCTTTTAGGTCTAGAATGGCTAACCAAGCATCCTTGGAGAGCAGAGGTAGTAGTTGCTGGAGGGTGAGCATTTTGAATTTTGGTATCACCAGAAAGAAGTTTAGAATGGATAGATCGAGGATGGGGCGCCACGTGCCCTCTTTTATGAGTACCAGGAAGAGTCTGGAGTAGAAACCTTAGCCTATCTGTTCTGCAGGAACGTGCTCTATTGCCCTCACAGAGAAGCGGGAAAGCACTTGCTTTCTGGCCTCTGTCCACTGGTTTGGGGGAAGATCTGGGAACCATTTTGGGGTTGGTAGTGTGTGGAAATAAAATCTGTATCCCTGGGACACTATGTGGACGACCCAGCGGTTGTTGGTAATGGTGGCCTAGGTGCTTGCGTGGAAGGAGAGTTTTCCTCCTAGGGGCAAGTGCAGGTGGGCAGAGGGAGGGGGTGGGAGTGGAGAGTCATTGTGAATTCTTACCATGGGGGGGGTGGCTAAGCACTCCCTGGTTTTCAAGAGGAGGAAAGTACAGTTTTGTACCTACCCATAAATGTAGATGTCCGATAGGTATGCATCTGCAGTCATAATATATGGGTTGTCCTGCCTCAGACAGCCCTTCGGTCGGCCGGATTCCAAAGTCTGGGTCTGGCCTCGGCTGATGTCGCACTTTCCCCGACGTCAGAGCGCCTGGGGTATAAAAGCATCAGCCGATGCCATTTTCCTCAGTTTTTCTTGCCCCAGATGCCAGGTGCCCTCTATGAAGGCTAAATTTGGATAAAATGCCAAAAAATTCCAAACATATTGCAAAAATATATACATATACATATATACATATATATATATATATATATATATATATATATATATATATATACATACATACATACAAACAAATACACCATAACAGATTCCCCCAGCTAGCTAATGGAGGGGTAAGCACCCCGAGGGGAAGGAGGGAGGGTAAAACCTGACTGCAGATGCATACCTATCGGACATCTACATTTATGGTAGGTACAAAACTGTACTATGTCCTTCAAGGATGCATCTGCAGTCATAACATATGGGTAGAATACCATAGCCAATCTGGGGGTGGAGGTACTAAGAAAATGATGGTGCAGTTAAGATACCCTGCAGGACTGCTGTAGCAAAACCTGCTCTGGATCTGGAGTATAAAGGTAAATTGTAATGCTTGGCAAATGTATGCACGGAGCTCCATGTAGCAGCTTCTAAAATGTCCTTGGTAGCCACCCCTCTTAGGAAGGCTGTAATGGTGGCTGTGGCTCTCGTGGAATGAGGCCTAATGTTTACAGGAACAGTCTTTCCATGAAAGGAGTAACAAAAGCGAATGCAATTTCCTATCCATTTTGAAATTGTCTGTTTGGAAATTGCTTTTCCTTGTGCCCCAGCAGCATATGCTACAAACAGTTGGTCAGTCTTTCTGTAACTTTTAGTTCTGTCCAAATAGTAGCGTAATTGTCTGTGTATATCCAGTGTGTGTAGAATTTTCTCCCCTTTATTTTGTGGATTTGGGAAGAATGTAGGCAAGTGAATTGCTTGGTTCAAGGATACCCTAGATACCACCTTTGGCATAAAAGTAGGATTGGTTCTCAATGAAACTCTGTCTTGATGAAAAGTAAGAAATGGCTGCACTACCATTAAAGCTTGTAACTCAGATACTCTTCTTGCTGAAGTTATGGCCAGAAGGAATGCAGTTTTCCAAGACAGAAACTGTAGATCCGCCAATGCTGCTGGTTCAAAGGGAGGAAGTGTTAGTTTCTCCAGTACAAAGTTAAGGTCCCAAGTAGGTAAAGGTGGTTTCCTTGGAGGATTGATGTTTTTGATTCCTCTGAGAAATTGTCTTAAGAGAGGATGCGAGAAGACAGGTGGATTTACATTGTATTCTGCTGAAATTGCTGAGGCATGTATCTTAATGGAAGAATAAGACAGGCCATTGTGGAACAATTCTGCTAAGTATTCCAGTATATATGCCATGCTCATCACTGTCACATCTAGGCCTTTTGTTGTGTTCCAAATGAGAAATCTTTTCCATTTTGCTGAGTATGCCTTCCTTGTGGAAGGACGACGAGCTTCCATAATAATGTCCTTTACTCTCTGGGATAAGCTATTCTGAGGAGGAGTCATGGTATTCTCCAGGCAGTTAGCTGCAAGGTTTTCAGGTTGGGATGCAGGATCTTGAAATTGTTCTGCATCACAAGTGGCCACAGGGGGAGAGGCCACGGTTTCGTCTGTGACATGCTCTTCAACAGTGGGTACCAGTGCTGCCTTGGCCAGTCTGGAGCTATCAGAATCACTCTTGGCTGTTCTGCCCTGATCTTCAGTAAAACCTTGGACATTAATGGGAGTGGTGGGAAAGCATAGACTTTTCGAGGAGTCCACCTTCCATGCTTGTGGGTGGTATGTCCTTGAGCAAAAAGTCTTCAGTTGATGATTGTGGGGTGAGGCTAACAGATCTATCTCCGGCCTTCCCCATGATTGTGTTATGAGTAAGAAGATGTCTGGGTGCAGCATCCATTCGTGTGCATCCATGGTAGTTCTGCTTCAGCTGTCTGCCAGTGTATTGTCTTTCCCTGGCACGAACTGGGACTGTAGTTGTATATTGAGTTTCAAGCAAAGTTCCCATAGATTCATGGCCAGTCTGCATAGAGGGTAGGAATGCGTGCCTCCTTGCTTATGTACCACATAACTGTGGTGTTGTCTGTCCTTATTAGCAGGTGGCTCTGATGAAGGAAAGGTTTGAAAGCCTTGATTGCGTGCATCACTGCCAGCGTTTCCTTTTGGTTTATGTGCATGCGCAGCTGTCCTTGAGATCGCCCTTGGATACATTTGTCCTCCATGTGTGCTCCCTAACCTCGGTCTGAAGTGTCCGTGGTGATGGTATGGTTTGCTTTTGGTTTGTTGAAAGGCAACCCTCTGTTGGACTGGCAGGCTTGAGCCCACCACAGGAATTCCTTTTGAAGGCAAGGGATGAGTGGGATCAAAGTTTCTAAGCTGTGACTGTGCTGAGTCCATACACTCCTTCGGTACCATTGCAATTTTCTCATATGCAGCCTGGCTTGTGGAATCAGAATTTATGCCATGTAACCCAGGGCCTGCAGGATTTTCCTTGCAGTCAGCTGAGTTTGTCTTGTCAGATTCTTGAAGTAATCTGGAAGTTGTTTTTGTTTTTCTTCTGTGAAAAAGGCCATTTGGGTGGTTGTGTCTAGATCTGCACCCAAAAAGGTTATTCTTTGGGATGGAACAAGTCTTGATTTTTGGATGTTGACTGTGTATCCCAATGCCTGTAATAGGTGGATGGCATAGTCCAAGTCCTTTAACAAATTTTCCTTGTTGTCCGCTTGTATAAGGCAGTCGTCCAGATATGGGTAGATTTGAATCCCCTGAAGTCTGCAGTGTGCAATTACTGATGCCAGGCATTTCGTGAATACTCTGGGCGCAGTAGAGAAGCCAAAGGGCAATGCTGAGAATTGATAATACTCTGATCCTGCAAGAAATCTGAGGTGTCTTCTGCAACTTTGTTGAATAGGGACATGCAGGTATGCCTCCTTGAGATCTAGATTCACCAGCAAAGACTCCTTGCCCAGCATGGGAAGAGGCTGCTGTAGGGTCAGCATCTTGAATTTTGGCACAATGAGGTAAGTATTCAGTGCGGACAGGTCGAGAATAGGCCTCCATTGATTTTCTTTTCTTGGAACAAGGAATAATCTGGAATAAAATCCTTGGCCTTGTTCTGAAAGAGGTACCTTTTCTATGGCTTTCATTTGTATTAATTTGGTGATTTGCTTCAAAGCCTCTGCTCTCTGATTTGGTGGCAGGTCTGGCATTCCTTTTCTTTTGGCAATGTGTGGCAATGGAACCTGTATCCTTTGTCTATTATTTGCAGTGTCCATGAGTCCCTTGTAATGTAATGCCAATTTAAAGAAAGCTTTCCGCCCAATGGTGCTTCTAATTGAGCCCTGGTCGGCGGAGTTAAAGTCATTGAGTCTGTCCTGGTGTAGCAGTTGTTGTTGTTCCTGCACTACCTCGCTGGTTGAGAGGCTGCCACTGACGGCCTCTGTAGCAGCCTCTAGCTTGCCCTCTACCTCTGGCACGCCTGTTCCTGCCTCTCTGGGATCTGTCTGAGTCCGGAAAGGACCAATTCTTAGTAGGCCAATTTCTGCTGAATCTCGGTGGTTGTACCTGCAGAAAAGCCTTGACTGTTTGCACAGATTTTGCCTTTTCTTCAAACTTCTTTAAGACCTCCTGAGCCGTGGAACCAAATAATTTTTGTTTTTCCATTGGAGCATCCAGGAGCTTAGCTTTAACATGGTCCGGTAGAGATTGTTCCTTCAACCAGGCATGCCTACATTTAACTGCCCCTGTCATAGCTGACCTACATGAAGCTTCCAGTGCATCATAACCACACTGCAAAAAATGGTTGCTAACCTGCTGTGAGTTATGTACCAGATCCTGAAGTGATTTACGGTCAAGGGGTTCAGAGGAGGAAAGCTTCTTATACAATTCATCTAACAAATACTCTTGGTACTGAATCATATGAAATTGACAATTTAATGCCCTCATGGAAAGAGTTGCAAAGAATATACTTTCTTTCCCAATCTCTCAAGCTCTAGACTCCCTTTCAGAAAGTTGAGGATTTTTAGCAGTGGCAGCTGCAACCCCTTTTGGGCCCTGGGAAATAGTTTCTGGGTCTGCAGAGTGGGCCTTGTACAGGTGTAGATGAGAATCCGGGACCCTGTAGTACCAATCAGGTTTGGCAGGAGCCGGAGGGAGAGAATCAGGGGCTGTACTAGCATCAGAGTACACATCATCAATAACATTCAAAACAGGAGGTATAGCTAAAGGCCTATGCTGAGGTAAATGTAAAAAGGTCCTTAATCTCTTTCTGGAATCAGAAAATTCCTGGCCCTGCCATTGAAAATGTTCTCTCATAGAGTGCAGTGTCTCACCAAATGAAAACTCTTCAGGAGGGGAGGCCGAAGGAATAGATTCTTCAGCATCAGAATCCTCGTAGGCCGAATAAGCCTCCTCCTGGTCGTCTGACAATACAGATCCATCCGTAGACTCATCTGAAGAGTGGGGGTCAGAGGGCTCAACCATGTGCCTTTTGTCTGGTGGTGGTAGAGAGCCCCTGTCCGGGTGAGGTTGAGAACCTCTAATTAAAGAGATAAGATCCTCTGCTAGGCTGAGAATCTGAGAGCCAGTAGAAGGCCTCTGAGAGGTAGTCTTGGGAGGCAAAGCTTTAGCAAGTTTAGCAGCTTTAGCCCTAGAAAAGGCCTTAATGGACATGGATGCAGGGGGTCTGGCTGCACCACGTGCAGGAGTAGACTTGTCTAAAGGAATGGTGTCGGACATGTCCTGGACACCGGTTTCAGCAGGTAATTCAATAACCGACTCGGCCGGAGCCTCCGGGACCGAGGTAGTCGGTTGAGTGGATTCGGTAATGGGAAGCACCGAGGACTCTGTTTCAGCCAAAACCGAGACACTCGCGGTAGGCCTGACCATGGTTTCAGCCGAAACCGTGGGCCGCGAGGGTCGGTCCTTGTCCTTCCGTTTTTTAACCACATGCGAAGTCGGAGTCTCCGACGACATCTTGTACACAAAATTAGCCCGAAAAAATTCCTCTGCAAACTCCGACCGACGTCTAAGAGTTCGTCGGTTGAAGGAAGCACAGGCTGAGCAGGCCGAGATGTGGTCTGGGCCTAAGCAAGGGAGGCAGTAAGAGTGGAAATCCTTATGAGGTATTTGTTTCCCACAAGTTAAACAATTATTTACTTTATCTGACATCGGTTGAGGCAAGAAAGAGTCCCCAACGGGGTACTTAGCTTTTTCGAAGTCTTCGGTAGCTGAATCACAGGAGCTGGCCGACCGGCACTTGCGAACTGCCTCTGCTTCGGGCACCACGCGGCAAGAAAGACTGAGGAAAATGGTGTTGGCTGATGCTTTTATACCCCAGGTGCTCTGACATCGGGGAAAGTGCGACATCAGCCGAGGCCAGACCCAGACTTTGGAATCCGGCCGACCGAAGGGCTGCCTGAGGCAGGACAACCCATATGTTATGACTGCAGATGCATCCTTGAAGGACATCTCCATTGCTTAGATCTCTGCATTCCCTGGGGCTGCTGTCTGGGAGGTCTACTTCCCCAGGGTCTGGGCTGAGCTGACCTGGAGGGGGAAGGAAAGGACCAGTGCTTGGAGGGGAAATGCCTACTGAACCTGGGTGGCTGGACCTGCAGGAAGTCCTTAACTGCCTGCATAGATTTAGCTTTTTCTTCCATCTTTTTTAAGACCTCTTCTGCCTTGGTGCCAAATAAGTCAATCTTTGTGCAAGGGTACGTCCAATAATTTGAATTTGACATGGTCTGCCAAGGGCTGTTCCTTAAGCCAAGCATGCCTTCTCAGGACAGAACCAGTGACGGCTGCCCTACAAGATGCTTTTAGGGCGTCAAAACCACATTGTAAGGTGTGCTTAGTTACTTGGCTTGCAGAATGCATCAACTCTTGTAACTATTTTCTACGCAAGCAGGAAAAGATGATATTTTTTGTTTGAGGAGTTCCATGGTATGTTGCTAAAATTTTAGCATATGGAACTGACAATTTGGTGCTCCAATAGCAAGAGTAGCAGAGGTGTATACTTTTTTACCCCATCTGTCTAATGCTCGGGAATCCCTATCTGATGGGGTGGGATTCTTAGCAGAAGTTGCTCTAATTCCTTTAGGCCCTTGAGAAATAACCTCAGGGTCAGCAGTAGGATTTTTGAAAAGAAATTTGTGAGAGTCAGGGACTCTATAGTACCTGTCAGGTTTCCTGGGAGCAGGAGGGAGGGTGTCAGGAGTCGAACTAGATTTCATGAAAAAAATCATCCAGGACAGGAGGAATGGCCAGAGATCTGTGCTGTGGAAGATCTAAGAATTCCCAGAGTCTCTCTTTAGACTGAGGGTAATCCTGATATTCCCATTGGAAATGCTCCCTTAAAGTATGTAGGATTTCCCCAAAGGAAAAGTCCTCGGGTGGAGAGGCTGAAAGAATGGATTCCTCTGCATCAGAATCCTTATACGCAGAGAGGGGTTACATGTATTCATATTCAGATGCCTCAGCATCATCGGACTCCTGTTCAGATAAAACTGCTGGGGACAAATCTCTCTTTTGGAAGGGGTAGCTTGGCTTCCCCGGATCAGCATTATAAGGTCTTCCACCATTTTAAGCATTTGAGTCTGAGGCAAGGAAGCAGGTGCCTGAGATTGGGTCGTCAGTTTCTTGGGTGTGGTTCTTACCCTGGACCTTAGAAACTTGGTAGATTTCAAAAGAACGGTAGATGGGAAAGTAGTCTGTCTCGAGAATCGGTAGTGTGAATACTTCCTCGGAAGCCGATGCCTGCTCACTGGCTCCAGACCCATCCAAAGTAGAGACATCCGCAGGATCCCTTAGTCGATGAAGAGTCTCGCGGCATATCGGACTCCAAAAGGGTCTCGGTAACGGCCTGCAAATCCACAGAAGCAGGGATCAGGGGCTGTGAAAGCGCCTCACTGAGGACAGGAGAACTGATGACCAGCTTAACGGAAGAGTTGTCGGTAGGGTTGGACCTGTGTGGTCTTGTCTCTGTCTTTATCCTTACTTTTTTTGGAAGATCTGCTGTCGGATGTTCTACCGAAGCCACACCAGAATTCCAGGACTGAGAGCGAAAATATCTAGCTACAATAAGGGCCTGACAACGTACAGTTCTGGCAATGAACAAAGTACAAAAGCAACAGCGGAGGACGTCGTGGTCTGGCCCTAAGCAAGTGATGCAGTAAGAATGAAAGCCTGGGTGTGGTATTTGCTTTCCACAGGCAAGACAATTGTTAACTTTTTCTGATATCGGTTAGAGCAAGAAAAAAGAATCCCCAACGGGGTACTTAGCTTTAGAAGACTTCTTCAATTCAGAAAATGAAAACTCAGGTAGAGGCCGACCGGCACTTGTGCAAACTGCTTCTGCTTCGGACTCCTCGGCAAGAAAGACTGACATAATGGCGTCGGTTGCCTTATTTTATACTACTGACGATCTGACGTCAGTCCTGAAGCGACGGCAGCCGGCGCAGAACTACTACGCCTTTGGTATTCAGGGCGACTGAGGGCTACCCTGGCATGGATAACCCAAATGTGATGACTGCAACACTGAAACACGAAAAACATCTGGAAGTGGCAACCTGCTGCTACAAATCGCAGGTACTTTCTGTGACTGTCTGCTATGGGCACAGGGTAGTAAGCATCTTTTAGGTCTAGAGTGACCACTGAGGACCCTGGAAGATCATGGGCAGCAGTTTTTGCAATGTAAGCGTTCTGAATTTGGCAATGTTGAGGACCTCATTTAGTTTTTAGAGATCCAGGATGGGCCCCCAGGTACCCTCTTTTCTTGGACCTAGAAATATCCTTGAGTAGAAGCCTTTTCCCACTTGTCCTGGAGGAAAAGTCTACATGATCCTTTGTGAAGTAGATCCTGAGGATAGATGGCAAGGCACTTTCTTGCTCTTTTGGTGGTTTTGGAATGCAAACGAAGGGTGATATTTCTCTGAACTGGATATAGTTGCTCTTCTCTATGATGCTGAGGAACCACTGGTCCCTGGTGATGGCCTTCCATTGGTTTAGGAAGAAGAGTCTTCCTGCCAGAATTTTAGAGGAGAGGGTGGAAAGGGGTTAAAGGGAGGCTGGAGTATAACATGGTCACAGCTGTTTTCTGTGCTGGGTGGGCTCTTTGGAGTTTCTTGCTCTGTGTGATTGTTCTGGTTGCCATCTCCTGGATTGTCTTAGTCTTTTGCCATGGGGAGGCCTCCACTTGCATGTCAAGGTGAGAGTTTTCAAGGTTTAGAAGAAGAATTCCTACTATATTTCGGGATCATAAGACAGGTAGAATTCTTTCACAGTTTTAGTTTGCTTTCCTTCTTTTACCCACTTTTTCAAAAAACTTGTTCAGCTGAAAGACCAAGACCCTGTCTAATGGAGCATCCAGTAATTCAGCCTTTACCTGATCTAACAGGGGTTGGGTCCTGAGCCATACAAGTCTGTGGATGACAAAACCTGTCAAGTTGCTCTTCAAGAAGCATCCATGCAGTCGTAACCATGTTTTAGGGAGTGTCTGGAAAAATGTAAAGCTTCTCGGCTATCTCCTGCATTTTCTCAGATAAAGTCCTATCTGCAGTAGAGTCTACATTAGCTAGAATTTTACCTTGGAGATTCACAGTACTTTGGCATACAGAATTTACAATTCAAAGCTTTCAATAGCAGGGTTGCAGAGCTATAACCTTTCTTCTCAAATTGGTCTAATAATCTACTTCCCATCACTCGGTAAGGAATGTCTTGCTGGTCCCCTTAAGTACAACTTTTGTGGATTTAGTGGAGACTACAGAAGGGTCAGCTTTTGTTTTTTGCACAGGTGCTTCTGAGTTTCAAGCATTCTGTAAAACCTGTCTGACTTCCTTGGAGCAGGGGACAGAGAATCAGGATGTGAAGCAACGTCTTCAAAGACATCATCCAATACAATGTGTACAGGAGTAGTTGTCAGTAGTCTGGATGAAGGCAAGCCTAGCAGTTCTCTTTAGGGAGTCTGAAACTGTGATAACTGGTTACTTTCCCAAATTAAAGCCTCACTGATTGTATTTGGGGTATCCCCAAAGTAAAGAATGTCAGGGGCAGAAGAGAGAATATCATCGGAGTCTGAGTAAGCTTGTGGTGGCAAGCGACCAAAAGACAATTCCTCCCCATTGTCATGACTAAAGGAATCTTCCCCTTTCTGAAAAACTACTTTCCTATTTCTTTTAGATGGGGAGGCCTCAGAAGTGGAAGCATGAGAGGGCTCTCTAAATTTCATGAAGGCCATAAACTCCTGTGTTACTTTAAGATTGTCCTGAGCTTCACTTTGAGAAGTGGACAGAGGTGGTGGCAAAGAAGTTTGCTTCAGTTTAGTTGCTTGTTTTAAACTGATGATCACAGGATGTGGTCAACTGACCATCACTTCAGTTGCAGCTTCGGCAGTCAAAAAAGACAGTAAGTATCCTCGTGATCCACTATGTAGACGTTGGAAGCAGAGGCCTAATGAGTGACATCAGATCCAACCAACGCACGTGCAGCGACAGTATTTGTAGGTAAGCCAGAGATCACAGTGATCTCCTGAGCGCTCATGCCAGAGGCTTCGGGTCTAGGCATCACCGGACCATGAGGTGCATTGGCGCCTCACCTGGGTCAATGGTCGACTTATGACCTAGAGTTGAAACTTTCTCAGAAATGTCAGGGTCCTTGGCCTTTTCTGTCATTCAGTTTTTTTTTTTTTTTTTTTGGAAATGATGCTAGCCAACAGTCTGCAGAGGCCCTCCAGTAGCAGTGGATTGCTATGCCAACACTGAAACCAAAAAGGACTCCATATGGGTGGGCTAATACCTTGGCCGCACATTTTAGAATTTTCATATGGAATTTTGCATAGGAAAATTAGGCAGACTGTGCTAAGGCCAAAGCAGAACAGACAAAACAAATGAAAATCTTTATGAGGGATTTGCTTCCCACACTTCAAGCAATTGTTGACTTTTTTGAAGATTAAAAATTAGTAAAGAAATTTAGAAAATAGCCAAAGCAGTTCAGAACAGAATAAACACTGCAACCAAACCAAAGTGTTCCAGAAAGGACAGATGATGACTGCAGCATATGATAAATAAAAATAAAACACAGTGTCCTGCCCTGATAGCCTCAAAGCCCTGTCCCTACTCAGTATCATACAAACTTCTGAGGTGTGATTTTTGCCTGGCATACTGGACTCTGTTTTGATGATCCTTCTGCACATCCGCAAAACTAACGGCATCAGAAATACTACATTAAAAAATCTAAATTTTGCTTGCGACATAAAGAGAACACGTTGAAGAGATAGATATGTTTCTCAGAGAATTCCCACCCTCTGGAACAGACTCTCCATCCATGTGAAGCAGAGTTCCTCCATATTCCAATCGCTACTTAAGAACAACTTGGCCCAGTGAAGGGTAATCAGAAATTCACCACTGGTATGGTGCCCTGATCAAGGCAATTAACTCTCCGAATCACCTTTGCTCTCCAGGACCTCTTCAAGTTGTTACAGACAATACCACAGTAATGAGGTACATCAACAAGCACAGTCAGTAAATCACCCAATATATAAACCAAATTTGTAGGTTACATTTGGGATGCATGGCTAGGCTTATAAGGGCCCTACTATCATTAATCTAGTAGACACCTATAAACCTATTATGGGCTTTCATCTATAAACAGTAAACAGGACTTCATCAGAACCTTCTGAAAAAGTTCAGGTTACTACTGTGACTATGAGCCAGTAATCAAGGAGCCTCAGTCCTCACGCCACTGACACAGGTGAGGGACGTTCACTTGGAACAAAAACAGAGCATTTCCAGATGCAGCTCTCTGCAAAAAGCATATTTTCCCATAAGAACACACAGGGAATACACAATTGTCCTGCGGAAGGGTTTACCTCTCTCTCCAGGCCCCAAATGAGACTCCACACTGATACAGCTACAGAGTTAAGTCCTTAGCCGGGTGCTGCAAGCCAAGTCCTCCACCACCCTCTCTGAAATCAGTGCTCTCAGTGTCTCCATTCAAAGTAGCTGATACAAGCACTCTCTTTGAGCTTTGATTTTTTACACACACACACACACACACACACACACACACACACACACACACACACACACACACACACACACACAGACACACACACAGCCAGGAAAGGCTGGCACAGCTTTACTAGCTATACCACCTTTGCCCAGGCTATAAGATGGACACACTGCCCCCAGAACACCCATAAGGCCAGATACTCCAAGGCTCTTGTCAGGGTAACCCAATTATACTGCGTGATATTAATGCACTCACCACTGGTAATGTTTACCATACAGCAAGGCTTTCAGGAGTGGCCACAGTGTCACCAAATAAATATAAGTACTCTCAAAAGTTAAAATTTTCTTTGAAAAACCATCCACAACGAAAACTTTACATATATTTAATAATAATAAATAAAAGAACATGAGAATACTAAATATATATTTACAATACACACCAAAGTTTCATTCACAGAAAATATTAAAAATGGCACAGATAGAAACGTTCACACAGATGCAGAAAAACAATACTTATCTCACTATATTTTCCTGACTGATCTAAAGAACTACTGTCCCCTAGTTCACTTACTAGAGCAAGGCAGGATGGCGTGGCTGGGTGGTCCTTCTTGTCAGGTTTCACAAACAGACTGCTGAGAGCTGAGTGACATCTCTCACTATCTAAATATCATTTCAGTGTTGGTATAGAATAACATCACATATGATCACCTGACTCTGGTTCCCACACTACCCTCATACTAGAAACTTGAGCCAGGGTCTTGCACGTGTCAAAATTCTCACACTCAGAGCTTTGTTAAGATGTGTTACAACATCTGGAAGCTGTAAAACAATTTTAACTCTTCCTACAGAGCTACTAAGCTAGGTTTTCTCACAGACATTTCATATCTGGCTGCAGTCTGATCTGTCAGAAAAGCATAGTTGTGTAAAATCTTACCATAACCATAGATGTCCTTCTCTTCCATGTTGCAGTATTCATTGGTGTGGGATTTTCCGCCTCAGGTGATCTGACTTCTGCTCCTATACAAAAGCTTTTAACTGGCTGCCAGTAGGTGCATGGGACGTCACACCTACAGCCATAAACAAGGGACCTATTAATGTGACGTCTGCACACACAGACCTCATAACAGAACAAGATGCCCACAAAAGGAACAAACACCACTGTAAGGCTGAACAGACAGGCCTTCTGGAGTGGAAGCAGTGGCCAGAGGCCAGACCCTGCAATAAGAGAAAAATATGGGGTATGGAGGGTGGGAAGGAATACTACAACACATAAGAGAAGGACATCTATGGTTATGGTACGATTTTGCACAACTATTCTATGTCCTTCTATTCCAGTGTTGCAGTATTAATTGGTGTGGGACAGTACCACAGCTTAGGAAGAGAGAAAGGAGGAGGTAGATGTAGAGGATTCTAAGAATCCTTGCAGGATTGCTCTTGCAAATCTTGCCCTGGCCCTTGAGACTTTGTCTAATTTGTATTGTTTGGTGAAAGTGTGAACGGTAGACCAGGTAGCTGCTTCCAGGATGGAGACTGTGTCCAGGCCTTTGAGAAACACCTTGGAGGTAGCCATGCCCCTGGTTGAGTGAGCTCTTGCACGCTGAGGCAGGACTTTGCCATGGTGTGAATAACAAAAAAAGAATAGATTTCTTGATCCAACAGGAAATGGTTTGTTTGGAGACTGCCTTGCCCAAAGCCCTGGGGTGAAAGGAGATAAAGAGTTTGTCAGACTTTCTGAAGGACTTAGTCTTGTCTAAGTAGAATTTTAACTGTCTGTGTACATCCAAGGAATGAAGGATCCACTCTGCATTGTTGGTTGGAGTTGGGAAGAAGGTAGGTAAGTGAACGGACTGGTTTAAGAATAGCTCATTTACCACTCTGTGGATAAAGGAAGGATTTGTGCATAAGGTAACTCTGTCATTATGGAAGGTGGTATAAGGGGGGCAGGCCATGAGGGCCTGTAGTTCTGACACTTCTTGCGGAAGCAATGGTCACTAAAAATGCTTTTCCATGTGCACATTTGTAAGGTGGCAGAGCTAGTCAGCTCAAAAGGAGGTAATGTGAGTTTTTCTAACAACATTGAGGTCCCAGGGAGGAGGGATGGGTTTTCTTGGTGATCTAATATGTAGGGCCACTCTCAGGAAAAGATTAACGTCCAGCCTGGAAAGCAGGGGTGGCTGTAAGGGTAAGCAGGCTGAAATGGCTGAAAGGTGGACTTTCACACAGGAGTAGGCTAGTCCAGCCTTAATGAGATCACAAACACAGCTAAGGACTAGGAAGGTGTCAGCCTGCATTGGGTCCCTGTCCTTAAGAAGACACCATTTAGAGAACCCTTCCCATTTAGATAGGTATGTCCTTTCTAGTAGTTGGCTTTCTGGCCTCCCTCAGGATTGAGAGCATGCGCTCAGAATACAGCTGTTTGTAAGGGATTAGAAATTGATCACCCAAAGTGTTAGGTTGAGCATTTGCAGCTGAGGGTGATTAAGAGATCCCTTTTGCTGAGATAGTAGGTCCACCTTGTGGGGTAACATGCAGTGATTGCCCTTGGCTAAAGAGTGAAGGGGGAACCAGTGTTGCCTTGGCCAGTAGGGAGTCATCAGCAAGATTTTCGGTTGGTCCTTCTTGATTTTCAGAAGGACCTTTTGTATTAGTGGGAAGGGGGGAACGCATAAAGGAACATCCCCTTCCAAGGAAAGCTGAAGGCATTCACTCTCCAGGCTGATGGTGTGATCCCTGCTGCAGAATTTGCTTAGTTGTCTGTTCTGGGTGGAGGCAAACGGATCCATTTGAGGTGTGCCCCACCGGTGAACTATGGCTAGAAAGGTTTCCCTATTTAGCATCCATTCGTGAAGGTGAGAGGGTGTTCTGCTGAGCAAGTCTGCCTGTTTGTTTTCCTGAGAGGGGATATAAGAGGCCTGCAAGAAAAGATTGTGCTGGGTGGCTAGCTCCTACATTTGTAGGATTATCCAGAATACAAGATAGGCTTTTGTACCTCCTTGTCTGTTCAGGTACCACATGACTGTGGTACTGTCTTGTAAGAATGCGAAGAAGGCCTGGTTACAGGAAGGGGAGAAAGGCCAGAAAGACTGCATGTCGATGTGTTGTTTTTGAAGGCCAGGGTTCCAAGGTTGTTAAACCCTGAAATCTTTAAGAGTTGCCCCCCACCCTACGTCTGATGCATCTGTGTGCATGGATTGTGTAGGCGGAGGAAGTTGTAGGGGAATGCCTTGGTTGAGGAGGATTTGCTGAATCCCCCACCTCAGTTCTGACTTTAGGCAGGGCAGAAGGGGGATTAGTTTTTCTAGGGAGTGTTGGTACTGAGACCATACACTGCAAGTACCATTGACATTTTCTCATGTGCATCCTAGCTAAAGGGAGCATGGGGATTGTGGCTGCCATGAGTCCCAGTACGTGTAACAACTGCCCTGCTGAAAGATGGGATACCTCCAGAAGTTCCTGGAAGTGAGTTGAGAAAGACTGCACTTTGTCCTGTGGGAGGAAGGATTTCATCAAATCTGATCTGATCCTGCATCCCAGAAAAATTCTGTCCTGCTGGGGGTGCAGGGAGGATTTTGGAAGGTTTAAGGTGAACCCCAAGTTGTGCAGGATGGTCGTGGTGAATTTTAGGTGGCTTAGGAGCTTATTTTCTGATTCCACTAGAAGGAGAATGTCGTCCAGATAAGGGTATATTTGGATACCCTTGGTTCGGCAAAATGCAATGGCTGGAGCCAGGCATTTTGTGAACACTCGGAGCAGTAGGTAAGCTAAAGGGCAAGGCTGTAAATTGAAAATGTGAGGAAATGCCAGTAAATCTCAGGAATTTTCTGTGGGAGGGCATGATAGGGATGTGGAGATGAGCTTTGAAGTCCAGAGTGACCATAAAGACTTGGGGTGGTATAAGGGGCAGGAGGGTTTGCAGGGAGCATCCTGAAGGATGCGGTTTTTAGGAACTGATTTAGGTAGGATAGGTCTAGTATGAGTCTCCAAGGCCCATCCTTTTTTGGAACTAGGAGCAGACGAGAATAGAATCATTTTCCTTCCTGGCCCGCAGGGCCTGGTTCTGCAGCTCCTAGGGAGAGGAGCTCCTGTAGAATTAGAGGGAATAGGTGCAGCTGGGTTTCGTGGTGGGAAGGGACTGTTTTTTGGCCTTGGCTTTTCCCTCCAAGATAGAAAGTATTCTCTTTGAATGATAGAAAGAACCCATTGGTCTGAGGTGATAGTTTTCCAAAAGGGGAGGCAGTGGGGTAGTCGGGCAGACAAGGGGAGGTGGGCAAGGTAGTCACGCAGAAGAGGGGCCCCCTCTGTTGGGAAAGGGCTGTTTGGAGGGGGGATGGTTGTTACTCGGTCTGGAGTAAGGCTGCCTCCTGGATCCTCTTCTCGGCCTGGAGGAGGAGGGATGAGAAGTGGAAGGCATCCTCCTGACAAAATAAATTTTTGTATGATAATTCCTGTAGCACTTAGGGAAGGGGGACACCAGCAAATGTTTGATGTCTTGCAGCTCTTTGCTTTTCTCTTGCTAGTTTTTGAAGAGCTCAGCTGAATTTTTGTCAAAATGTAGGGTATGGTCCAGTGGAGCATCCATAATTTTTTTTATTTGAAATCCTCTGGAAGAGGTAAGCGCAGACAGGCATATCTGCGTAGGGCAGATGCAGTAGCTGCAGACCTGGCCTAGGCTTCTGCTGCATCATAACTACACCTGATGGAGTATCTGGCCAGTTGGGTGGCTAGGGAGAGTTTTGATGCAATGTCAGAGCTAGTAGGACAGTCAGCTGTGGAAGCTATCAGGGTAGAGGCCTGGGACACTAGGTACAGAGCATATTTCACCATGTGTGTATGGTAATTCATGGCTTGGAAAGCCAGGGTGGAGAAAGTATACACTTTTTTGCCCAATCTATCCATGGTTTTACTGTCCTAATCTGGTGGTAGAAGACAGGCAGAAGGTACTTGTCTAGATTGCTGTCTGGAGCCACAGCAATGACAGCTGGATCTGCCAGTGGGGGTTTTACCAGGAATTTCTGGTCATCAGACACCTTATAAAACCTGTTTGGTCTTTTCGGAGCTGGGGGCTGTGAGTTTGGGTTCTTACAGAGTTGAATGCATCCAGGAAGGCTGGGAGCACAGGTGGTATAGCTTAAGGAGAGGAAGACAAGCTGCAAAGTTCAAAATATCTCTTCTGGGTGTCAGACATCAGGGTAGTGTCCCACATGAAGTACTCCATTTTGGTTATAGTCTCCCAAAAAAGTTAAATCTTCAGGTGGAGGTCCCCTTCAATGGAGTCTTCATCAGGGGAATAGTATTCAACAGGGGAAGCAATTCGATATACATAAGAAACTGATTCCTCAGAGGAGCAATCATACTGATATAGCTGTTCTTCTCCCTCTTGAGTAGTTGGATGCTGGGGAGAAGAGGCAGAGGCTGGGCGAGGGCTGAGCACAGGTATGGTGGAAGGAGCAGGGCCATGAAGGCCTGCAAGACAGAGTTCATAAAAAGATTGCCAGTCTGGCTGTGTTTCAGATGGAGGAGTAATATGTTTTATCTTTTTTTGGATGGCATCGGCTTCAGGGACGGTCTAGGGATTAAAACCCGGCCTACAGTGGGAGAGGACTCGGTCAGTCGTCCAAGAGGTTCCCCCTTGATGTCAGTTGTGGCAGACGGCTGAATAGTCACCGCGGACGTGCTATCCGTGGTTGCAGAAATGGTTTCTACAACGGGAACCATTGAAGCTGAGAGAGAAATCAGGCATTCCTTGGACCCTATATCGGAAGACGGCAGGATGTCCGACAGTGGAGTGGCAGTAGGAATAGGCCTGGAAACCTTGGCCTTCTTCCTGGGTGGTTCAGGTTGGTCGACCGACTCTGGGTCCATCCTAAGGGCTAGGCGTATAAAGAGCTGGTTCTCGAGATACAGCTTTAATGTGGCCAAATGACTGTGAACCGTCTAGGGCATGAAGGACTGACAAATGGAATATGACGTATGGTCATGTTCCCTACCTAGACAAAATACGCACCTATCGTGGGTATCTTTGTGCAGTATTTGATGGCCGCATTTACATTTTAGCTAACATCGGCCAAGAACTACAGCAAACTAAGCACAAGCAAAGTTAACGGTAAACAAAAAACCCTAACTGGTATAAGAAGTTATGTACTCACCATAACGTTCCATCTGAGTAGGTATCTTCATTTGTCTGCAACCTGTGGGATACGGATCCGATCTCGGATCCAAGCCAGCAACTTCTATCATAGCATAGATCCGAGCTCCTAGCTCCTCCTCCCTACCCATAATCCCCTGCCTACCCTAACTGACCTCAGATCAAGTTTGCCCCATAGCACAGCAGATAAGTGTCCCAATGGGAACATATGCTAATAACACAAGAATGATCATATTGGTCAGGGGGAAGGAGGGGGGATGGTTGCAGACAAATGAAGATACCTACTCAGATGGAACGTTATGGTGAGTACATAACTTCTTAATCTGAAGTAGGAACTTCATCTGTCAGCAACTTGTGGGACAGAGTCCCCAGCTACCTAAATCTTGGGTGGCATTCATGGAAGGATATTCCCGAGCACCGCAGAGCCAAAGGGCACCCTACCTCGGGAGACAACATCTATTTTATAGTGGCTGATAAAGGTGTGAGATGAAGCCCAAGTGGCTGCGGAACAAATGTCATCCAGTGGAACCCTAGCTTGAAAGGCCGCAGAAGTGGTAACGGCCCTAGTAGAATGAGCATGGACTCCTTGAGGTGCAGGCCTTCCCGAGCTCTGATATGCTAAAAGAATACAACTCGAGATCCATCGAGAGAGAGAAACTTTAGAAACTGACTTTCCGAAATTACTTTTGGCAAAGGAGATAAACAACTGATCAGATTGCCTATGATCAGCAGTTCTATGGATATAAAAACGTAGCTTTCTGTGTACGTCAAAGGAATGTAGCTTGTACTCTCCTTTGTTATGAAAGTTGGGGAAAAACACTGGAAGACTGATAGATTGATTGATGTTCGCTTCTGAAGATACCTTAGGTAGAAAGGACGGATTGATCCTGAGGTAAACCCTATCCGGCTGAAAGACCAGATATGGTGGTTTGACACAAAGAGCTTGCAATTCCGACACTCTTTTGGCTGAAGTTATGGCCACCAAAAAGGCTGTCTTCCAAGAGAGAAATTTGAGATCAACCGTGGCCGGTTCGAATGGGGGACCAGTCAAGGCCTGCAAGACTAAGGATAAATCCCATGGAGGTACCACCTCTTTAACTGGAGGCCTAAGGAGGAAGGTACCCTTGAGGAAGGTCTTACACAGTTTGGAAGTGATAAGAGGGCCAGACTCTTGCCCCACGTGATAGTATGAGATTGCTGCCAGTTGTACCTTGACTGTGGAATAACTAGCCCCCTGGTGAAAGAGAGAGGTTAGAAAATCTAGAACCGACGATATTGGGGCTGTAAAAGGGTCTAAATGACTGTGTTCTGCCCAAATGGTGAAGCATTTCCACTTACTCCGATAAACCTTCCTGGTGGAAGGCTTGTGAGCTGCTACAAGAATGGCTTTGACCGGTGATGAGATCCCGGGAGTCCTTATGAGGAGTGGAACTGGAGCAACCAAGCAGTCAGCTTGAGGTTGACCAGGTTCGGAGTCGGAAGACCGAGAGGGTGAGAAATGAGATCCGGAATGGGATCCAAAATCCATGGTGGATACACTAGGTGAGACCATAGGTAAGGGAACCACGTCTGACGAGGCCAGAGTGGGGCAATGAGGATCATCTTGCTCCCCAGCTGCCTGGCTTTCTGTAATAATTTCAACATCAGGGGAAGAGGAGGGTAAGCATAAAGCAGACCGGGAGGCCAAGCATAAACTAGAGAGTCTCTCGGGAACTCCCCCGGAGGGGGGATCAGAGCGAAGTAATCGTTGCATTTGGTGTTTGAAGGAGAGGCAAAAAGATCGCAACAAGGTTGCCCCCATCGGGCAAATACTTGCTCTGCAACTCGATGGTTGAGAGACCATTCGTAAGGAGTCAGGATAGTACGACTGAGCCTGTCCGCTAGAATGTTGGGCCATCCCGGAATGTGCGTTGCTATGAGAAAGAGGTTGGTGGAAATCGCCCATTCCCACACTCTCATGGCCTCGCGGCAAAGGGGGGTAAGACCTGGTTCCCCCCTGTTTGTTGATGTACCAGACGACCGACATGTTGTCTGTCCGTACTGCAATCGTCCCTACTGGAAGAGAGTTGTGTAGTGCCTGCAACGTCAAAAGCACCGCCCTCATCTCTAGGACGTTGATATGCAAAGAGGTCTCTCTGTCGTTCCATGTGCCTTGGACTGTCCTGCCTGAAAAATGCCCCCCCCCAGGCGAGAAGCGTCCGTGGTCACTGTGTCGACTGGCGGAGGTAGTGAGAAGGGACGTCCCGTGTGGAGGTTGGGAGACTGGAGCCACCACAGGAGCGATCTTCTGCAAACCTTGCTTAAGGAAATGGGGTGAGACAGAGGGTTGCGAGACAGGGACCATTGTACCTGGAGGGTCCACTGCAGAACCCTCATGTTCAACCGGGCCAATGGCAGCAGAGGGATTGCAGCCGCCATAGATCCTAGGGCCCTCAAGATCAATTCCGCCGAAGGAGTTTGCAGTTGAAGAATGGCCTGCACGTGCAACATCAGGTTGCGAAGCCAATCTGGAGTCAAGAACGCAAGCATCTGTCTGGAATCCAGTCTCGCCCCTAAAAAATCCAACACCTGTGTAGGGATGAGAGAGGATTTGGTCATGTTGATGGTTAATCCTAATAGTGGAGCCAGACTGAGGAAATAATCCCTGCATGAACAAAGTAGATGCCTTGTTGGGGCTGTGAGGAGCCAGTCGTCCAGGTATGGAAAGACCTGAATTCCCTGGAGTCTCAGGTGGGCCGCTATTATCACTAAGACCTTGGTGAACACCTTGGGGGCTGAGGTGAGACCGAAGGGGAGGACCCTGAAATGAAAGTGACCGACTCCCAGCCGGAAGCGGAGAAACCTCCTGCAACGCCTGTCCACTAGAATGTGATAGTACGCATCCTTGAGGTCTACGGAGCACATCCAGTCGTCCTCCCGCAATAAGGGGAGGACGGATTGCAATGTGACCATTCGGAACCTTTCTTTGGGTACCGCCAGGTTTAGGAGAAAGAGGTCGAGGATGGACCTCCAGTCCCCTGTCTTTTTTGGCACCAGAAAGAACGTGGAGTAAAACCCTGATCTGACTTGATCTGGGGGGACGGGCTGGATGGCTCTTTTTTGCAGAAGCTGCTGAATTTCTGCAGCAGCCGCCTCCTCTGACTGGGTGGAACGTCGGGAAGGCTTCTGATTCTGGGGTTTACTATAAACGGAATTTGGTAACCTTTGGATATAATACGAAGCACCCAGCGATCCGTTATGGACTCCCATTTTGCTAGGTGCCTTGAAAAACGCTCCCCGACTGCCTCCAGAGTGGAGCAGACGGGTAACCCCTCAGGGGTTCTGCGTGGGCCTCTCAGAGAATGGTTCTCTGGACCCAAAATTCCTAGGACCCCCTCTGCCTCTGGGGCGGCGTCCTCCCTGTCCTTCTCTGCCACGAGAGGGCTGGTTGTCCTGAGCAGACTGGGACTGAAGCGATTTTCGGAACCGCATCTTCTTCTGACCCTTTTGGTTCTTGGAAAAGGACCTCTGGGGCGCAGAGAAGTGGACTCCGACAGCAGACAAGGTCTTCCCGTCTTTCTCACTCTGGACAAGAGTGTCGCAAACGGTTTTGCCGAACAGTGCAGAACCATCAAAAGGGGCATTCGCGAATGACGCCTTAAAGGGTTCAGAGTAGTGACAGCAACTGAGGCAGGCCTGTCCCCTCATGACCAGCCCGACTCCGCCTGATCTAGCGGCTCCCTATGTAGCATGAAACAACAGCCGCATAGAGGTGTTAGATATAGAGCGGAGGGTGGCCATTCGGGAGGAGTACAGATCCTTGTCTCCCTCCGACATGGACCCTGGGGGGCGGGGGGAAGCAGCGTATTCCTTAATTAGATCCCACTGCATCCGAATAACGTGTGCCATGTAGTTTAAGGTCCTCATAGAGAAGGTCGCTGAACTGAAGGCCCGCTTCCCATGACGGTCCATCGCGTGAGACTCTTTGCTCAGAGGATGAACCGTGGGGCTCTCCTGAGCCAACTCTTTCTTGGTGGCTGCAGCCACCAACATGGCATCCACAGGGGGACCTCTGCTCCAGTGTGATCTCTCTGCAGGGGGGCTCAAAATTTTGTCTGGACGCTTGGGGATCGGCTCTACTGTGTCCGGTTCCTTCCAAGCCCTATTCTTAGAATAACTGAATCAGTTGTTCATTGATGGCCATATCAATATGTATATATATTTTAGTATATTTTTAGTATATTTTTGTTTTGAACATGAGTTTCTTTGATTATACATATTGATAGCTTGACTAGTTAAAAGGCTGTTTCATTAATCTAGAATGAGGCTCTAACATTATGTTTAGAGGCTCCTTTTGTATGATTGAACAGTTAGCATTTTATATATATATATATATATATACACACATTTTTTGCGTAGTTTGAATATCTTGATTTATTTGTTTTTTATCAAGATACTGACATATTATGCATACATACATATATTTTTCTTCTTTTTTCCTTCTATTTTTCTTCTTTTTTTCCATATTTCATGTGGATTCTGTTTAATACTGTGAATAACACTACACATTATGAACTAATAATAATTACTATTTATTGAAATAGCATAGGCAATATATGACATTTGAAATATGTATAGAGACATATATGAGTTTTTAGGATAATAGATACAGGTACACATATATATATATATATATTTAATTTCACCACTTTATTGCTATCATATTTCATGTCATATTTTATATATTATATCTTATGTTTTACATTAAATAATGTTTTTCTAGGAAATTCATATAGATTAGCCATCCATTATGAGAAACTTATGTTTTATACATGGGTTTATATGTTACAATACCATCATAAATGCATTCAGCACTTTAAACATTGGACTCTCGTCTCAACTATTTTTATTGCCTCAGAGTCAGGTTGTAATTCAGTTGTAGGCTCGTTTTGGCTATTTTGTGAACCTAAACACAAAAGAGAACTTCTATGTTACGCTCACACAAAGGGAATATAAAGTCAGGTTCCTGTACCTGATGCGTTGATTTTTATACTGTTTATATTTTTATATTTTTTATTTTTTAGTGTGGATGCATACCTATAGATATATTGAATATTTAATATGATATGTTTTAATATATGCTTAGTATGAATTGTCAACAGTGGATACAACAGTAGACAAAGATAGATTCACTGTAAGCTTATAAAAATCATGACATAGAACATGAACACAAGAAGTGTATCTGATTAAACGTAGTATCTTATACATGAAGTCGGCGACTGAATACTAAGAAGCTATTAAGATGCTATTCAGAATCAATTTCATTTTCATTTATTTAATTATTCATCTATTTCATGATACATTTTTATATATTTTATAATTTTGAAACTGATGTATAGAAGATGACTTTTTCCCACTTGAAAAAATTGCACATATATACGTGACAGCTTATCGGTAAAAATGTGTTAGAATGGAATAGGATACAATGAGGTTTAATTTGTTTTGTTTTATTTTAAGTTGTTTTAAGGAACATTTACACTAAAAAAACTCTATGTTGATTAATTTATAATTATGCTCATTACTAGGCAATATTTGATTGTTCCTTTATGGATGGAATACTGCCTTAATATATGAAATGGAAATGTCATCTTGAATTCCTGATTTGGAAGCTCAGTGTATAAAAAAGGAGGCATGTCTTCCTTCAATGGTTAAATCTGAAAATTCTTCTGTATAGTTAATTAATTATTTAATTATATAATTGTTTAATGATTTTAAGCTTAATTGGAAGTACTGTTGGTATATAAGGAACAAGGATAGACACTGTTTTATTGATCTGAAGAAGCGTGCAAGCAGCACGCGAAAGCGCTTATCCCTGTTTGTTCTACTACTTGGAATAAAGGAATTTCGTTGAAGAAAGTGTTCTCGTGGTGTATCCTGTTGTTACTTTTGTTTTGTTAAGCCCTAGAGGATATGAGATCCACCAGGGGGTCGGGTGGAGGGGACACCCAAGAGGTAGATGGTCCTGCCTCAAGGAATACGGACTCATCAGAGGAAGCCTTGGGGGCAGACCACCCACCCCTGATTTTGAGCATTTCCATGATGTCTCCAAAGGAGACATCCTCGGGGGGGGGGGGGTGACCTAGGGGAGCCTTCCCCTTCATCCAAGTCTGTATCTTCGGTGAGACTCTCAGGGGAGTCTATGTGCCTCCTTTTGCACTTTGCCTTGTGAGGAATCTCCTCGGGGGGGGGCTGTGCCAGGAGTCCTCACGGGCTGTATCCTGTTCCACTGGAATTCCTAAAGGCGCTGAGGCAGGCTGCCCCGAGGGCCGGATGAGGGGAGCCAGGACCAGATGAGAAGGAGTGCGGGAGGGAGCCGAAGCCAGGACTGGAGGCCTGGAAGCACTAGACAGTGCCCTCTCCACCGCAGCGAAAGCAGATGGGGATCGGACCCGGAGCCGAGAACGTCGGATCCGAAGGACCAGTGTTCTCCGACCGGGACGGAGCCGAAAGCACACCGAATCCCTCGGATCCAAAGCTCGGCCCACGGCTCAGAGAGGTCAGATCCGACAAACTCGAGGGAGCAGTCGGAGCCGACGTGCCCAGCACGGTCAGCTCCGACCTACCCCCGGATCCAATGTGGTTCGGCTCCGAGCGCTCCGAACCCGAAATGCGGGTCAGAGAAGGAGCTATAGGAGTGAAAAAAGGGGTCGGGGGAGGCAAGAGCACTCCCATCTGCATCTGGGCCTGGATGAATCTCCTCATCATCCGGTCCATGTCCGCATCAGACATGCTAAAAGTGGACCTCGAAGAGGCCACCGAGGCAGACCTGGAATGTCGCCTCGATGACCTCGACGGGGACCGGATCACCTCCTCCTCGGGTCCCGGGGAGAAACAAGGGGATCGGATCCGAGGAGGAGGAGATAGAGAAGACTTGTACGGAGAAGTCCTCTTGGCGGGCGGGGCCGATGAAGAGTCATCGGCCTGCCGCTTAAGGTGCTTCTCCCGCCGCTTCTCTTTCCTGGCCTCCCTATCCTCCGGATCCGAAGCAGGAGGTTGAGTCCCGGTAGGAGGAAGGGAGGCAGGAGTGACCGCTACCGGGGGGTAGCGGGCACCAAAGTACCGGAGGCCGAAGCAGAGTCTGGGGGTAGAAGGCCCGCCAGAACTAGCTTCGACCTTCGATAGAGTGCCCTGGGGTTGAACGCCACCCAAATCGCGCAACCCGAAGAGAGGTGTTCAACCTCAAGGCACCTAACGCACCGAGTGTGGCCATCAGCCGGTGAAAGCTTGTGACCACACTCGGTGCATTTCGAAAAAATGGCTTTAGGGGCCTCCGACATTACTACAGTAAAGCACATTCACTAGGCCCTAACACACGCTATGACCAGCGGGGGAGGGAGAACTATTTTAAATTAAATTTAAGCTGAAAGCTAAAATAATAAGATTAGTGTAAAGGGTAAACCTACCACGCACACACAATCACTCACTCAGAAAGAAGAAAGAAAACCCCTTTTTTTCTCTCACAAAAACGCTAAGAGCTCTGGAACCTAGCTGTTGCTTGAAGAGCGGCAAACTAGATCTGGGGTCAGTTAGGGTAGGCAGGGGATTATGGGTAAGGGGGAGGAGCTAGGAGCTCGGATCTATGCTATGATAGAAGTTGCCAACTCGGATCCGAGATCGGATCCGTATCCCACAGGTTGCTGACAAATAAAGTTCCTACTTCAGATTTTATCTTTTCGAAGTAATACGGAGTAGGAGCTGAATGATCAAAGTGACGTCGTCTGCAGCTGAAAAGTTCTGAGGTGTGCACGTGCAGACATCACATTTAAAGATCCCTGGTTTATGGCCCTACATGTGACGTCCCACACACCTACAGCAGCCAGGCAAAAGCTTTTGTATAGGAGCCAACGTCAGATCGCCTGAGGTTGAAAATCCCACACCAATGAAACTGCAACATTGGAATAGAAGGACATCACTCTTTATGGCCTAAACCAGGTAATTTAATTTCAGAATATTTTTCAAAGTTAGCTGGATTGAGATTAACCTCTTCTCTTCCAGTATCCTATGTTAGAATATATTCATTCCAACAGTTACAATACAGTCCGACATACAGATGTACTTTTCTGTCCAGCATGACCCACTGTTGATGCATTTTAACACAAGCAGCTTTACAAATACATCTTTCAACACAAGCATTTGTACAAATCAGCTTGATATACAAATGACATATAATTCTTTACAAAACCCCGGCTAGCTATGCTGACATTACCTCACATCATCACAACTACAAATGGAAGAAAGTGCTTAACAATAAATTTATTGCATGCTGTGAGCTTCCTTTACCTATTCTGGAAAAGTTTTGTTTGGTTTCTTAGTACAGAAATTTCTCCAGTGCGATTTATATTTGATTGAAAGAAGGTTTTCTGAAAAAAATGAGCTGAGTGTTTTGAGCACTTGAAGTGAACTGGACTGCATGACTAGAAAGAACTGAAGATGGCGCCAATAAGCACCCTTCTTATACCCTGATATCCAGATGTCAGTCCTTGGACATTCACTGGCTATGGATGATGGAAAGACTCTGAAAAGTGGCCCAGTTGCAGACTTCTGCATGGCAAGAAGACCCAATAATCAGTACAGCAAAACTGTCTAAGAACATCTGCTGTTGCCTGGGCCAGAAGGGAGTTACAACAATGAGCTTGGGGGATTCTTTCTGAACCTTCAAGAAGCATCCTGGATATCAGTGGAAATAATTTTCTTGTGTGGCAAAAGCCAGGGTACCTTTTTGGCTTGGTTTGTACAAGTCCTAGGGCCGATAGCCTACTACCTACCTATGAACCTATGGAAAGGGTGGAAAAACATACAGAACATTCCTGTCCAAAGAAAAAGAATCTTTCTTCCAGACCTTCCTGCATGGAATCCTGGAGCAGAATCTTACCAGCTGATTGTACAAAGAGGAGGCAAACAAGCCTACTTGAAGAACTTCCCAGAGATTAATCACATTTTGAAAGCCCCCCCCCGATCTAGTTGCCATTCTTGAGGGTCAGCTTCGCTGCCACACAGTTTTGCTATGCCAGAATGCCTGCAGAGTGAGACTTGCTGTGAAGCTATGTCCCAAGCTAAGCTGGCTAGCCATTAGAGAGTACAGGCTGGTCCTCTCCATATTTGATGTGTATCACATGACTGTGGCATTGTCTGTAACAATTTGAAGAGGTCCCAGGGACCAAAAATGACTCAGACAGTTGTGTGCCTTGATCAAAGCAAGCATCTCTTTTATACTTATGTGCTTCCAATTGTCATTGGTGTCCACACACTTTGCACTTTATCCCACCTGAAACTGATCCCCGAGCAAAGTCCAAGGCATCTCTGGTGACCGATTGCTTTGGAACAGATTCAGAGAAGAGAGACCTGGACTTAGGGATACTTGTCATCTCAATCAAGTGATTTGTCTTCTGACAACTCCCAGCACTGGTATTATAAAGATAATGGATGTTGGTGCTGGGATGAAAGGGAATTTGGATACCATTGTATCTTTTTCATGTGGAGTCTTGCCAGGGGCATCATTAGATTCACAGATCCCATGAGACTCAAATCTTACGATATTCCCTCACAGTGAATGAGGTCTGTGTAAAACCTTAGAAACAGATCTAGATATAGCTCTAGTTTATTCTGTGAAAGAAAAGCTCTTTGAACTGAGGTGTCCAGCTGACACCACAGGAACACAAAACTGTGTGAAGGAGTCAAAGGCACAACAAACTAATAGGTACAGTATTTTTTCATATAAGGGGTGGCGTAAGCCACAGAACTTTGGGCTAGGCTTATAAATGCCTTAGGGCAGATAGCCTAGTATAAACTTATGAACCTATGAACCTAAGACAGACTTTTGAATGTTCATAGGCTAACAGGTTGGTACTAGGCTATCAGCCCTAGGGCCTACACAAGCCTAGCTATAACAACTCCCTAGATATTTCTTCCCACAGTATTTACTTCCTTGGACCCCTGTCTAGCAGGGTGACTAACATGATCCCCAGCGTGAATTTCCTATTTCCCATCCAATCGTCAAGGTTCCTTTTGAAGAGGGCCAAGGAGGCGCTCTGCTTACCATGTATGGGAAAGTCTATTCCAGAGAATGGGGAGTCTCTGGGTCAGGAATCTATCCCTCCAGCATGTTTTGTTCATTGTGATGACAAGGTTTAGATCCCTGGAGTGTGTGGCTCTGAGGGATTGGGATTTCTTTACGTGGAGCATGTCCAACAGCTCAGGGTTTGACATGGCCTTGTATGTTAAGCAGAGATGGCCTCTGAGTACACAATATGCCACAGAGTATAGCTGGAGTTCTTTTTAGACGGTCAGCATTGGGCATCTATGTTAGTTTGTGTTAGACATCTCTCATCCAAGTAAGAGATACCTGACACTTTTTAAAAAGTCTCTGCAAAGATTAGCAAGATGTCTAAATATAGAAAAATTAAGATACCCTATAATCTGTAATGACCTATAAAAAAGAAGTTATGTCTTATAACGTTCTGTGTTGTCGATCTTCACTTATCCTTTATTGTGGGTTCGGTTTCGTATCTCGGAATCGACTTGGCCGTTATTCCAGCTTGTGCCTTCCACAAAATCTTGAGCTTAGCACTACCCATAACGCTCATCTCAAGATTAGCTCAGACCAAGTCTACAAAAAATAGTGACAGACAGTAAATGACAGAGTAGAGACCATATCTGTAATCACAGAGGCATCTTGGGAGGTCTCATGGAAGAATATTCCTAAGCACCATCGAGCCCAAAGGATGCTCAACCCCTAGAGATTAGATCCAACTTGTAATGAGTAACAAAGGTATATGGGGATGCCCAGGTAGCCGCTGCACATATATCATCTAAAGAGGCTCTGGCATGTAAGACTTCGGAAGCAGCTATTGCTCTTGAAGAATGTGCTTTTACAAGTATTGACAACTATATTTATGCAGTCTTTAAGCCATTTAGCCAGAGCAACCTTGGAAACTGGTTTGCCCAGAGAAGCAGAAGAGAATGAAACAAACTGATAAGATTTTCTGAATTCCTTTGTTTTATGAAGGTAAAAACGTAATTGTCTGTGAACACCTAGTAAATGCAGACAATATTTTTCTTTGTTTGAAAACTTAGGGAAAAAATACTGGAAGTTCTATAGCCTGACTGGTACTAGAGTCAGATACTACTATTGGTAAATAGGAAGGTTTTGTTCATAGCAGAACCCTGTCCTTATGAAAGATTAGGTAGGAGGCTTACAAGATAATGCCTGTAACCCAGATATTCTTCTAGCAGAAGTAATAGCAACTAAAAATAAGATTTTCCAGGATAAATACTTCAAATCGGAACTCACTGATTCTTCAAAAGGGGAATTAGAGATTGTAACACTAGATTCAAGTCCCATGGAGTAGACAGATCCTTATATGGAGGTCTCAGCAATAAAGTTCCTCTTAAAAAGGCTTTATAAAGTTTGTGTGACACAGCTGTATCATTGCGACCATTGTGAAAATTTGAAATTGCAGCTAGATGAACTCGTATGGTTGAAGAGGATATTCCCACCTCAAAAAGCGATGCTAAAATTCTAAGACTTTATAAAATTCTGCAGAACACAGGTCAAAATCATTGTCTGTAGCCCATTTTGAAAATGTTTGCCGCTTCTTGTTGTATAATCGTCTAGTTGAAGGTTTACGAGAGACTAGAATAATTTGTTGAACTGGGGCAGTAAGGCTAGTATGCCTGGCAATCACGAACTAAAGAAGCCATGCAGTGAGCTTGAGATTCTGATGAATGAGTCCCTCTGGATGGAACAACAGGTCTGGAGCTGGATCCAGGATCCACATTTCCTGAATTAGTTAAGGCCACAGAAAAGGAAACCATATCTGTAGAGGCTAGACTGGAGCAAGGAGAATTAACTTGTTCTTTGAACTGTTTGCTTTCTTCAGAAAATGGGAAATGAGTGGAATCGGGCGAAAGGCATACAGAAGATTGGGGGGGGGGGGCACCTAGAGCATCTCTTGGCGACGGTTCCCGGTGAAGTAGCTGCTGCATTTGTTGTTCAGAAGGGATGCAAAAAGATAACAGCAGTGCTGGCCTCATCGACGGAACATCCTTTCCGCCACCAAAGGGTTGAGAAACCACTCGAAGCATTAGGATGCTCCTGCTCAATTTGTCCATAATCACACTGAAGTTCCCTGGAATATGTGTTGCACCTAGAAAGTGGTTGGCTGAAATTGCCTATTGCCAAACTCTGAGAGCTTCTCAACAAACAGGGTAAGATCGGTCTCCCCCTTATTTGTTGATGGACCAAACCCACAGACATGTCTGTTTGGATCGCAATTGTTCCCAAGGGGAGAGTTTCTTGGAATGCTTCCAATGTTAGGAGCAATGCCCTCATCTCTAGAACTCTGATGTGCAAATTGGCCTCTGACTGGGACCAAGTGCCTTGGCCTGTCTCACCCAGATAATGCCCCTCCACCCTATCTGGGATGTGTCCGTGGTCACTATGGCCTGGGGTTGTGGAGGGACAAAGGGATGGCATAGTAGGATGTCGCTGGAATACAGCCACCAACTCAGGTCCTTTTTGCATAAATTGGTGGTCCAAATTTGATGCAACATTGGGTGTCATTAATGACCATTGTGACGCCAAGAGCCACTGAAGAATTTGCATATGAAACCTGACAAGGGGAACGAAAGTGATGGTGGTCGCCGCAGATCCTAGAACCTGAAGTACCGATCTTGCAGTCACTGTTCTGTTGTGAATAATCTGGCTGACTTATGCTCTAACTCTTTGAAGTCTTTCTTGAGGTAGAGACTGAAGACAACTGTTCTCCAAACAGTTCTGCAGAAACTGTGGGAACTGTGGAAGACTTAACCTTTTTAACAGGCAGTTCCGACAAAAGTGTAGGAACTGAGCAGCTTCTCCTTTTTTTGAACTTTCATGCCTACAGGAATAAAAGGAAAATGAACTTACAACAGTTTTAGATGTTACAGACATAGCCTCAACAAAGCTGGATTTTATCAGGCCTTTGAGAATTAACTTGTTCTTTTTCTCTATGAGGGCCCAGTGGCTAAAACCATGACAGATGGAGCAGTCCTCCTGAAGATGTACCAGGCCCAAGCAGTACACACAAGTCATGACCAACAGAATTTGGCAGTTTTCGGTCACACTTCTGGCATCTCTTAAAGCCAGACGTGCCTTCAGACTTCTCAGCCACGTCAACCTCAGTCTCAGTCTCCCTCACACACACTAGAGAGAGAAGACAGTATTTTTAGTTTTTTTTTTTTTTTGAAAGGGCATATAAACAATGGTACCAGAGAGTTACCGTAATGATAAAGGAAAGGGAGGGGTACCAGCAATGGTACGGAAGATTACCAAATCTGTAGGAAGAAAAAAGGGAGGCTACCAATGATGCTATATCAAGGGAGAAAAAAAAACACCAATTAAGTTAAGAAAGAGGAGCTAGGTAACTAAAGTGCTAGAGAAAAAATTATACAGTACAAAAAAAATGGTAAAGAGCACTTACAAATGTAAGAAACTGCTAGCTTGACAGCTGACTGGAGAGAAAAGTACAGTTTTGTACCTACCATAAATGTAGATGTCCGATAGATATGCAACTGCAGTCCTTGCACATGGGTTGTCAGGCCTCAGGCAGCCCTCGGTCGGCCGGATTCCAAAGTCTGGGTCCGGCGTCAACTGATGTCGCCTCCTCCCCGATGTCAGAGCGGCTGGGGTATAAAAGCATCAGCCGACGCCATCTTCCTCAGTGTTTCTTGCTCCAGATGACAGGTGCCCTCCAAGGAAGGCTAAATTTAGAACTGGATAAAATTTCCAGACATACACAATAGCAATAAAGAGATACACCATAACAGATATCCCCAGCTAAGTATAAAAAGGAGGGAAGTGGACCCAATACACAGAGGGGTAGGAGGGAGGGAAAACCTGACTGCAGTTGCATATCTATCGGACATCTACATTTATGGTAGGTACAAAACTGTACTATGTCCTTCAAGAATGCAACTGCAGTCCTTACATATGGGTTGAATACCATAGCCAAGCTGGGGGTGGCAGGCTCCAAGATAAGGATGGTGTAGCTAAAATGCCCTGCAGGACTGCCGAAGCAAAGCCTGCTCGGGATCTGGAATATAAAGGCAGGTTGTAGTGCTTGGAAAATGTATGCACGGAACTCCATGTAGCAGCTTCTAGAATGTCCTTTGTAGCCACCCCCCTCTTAGGAAGGCTGTGCAGGTGGCTGTAGCTCTGGTGGAGTGTGGCCTGATATTGGCTGGCACACCCTTTCCATGGAAAGAATAACAGAATCTGATGCAATGTCCAATCCATTTTGAAATGAATTGTTTGGAAATTGCCTTTCCTTGCACTCCAGGAGCGTATGCTACAAATAGTTGGTCAGACTTTCTGTTGGCCTTTGTTCTGTCCAAGTAGTAGCGTAGTTGTCTGTGAATGTCCAAAGTGTGCAGCAGCTTTTCCCCTTTATTTTGAGGATTGGGGAAGAAAGTAGGCAGGTGACTTGCTTGATTTAGAGACACCCTGGATATCACTTTTGGCATAAAAGAAGGATTGGTTCTTAAAGAAACCCTGTCCTGATGAAAAATGAGGAATGGAGGAACTGCCATGAGGGCCTGTATCTCCGAAACTCTTCTTGCTGAGGTAATTGCCAACAGGAAAACTGTTTTCCAGGAAAGAAATTGCAATTCTGAAGATGCTGCTGGTTTAAAAGGAGGAAGAGTTAGTTTTTCCAACACAAAATTGAGGTCCCATGCAGGCACTGGTGGTTTTCTGGGAGGCTTGATATTCTTTATCCCTCTTAGAAATTGTCTTAGCAAAGGATGTGAAAACACAGGTGGATCAGTGTTGTATTTTGCTGAAATTGCTGAAGCGTGCATTTTTATGGAAGAAAAGGAAAGTCCATTATGCAGCATGTCTGCCAAGTACTCCAATATCTGTGGTATGCTCATTACTGATGCATCCTGTCCCTTGTTGGTATTCCAGATGTTGAATCTCTTCCATTTGGCTGAATAAGTCTTTCTGGTGGAAGGTCTGCGTGCTTCCAATAATATCTGTTGAACTTCCTTGGAGAGAGAGAGATATGGGGATAAATCATGGGACCCTCCAAGCTGTCAGCTGCAGAGTTTGCAGGTTGGGATGAACCGTCCTGTAATTGGGCTGAGTCAAGAGTGGAGGCCATTGAGGCAGGGGCCACGGCTTGGTGCAAGTTATGCTCCTTAGTAATGGATACCAGTGCTGTCTTGGCCAATCTGGAGCTATTAAGATGCCTTTCGGTTGCTCTGCTTTGATCTTCAGTAACACCTCGGTCATTAATGGTAGAGGCGGGAATGCATAGATTGTTAGAGAGTTCCAGCTGAATGAGAGAGCATCTATTCTCCAGGCTTGTGGATGGTGTGTCCTCGAGCAGAACTTTTTCAGATGATGATTGAGGTGGGAGGCAAACAGATCTATGTCCGGCCTCCCCCATGCATGAGTTATTTGTGCAAAAATGTCTGGATGCAACATCCATTCGTGCGGATCCAGGATGTTTCTGCTTAGACTGTCCGCCAGAACACTGTCCCTGCCCGGAACAAACTGGGATTGCAGCTGTATGTTCAGTTTCAGGGACTTTTCCCAAAGAGTCATTGTTAGTCTGCAAAGGGGGTATGAATGAGTACCTCCCTGCTTGTTTATGTACCACATAACAGTGGTGTTGTCTGTCTTTATTAGCAGATGACCTTGTTGAAAATATTTTCCGAAGGCCTCGATTGCATGCATTCCCGCTAACATCTCCTTTTGATTGATGTATAGATGTACTTCCTGGGGAGTCCATTGTCCCTGAATACATCTGCCCTCCATGTGCGCCCCCCATCCATGGTCTGAGGCGTCTGTTGTAATGGTTTGGCTTGTTTGAGGTTTGTTGAAAGGCATAGCTTTGTTTAACTGGCTTGCTTGGACCCACCACAAAAATTCCCTTTGTAGACATGGGATGAGTGGGATAATTGCTTCTAAGTTGTGGCTGTGTTGAGATCATAAACTTTTTAGGTACCATTGTAGTTTTCTCATGTGTAGGCTTGCCAGTGGAATCAGTAGAACGCAAGATGCCATGAAACCCAGGGCCTGCATGATTTTCCTTGCAGTCACCTGGGTGATCTTTGCTAGGCTTTTGAAGTAATGTGGTAATTGCTCTTGCTTCTCTTCTGTGAGGTAAGCCATTTGTGATTCTGTGTCTAGTTTGGCTCCTAGAAAAATTATTTGTTGGGATGGCAGTAGTCTTGATTTTTGTAAGTTGACTGTGTATCCCAAAGCCTGTAGTATGTGAAGGACATAATTCAAGTTTTTTGTCAAGGCTTGCTTGCTGTCCGCTTGTATAAGGCATTCGTCCAGGTAAGGGTATATTTGTATCCCCTGGAGTCTGCAGTGTGCAATTACTGATGCCAGGCATTTCGTGAATACTCTGGGTGCAGTAGATAAGCCAAAAGGCAATGCTGAGAATTGATAATGCTCTGACCCTGCAAGAAATCTGAGGTATCTTCTGCAACTTTGTCTGATTGGGACATGCAGGTATGCCTCCTTGAGGTCCAGAGTAATCAGCCAAGACCCCTTGCCCAGCATGGGAAGGAGATGCTGTAGCGTCAGCATTTTGAATTTTGGTACAATGAGAAAAGTGTTTAGAGCGGATAAGTCCAGTATAGGTCTCCATTGCTTTTCTTTTCTTGGAACAAGTAACAGTCTTGAGTAAAATCCCTGGCCTTGTTCCTGAAGAGGAACCTTTTCTATTGCTTTGATTTGTCTCAGCTTTGAAACTAGTTCAAATGCCTCTGCCCTTTGATTTTGTGGCAGGTTTGGCATGCCTTGTCTTGTTGGTAAAGTATGGAAGTGGAACCTGTAGCCTTGGTCTATTATGTCCAGAATCCATTTGTCCTTTGTTAAAATGTGCCAATTTTTTGAAAATAAGGATAATTTTCCGCCTAAAGGTGCTTTTCTTTGAGCCTTGGTCGGCGGTGTCAAAGTCAAGTCATTGTGATTGTCCCTGTGGAGCAGGGGAAGTCCCTGCGCTACCTCACTGAGTAGTCGGTTGCCACTGGCGTCCCCTGTAGGAGCCTCTGTATTGCCCTCTTCCTCAGGCACGCCTGTTTTTTCCCCTTTGAAACTTGTCAGTGTCCGGAAAGGACCAGTTATTAGAAGGCCAATTCCTGCTGAACCTAGGTGGCTGAACCTGGAGGAAATCCTTGACTGTGCACTGATTTAGCCTTTTCCTCAATTGATTTCAACACATCCTGAGCATTAGCACCAAATAGCTTGTGTTTTTCCAAAGGTGCATCTAGAAGCTTTGCTTTAACATGATCTGGCAATGCCTGTTCTTTCAACCATGCATGTCTACGTATGACAGCCCCTGTCATAGCTGCCCTACATGAAGCTTCCAATGCATCATAACCACACTGAAGAAAATGATTGCTAACCTGCTGTGTGTTATGGACCAAATCCTGCAAGGCCTTTCCATCTAAAGGCTCAAGAGAGGCTAACTTTTTCTGTAAATCATCCATCAAGAAATCCTGATACTGAAACGTATGAAAAAGGCAATTAAGGGCCCTCATGGCAAGTGTGGTTGAGGTATAAACTTTTTTGCCCCACCTCTCCAGGGACCTAGCTTCCCTGTCTGAGGGCAAAGGATTTTTGGCCGTGGATGTGGCCACCCCTTTCGGCCCCTGGGAAATTGTTTCTAGATCAACAGAATGGGCCTTAAAGAAATGTTTGTGAGTTTCAGGAACCCTGTAGTATTTGTCCGACTTGACAGAAGCAGGAGGGAGAGAATCAGGAGAAGCACTCGAATCTGAGTACACATCATCCAGTACATCTAACACTGGAGGGATTGCTAAAGGCCTATGTTGGGGAAGCTTAAGGAAGGTACAAAGCCGTTTCCTGGAGTCGGAGAATTCCTGGCCTTGCCACTGAAAATGCTCTCTCATGGAATGGAGAATTTCCCCAAAAGAAATATCCTCAGGAGGAGAGGCAGAGGGAATAGATTCCTCCGCATCAGAATCCTCGTAGGCCTGGAAGGACTCTTCCTGGGTATCTGAGTGATCAGAATCACCAGAGGCTTCATCTGAAGAAAGGGTGTCTGTATGCTCAACCCTAGGCCTTTTGTCAGAAGGTGGCTGAGAACCTCTGTCAGGATGGGCCTGGGAGCCTCTGATTAAAGAAATTAAATCTGCAGCTAAAGTCATGATTTGTTTATCAGTAGAGGGCTGAGGCAAAGCTTTAGGAGGGTGAGACTTAGCCTGGCTAGCAGCCTTAGCACGTGTGTAGGCCTTGATAGACAGACATAGGGGGCCTAGCTGCCCCACGTGCTGGAGTAACCTTGTCCACCGGTATGGTCTCAGGCAAATCTTGGGCTTCAGATTCTGGAGGAAAATCAACAACCGGCACCGGCGCAGGCTCCGGGGCCGGAGTGATCGGTAAAGCGGTGTCGTCGGTCCGGAGCGGTGGAACAACCGCCTCAGAAGAGACCGATGCACTCGCGGTAGTTTTTGGCGTGGTGTCGGTGGAAGTCGCGGGCCGAGAATGTCGGTCCCGGTCCTTCCGTTTTTTGGAAATATGAGGTGTCGGTTGTTCCGACGGCATGGTATAAGAGTATTTATCGCCAAAAACGTCTTCAGCAAACTCCGCCCGGCGCCTGAGTGTGCACTTATTGAAGCAAGCACAGGCAGCACAGGCCGAGACGTCGTGGTCTGGGCCAAGGCAGGGAAGGCAGTAAGAATGGAAGTCCTTATGAGGTATTTGTTTACCACAAGACAAACAGTTAACAACTTTTTCAGTTTTTTCTGACATCGGCTGAGGCAAGAAAAAGATCCCCAACAGGGTACTTAGCTTTTTGATGACTTCGGATACGTAAAACACAGGAGCTGACCGACCGGCACTTGTGAACCACTTCTGCTTAGGGCACCGCGTGGCAAGAAAGACTGGGGAAGATGGCGTCGGCTGATGCTTTTATACCCCAGCCGCTCTGACATCGGGGAGGAGGCGACATCAGCCGACGCCGGACCCAGACTTTGGAATTCGGCCGACCGAGGGCTGCCTGAGGCAGGACAACCCATATGTAAGGACTGCAGTTGCATTCTTGAAGGATATCGTGTCTGGCACCTGAAGCAGCAAACGAGATCTGAGGTAATCTTGAGAGGAGCATTATGGGTAGTGCTAAGCTCCAGAGTTCTTGGACGGCGTGAGCTGACAACAATGGCTGGGTCGGTTCCTAGATATGGAACCGAACTCACATTCAAGGATTAAGTGAAGATTGATATCATCAGATCAAAAGTTATATACTCACCACAAGATCCATGTTGTCTAATTTCTGAGGATTGCCGATTTCGAAGCTTCTTCGAATCCAGAGCACCAACTCCTCCTCTACTTTTAATTCGCTAGACTCTATGTTAGATGCTCCGATCAAGTCTGCCCCCCATTCTTTGTGGTTGGGAGGATGAAAATCTAATTCAGGGACCACCAGTCCTGGTGAGTATCTAGCTCGTGGAAAAGGTGATCCAATTTTTAACTGTTTTTTGGATAAGGACCGAACAAAGCTGTTGGTTCCAGCGACCACTGCTTAGCACATTTAGTGGGGGATTTGCTCCTCTTTCATCCTCTTACTGTTTTCTTGCCCCTTAGATTTAGGGCAATCTTCTTTGGAGGGGGATGCAGACGTTGATAGGAGGGGTATGTTAAAAGTGTCACTTAAAATACCGTATTTTCTTTGCACAATTCTAGAAATGCAGCCATATTAAAACAGACTTCAGAGTTTACATAAAGTTTCAATAAATCAGTAAAAATAACCTTCAGTCAAGAATTCTAAGAAGAATAGAATGTGCTGTACATTTGGAGCAGAAACATTTTGTTTGTAATCTACAAGGCTTGGGAAACCCAAGGCTAAGGAGGTGTGTAGAACAGGGGTTTGTTATTATTATTAAGAAATACTTCAGACACAGTTTGTGAGGTCAGTAACTTAGTTCAGACTGACATACAGAAAAGATTACATATTCAACATTTCAGAAAGGAAGTTAGTTGTTGGACTGCAGAACAGACACTCCCTACCTGGAGTACAGAAGTCAGGTTAAATATTCATACTATGCAGGAGAAAAAAGACTTTCATTTAATATTATCAAAATATATGTGCAGAAACCTTTGGTATACTTTTCAGCACTGTTACTGTTATTCAGCACTCCAGAATTTCTACAGACTTATCAGCAATGTTATTAAAGAACAATATTTGGATATTGTTAACATCTAATAATGCATTATTTTTGCAGCGCATGTTTTGCGAAATTGACTTGGCCCATAAAGGAGAGATTGACACTTGTTCAGCACAAGTTTGGGTAATTAACAAATAAAGACTTTCATTCCAGTCTCATTTCAGTTGTTTCCATGGTTAATTCCAGTATACTACAGTCCTGTCAATTCTTTCAATGGTGAGTGACTATGAATGTGTGTGTGTGTGTGTGTGTGTGTGTGTGTGTGTGGGGGCAATAAAAGTAAGTCCCAAAACCCAATAGCAACTTGCATCAACAGTCAGAATAAGTGTGGTCTACAGACCAATATACAGAAGTACAGTTGTGTACCTACCAAAAATGTAGATGTTCGAGTGAATTCACTGTTGCAGTCATTACACTTGGGTTATCCTGCTGGCAGGCTACCCACAGTCGGCCTGAATTCCAAAGTCCTGGTCCGGCATCGGTTGCTGTTCCCTCTTCCCTGATGTCAGTGTGCCAGGGGTACAAAAGATGCAGGAGATGCCATTTTCTTCAGTTTTTCTTGCCCCAGATGTCAGGTGCCCCCAGAAGGAAGGCAATACATAAATGTGTGTAATAAAGCAATGCAATATAATCAAAATACAGTAGCTGCAAGCAAATACACCATAAATGAATACCCCAATCAGGTTGTATGAGGATGTGTTAGCCTATAGGCCTGTCCCAAGAGGGGAAGGAGGGAGGGAAACCTGGACTGCAGCTGTATTAGCACTCGAACATCTACATTTATGGTAGGTACAAAACTGTACTATGTTCATCGTGCATACAGCTGCAGTCATAACAGATGGGTAGAATCCCAAAGCTAAGAAAGGGGTGGTAGGCACTAGGTGGAACTAGGAGGAGCCAGGATGCCCTGCAAGACTGCAGTGGCAAAGCCTGCTCTAGTTTTGGAGTATAATGGTAGGTGGTAGTGCTTGGAGAAGGTATGCACAGAACTCCAAGTGGTTGCTTCCAAAATATCTTTGGTAGGAACTCCTCTGAGGAAAGCTGCAGAGGTAGCTGTGGCCCTTGTGGAGTGAGATCCGATGCCTGTAGGTACAGTTTTGCCATGAAAAGAATAGCAAAAGCGTATGCAGTGGGCTATCCATTTTGAGATCGTCTGTTTGGAAATTGGCTTTCCTTGAGCTCCTACAGCATAGCACACAAAGAGCTGTTCTGATTTTCTGAAAGGCTTTGTTCTGTCCAGATAATAACGGAGTTGTCTGTGGATGTCCAAGGAATGTAGTAATCTCTCCCCTTTGTTTTGAGGATTAGGATAAAAAGGTAGGTAAGTGCATGGCCTGATTCAAAGCTACCCTGGATACCACTTTAGGCATAAAGGACGGGTTGGTTCGTAAGGAGACTGTCCTGATGGAAGATGATAAAAGGCTGCACAGTCATGAGAGCTTGTAGTACTGAAACTCTACGAGCTGAGGTAATAGCCAGAAGGAAAGCTGTTTTCCAGGACAAATATTGCAAATCTGACGAGGCAGCTAGCTCAAAGGGAGGCAAGGTCAGTTTTTTCCAGAATGAAATTGAGATCCCAAGCAGGTATTGGTTGTTTCCTTGGGGGTCTTAGATTCTTAGCCCCTCTGAGGACCTGTCTTAAGAGAGGGTGAGAGAATATGGGTGGATCAGTGTTGTATTCTGCAGAAATGGCTGAGGCATGGATTTTGATGGAGGAGAATGAAAGTCCACTGCTTAGCAGCTCAGCTAGATACTGTAGTATTTGAGGTAAATTCAATTTTCCAGGATCCTGGCCCTTTTTCTCATTCCAGACACAAAACAGTTTCCATTTTGCGGAGTGAGCTTTTCTAGTTGATGGCCTTCTGGCCTCCAAAATGACATCCTGCACCTCCTTGGAGAATAGGGTCTGTTGTGATGCTAAGGAATCTTCCATGCGGCTAGATTGAGTGTTTTTAGCTGGCTGTGAAGAGTTCTGAAGCTGTGCTGAGTCAGGAGAAGAGGCATTAGAGGCAGGGTCCATGGTGGGGAATGTGTCAGGCTTCTCAGGAGTGGGTAACAGTGTTGTCTTGGCCAGTCTGGAGCAATGAGAATCATCTTTGGTCTGTCTGCTCTGGTTTTCAATAGAACTTTGGGCAGCAGAGGAAGAGGTGGGAAGGCATAAACTGTCATTGATGTCCAACTGAAAGAGAGCGTCCACTCTCCAGGCCTTTGGATGGAAAATCCTTGAGCAGAATTTTGTCAATTGGTGATTTTTGTGGGAGGCAAAGAGATCTATGTCTGGCCTTCCCCATGCTTGGATTATTTCTGTAAAAACCTTTGGATGCAACTTCCATTCATGTGGATCTGTCATATTTCTGCTTAGGTTGTCTGCCAGCGTGTTTTCCTTGCCTGGCAAGTACTGTGCTTGTAGTTCGATTTGTAAGTCCATGGCCATGTTCCAAAGTGACATGGCCAGTCTGCATAGGGGGTATGAATGTGTTCCTCCCTGTTTATGTACCACATAACTGTGGTGTTGTCCGTTCTTATCAATAGTTGACCTGGTTGCAGAAGGTCCTTGAAAGCTATAATAGCATTTATTACTGCTAGCATTTCCTTTTGATTGATGTGAAGGTGCTTTTCTTTTTGGGACCATTTGCCCTGAATGCACCGATCTTGCCATGTGCGCCCCCCCAGGCGTAGTCCGAGGCGTCTGTTGTGATGACTTGATTTGCTTGAGGCTTGCTGAATGGAAGACCTGTGTTTGTTTGGCATGCTTGAGCCCACCACAGAAATTCCTTTTGTAGACATGGAATTAGTGGTATTATTGTTTCCAAACTGTGGCTGTGTTGAGACCATAGGTTTTTCAGGTACCATTGAAGTTTCCTCATATGCAGCTTTGCACATGGGATTAGTAAGATGCAAGATGCCATGAATCCCAGAGCCTGCAGGATTTTCCTTGCAGTCAGCCTGGTGCAATTTGCTAGTGCTCTGAAGTATTGAGTTAGTTGCCCCTGCTTCTCTGGCGTGAGGTAGGCCATCTGGGTGTTTGTGTCCAAGTTGGCACCCAGGAAAATTATCTTCCGAGAGGGTATTAGCCTTGATTTCTTTTTGTTGACTGTGTATCCCAGAGAGTTCAACAACATTATTACATAAGCCAGATGTTTCAGAAGAATGTGCTTGCTGTTCGCTTGGATCAGGCAGTCGTCCAAATAGGGGTATATTTGTATCCCTTGAAGTCTGCAGTAGGCAATTACTGATGCCAGGCATTTCGTTAATACTCTGGGCACACTAGATAAGCCAAAGGGCAATGCAGAGAATTGATAATGGGTTGAACCTGCAAGTGCAAGAAATCTGAGGTATCTTCTGCAATTTTGTCTGATTGGGACATGCAGGTATGCCTCCTTGAGGTCCAATGTTACCAGCCAAGACTCCTTGCCCAGCATGGGAAGAAGCTGCTGTAGATTGAGCATCTTGAATTTTGGTACGAGTAGAAATGTGTTTAGGATGGATAGGTCCAAAATAGGTCTCCAATCTTTTCCCTTCCTTGGTACCAGGAAGAGTCTGGAATAAAAACCTTGACCTTGTTCGTGCGTAGGTACCTCTTGAATAGCTTTCATGTCTATGAGAGCTGTAATTTGCCTTTGTGCCTCTGCCCTTTGATTGTGTGGCAGGTTTGGCATGCCTCTCATTTTTGGAAAGGTGTGAAAATGGAATCTGTAGCCTCTGTTTATAATGTCCAAGATCCATTTGTCTTTTGTGACAATATGCCAATTTTTTGAAAATAATGCATCTTTCCTCCTAAGGGGGCTGCCATTTGAGTCTTGCTTGGCATGCAAAGGGGAAAGTCATTGGGCTTGCTTTCTGAATGATTGAGAGTTATCCTCACCACCTCTTTGTTTAGGAGCTTGCCATTGTCTGCCTCTAAACGATCCTTGGGATTGTCCTCTGCCCCTCGGGCGCCTGTATCTGCCTCTCTGGAGTCTGTCCGTGGCTGGAAAGGACCAATTTTTGGAAGGCTAATTTCTACTGAAATGTGGGGGTTGTACCTGTAGAAAATCTTTCACAGTTTGCATTGATTTAGCCTTTTCCTCCATTTTCCTTAATACCTCCTCAGCATTAGCACCAAATAATACATCCTTTTGTAGAGGGGCATCTAGTAATTTAGCTTTGACAAGATCAGGCAAGGTTTGTTCCTTGAGCCAGGCATGTCTACGTATGACTGATCCTGTAACAGCAGCTCTACATGAGGCCTCTAGAGCATCAAAACCACATTGTAAGGTATGCTTACCCACTTGTTCTGCACTATGCATCAAATCCTGCAACTCCTTCAAGTCTGGTTGTTCAGGTTGTGACATTTTACTTTTCAATTGTGATAACAAAAACTGTTCATATTTTAGCATATGGAACTGACAGTTTAAGGCCCTCATGGTTAAGGTAGCCGAGGTATATACCTTTTTTCCCCACCTTTCTAAGGATCTAGAATCTCTCTCGGAAGGTAATGGATTTTTAGCAGTGGAGGCCTTAATTCCCTTGGGGCCCTGTGAGATGGTTTCTGGGTCAGCAGCATGGCTTTTGTATAGAAATTGGTGCGGGTCAGGAACCCTGTAGTACCTGTCAGGCTTAATTGGGGCTGGAGGCAGACAGTCCGGGTTAAGGCAGGCCTCCGAGTAAACATCATCTAGGATGTCCAAGACAGGAGGTATAGCCAGAGGCCTGTGCTGAGGTAGCAAGAGAAATTCCCTAAGCCTTTTCTTGGAATCTGAATAATCTTGGCCTTCCCAGTGGAAGTGTTCCCTTAAGGTATGCAAAGTTTCCCCAAATGAGTAATCCTCTGGGGGGGATACAGAAGGAATGGACTCCTCCGCATCAGAGTCTTCAAAAGGGGAGTAAGAATGTTCCTAATCATCAGAGTGCTCTGAAATAATGGAGCCCTGATCAGAGGAGGGGGATTCTTCCGCCACTCTGGGCCTTTTGTCCGGTGGGGGTTGAGAACCCCTGATAAGAGTAATTAAATCCTCAGCCATTTTAAGCATCTGTTTTTTAGGCATGGGGCCTGGAGATGGGCCCTGTGTAGCTTGTCTCTTAGAATGCATGGCTGCTTTAGACTTAGTGAAAGCCTTGATGGAAAAAGAAGAGGAAGGTCTGAAGACACCTTGAGTGGAGGTAGACCTGCCCACATTTTGAGGTTCAACGCCAAGAGTGGCTTCGGTATCTGTAGTCGGGGGTGTGGGCCGAGGAGCCTGCGACCTCTGGCACAGGAGACACCGCCAATGAAGTGTCGTCGGTAGTCAGGGGCTGCGTAGGTGCCTCGCTGAGAACCGGACCACGTGTAGTCGGCTTTGGCATAGTGTCGGTAGAGGCCGTGGACCTCGTGTGTCGGTCCTTATCTTTCCTTTTTTAGACAGAACTGGAGTCGGAGTATCTGATGACATAATATAGTTAAATGTTTTTCCAAGATAATGCTGGGTGAACTTCGCCCGACGCTTAATGGTGCATTTGTTGAATGTAGCACAAAAGCGACAGACCGAGACGTCGTGGTCTGGGCCTAAACAAGGTATACAGAGGGAATGGAAATCCTTATGCGGTATTTGCTTCCCACATGAAATACAATTATTAACTTTGTCTGACATCGGTCTGAGGCAAGAAAAGTTTCCCCAATGGGGTACTTCGCTTTCAAGAAGACTTCGCTTTCAAAATTTTAGTAATTTCAGGAGCTGGCCGACCGGCAGTTGCGAACTGCTTCTGCTTCGGGCACCGCGCGGCAAGAAAGACTGAAGAAAATGGCGTCGGCTGGTTCCTTTATACCCCTGTCGCACTGACGTCAGGGAAGAAGCGACGAGAAGCGACGACAACTGACGCCGGACCTAGACTTTGGAATTCGGCCGGCCGAGGATCCGCCTGACGGCAGGAGAACCCATCTGTTATGACTGCAGCTGTATGCACGATGAACATCTGCAGTGGTAAAGCCTGCTCTGGATTTAGAGTAAAGAGGTAAGTGGTAGTGCTTGGTAAAAGTGTGCACTGAAGTCCAAGTTGCAGCCTCCAAAATATCCTTGGTTGGTACTCCTCTGAGGAAGTCGGCTGAGGTGGCTGCTGCCCTGGTAGAATGTGGTCTAATGCCCTTAGGCACTGACTTGCCATGTTGTGAATAGCAGAAACGAATGCAGTGTCCTATCCATTTTGAAATAGCCTGCTTTGAGATAGCCTTTCCTTGTGATCCTGCAGCATATGCCACTAAAAGTTGTTCAGTCTTTCTGAAAGCTTTAGTTTTGTCCAAGTAGAAGCGTAGCTGTCTGTGTATGTCCAAAGAATGAAGAAGTCTCTCCCCTTTATTCTGTGGGTTAGGGAAAAAAGTAGGCAAATGAATGGTTTGGTTAAGAGCCACACTGGACACCACCTTAGGCATAAATGCTGGGTTTGTCCTTAGAGAAACCCTGCCCGGATGGAAGATAATAAAAGGTTCCACAGCCATTAATGCCTGTAACTCTGAGACTCTTCTTGCTGAAGTTATTGCTAGGAGCAGAGCTGGTTTCCATAATATGAATTTTATCTCAGCTGTATTGGCTGGCTCGAAAGGAGGTTGTGTGAGTTTTTCCAAGACAAAATTGAGGTCCCATGCAGGTACTGGTGCTCTCCTTGGCGGTCTTATATTCCTGACCCCCCTGAGGAACTGCCTAAGCAATGGATGTGAAAAAATAGGTGGGTCTGCATTGTAATGAGCTGAAATGGCAGAGGCATGGATCTTACTTGAAAAAGATAGGCCTTTGTCCAGCATCTCAGTTAGATACTGTAAAATCTGAGGTATATTTGGGACAAGCGTGTCAATTCCTTGTGCATGGTTCCAAACAGTATCTCTTCCATTTTTCTGCATAAGATTTTCTGGTGCTGGGCCTTCCTGGCCTCCAAAATAACATCCATAACCGCTTTAGAGAGAGGTGTATTCTGAATGGTTACACTATCCGCCATGTAGCTAGATTTAGGGTTCTGAGTTGGCTGTGCAGGAACAGATTGTTTTGTTGGGTCAGTAAATGAGGAATTTGAGGCAATGTCCAGGCTGGGCCTTGGGACAAGCTCCTTAGGATTGGGTACCAGTGTTGACGTGGCCAATCTGGGGCAATCAACATCATTTATGGCTTCTCTTGTCTGACCTTTAAGAGTATCTTGAGGAGAGGCAGTGGAGGAAAGGCATATACTGTAAGGTTATTCCAGCTGAATGACAAGGCATCCACTTTCCATGCTTGTTTGTGATAAGCCCTTGTGCAGAAACTCTGAAGTTGGCAGTTGTGAGGGGAGGCAAAAAGATCTATGTCTGGGCATCCCCATTTCCTTGTTATCATGCTGAAAATGTGTGGGTCTAGTTTCCACTCGTGTGGATCCATGAGGTTTCTGCTTAGTTCTTCTGCCAGACCATTTGTTTTTCCTGGCAGGAATTGTGCTGTGTTCCACAAAATCATGGCTTGTCTGCAGAGGGGGTAGGAATGTGTGCCCCCCTGCTTGTTTATGTACCACATAACTGTGGTGTTGTCCGTCTTTATCAGCAGCTGTCCTGGATGAAGTAGGTCCTTGAAGGCTGTCAGGGCATTTTGTACAGCTAGCATCTCTTTCTGATTGATGTGAAGATGCCTTTGGCTTGGGGGCCATGTGCCCTGAATAAATTTTCCTGCCATGTGCCCCCCCCCCCCCCAGGCATAAACTGACACATCTGTTAGTGTTTGCCTGGTTGTGGGTAAAGTGAATGGCTGTCCTTTGTTGTGGTGACAGGCCTGTGCCCACCATCGAAACTCCTGCTGCAGGCAAGGAATGAGTGAAATTAATAATTCCAGGCTGTGGCAATGTTGAGTCCAAACACTTTTTAGATACCACTGCAGTTTCCTCATATGCAGTCTTGCATATGGAATTAGCAAAATGCAGGAGGCCATGTAGCCCAGAGCCTGCAAAATTTTTCTTGCAGGTAACTGGGTCTTTGTTGTCATGCTTTTGAAGTAATAAGTCAGTTGCCTTTGTTTGTCAGGCATGAGATAAGCCATCTGGGCAGTTGTATTTAAGCTTGCACCCAGGAATATTATCTCTTGAGAGGGTACTAGTTTTGATTTATTTTCGTTTACTGTGTACCCTAGGCAAATTAGTAATCTTTTTACAAATGTCAGATGCTTTAGTAAAATGTCTTTGGTCTCTGCTTGAATAAGGCAGTCATCCAAGTAGGGATATATTTGAATTCCTCTGTCTGCAAAATGCAATTACTGGTGCCAGGCATTTTGTGAAGACCCTGGGTGCAGTAGATAAGCCAAAGGGCAGTGCAGAGAATTGGTAGTGCATTGAGCCAGCTACGAATTTGAGGTATCTTCTGCAAGATTGTCTGACTGGGACATGCAGGTGTATGCATTTTTGAGGTCCAAAGTTACAAGCCAAGCCTTCTTGCCCAGCATGGGCAGAAGCTGTTGTAGAGTCAACATTTTGAATTTTGGAACGTCCAGAAAAGAATTTAGAATAGACAGCACCAGAACTGGTCTCCATGCTTTGTCCTTTCTTGGTACTAAGAAAAGTCTTGAGTAAAATCCTGGTCTCTGCTCTTGTTGTGGCACTGGCTGAGCAGGTTTGGCATACCTTTAGCCTTTGGAAGGGTGTTAAAATGGAACCTGTAGCCCTGAGAGACTATATTTAGGACCCATTTGTCCTGGGTGATTGTGTGCCAATTTTGTGAAAAAAGTGCTAGCTTTCCTCCTAAGGGTGCTGCCAAAAGATAAGTGCTTGGCATTGGCAGAGGGAAGTCATTGGGACTGTTTCCTATATGGCTGTGATTTGTCTTCTCCGCTTTTCGAGGTAGAATCACCCCATTGTTTGGGCCTGTATGAGCCCTGGGGCTGTTGTCTGCCTCTAGAGCATCTGTATCTGCCTCTTTGTGGCCTGTCTGACACGGGAAAGGACCAATTCTTAAAGGCCAGTTCCTGCTAAATCTGGGTGGCTGTACATCAACGAAATCCTTCACTGCATAGATTGAGAAGTTATGTACCTACCATAACGTTCCATGTTAGTTGTCTTCTTCTCTCCTTCTTTCTTGCTGGATGGGTTCGGAGCCGATCCTCGGCTCAGACTCAGCCAATACTAAAGCTCGAGAGCTAATTCCACCAGCTCGAGGCTCCCCTATATCCCACAATGCTAGGCGGTAACTACTCAGATCTCATTTGATTGCTAAAACCAAGCAGTTCCGGTCTCCATAGTATGGAGAAGAGAGAAAAAGAACCCACCTCTATATAAACCTGTATGTAAGCTACCACAAACATAAAAGGGAGAATAGAGGTGGTAGAACATGTGGGAAGGAAAACCCCAATGGAAGATCCCAAACATTCCTATCGGTCTGTCCAGGCTAGGGGGAAGGGAGGGTGGGACGCAAGAAAGGCGGCGAGAAGAAGACAACTAACATGGAATGTTATGGTAGGCACATAACTTCTCAATGTTAAGTTGTCAATCTCGCCTTCATTCTTGCTGGATGGGACCACGTCCCTAGCACCTTACCCCGGGTGGCTTATCGGAACAGACTCTTGAGAACAGTGGAACCAAAGTTGGCACGGTTTCTGGAGGCCATATCCAATTTGTAATGCGAGATAAAAGTATGAGGAGAAGCCCATGTGGCTGCTGCACAAATGGAATCTATTGGTAGCCTGTCCTGAAAAGCTACAGATGTAGCTAATGCCCTAGTTGAATGAGCTCTAGGTCTTGAAGGCAGTTTTTGATGTCTGATTTCATAGATGAAGGTAATTATAGAGGTAAGCCATCTTGAAAGGGACACTTCAGTAACTGGAAGGCCCAATTTCCCTTCCGCATAAGACAGGAAGAGCTGGTCAGATTTCCTGAACTGTTTAGTCCTGTCTAAATAATATCGAAGTTGGCGATGAACATCTAGAAAATGTAACTTTTGTTCCGACCTGTTGGAATAATCAGGGAAGAAGACTGGGAGATCAATAGTCTGGTTTAGGTTTGCCTCAGAGGAAACCTTAGGCAAGAAGGACGGATTAGTCCGGAGGGACACCCTGTCTTTATGGAAAAAGTACAGTTTTGTACCTACCATAAATGTAGATGTCCGAACTGGATAGCATCTGCAGTCATAACAACTGGGTTGTCCTGTCGTCAGGCAGCCCTTCAGTCGGCCGGATTCCAAAGTCCGGGTCCGGCTTCGGCTGATGTCGCACTCCACCCGACGTCATCTCTGTTGGTCTTCGGGTATAAAAGCATCAGCCGACGCCATTTTCCTCAGTGTTTCTTGCCCCAGATGCCAGAAGCCCTCTTGCAGGCTAAAATTTGGATAGATGCCAATGTTTCCAAATAGATAGAGGTAAACACAACAATAAGCATGTATGTACATATATACAAACAAATACACCATAAAAGACCCCCCCCCAACAGCTAGCTATTAGGAGGGTAAACACCCTAGGAGTACCACAGAGGGAAGGAGGGAGGTAATCCTGACTGCAGATGCTATCCAGTTCGGACATCTACATTTATGGTAGGTACAAAACTGTACTATGTCCTTCATGGATGCATCTGCAGTCATAACAACTGGGTAGAATACCATAGCCAACTAGGGAGGAGGATAGAAGTAGATTATGGTGTGTTTAGGATCCCTTGCAGTACAGCAGTGGCAAACCCTGCTCGGGATCTGGAATATAGAGGCAAATTATAATGCTTGGCAAATGTATGCACGGAGGTCCAAGTAGCCGCCTCAATAATGTCTTTGGTTGCCACTCCTCGTAAGAAGGCTGTGGTAGTGGCTGTTGCCCTTGTAGAATGAGGTCTTATGTTCTGTGGAATTGGTTTTCCATGGAAGGAGTAACAGAATCGTATGCAATTTCCTATCCATTTGGAGATTGTCTGTTTGGAAATAGCTTTTCCTTCCCTTCCTGTTGCATAGGCTACAAAAGTTGGTCAGTCTTTCTGCTATTTTTTGTTCTGTCCAAGTAGTAGCGTAGCTGTCTATGTACATCCAAGGTATGCAGTATTCTTTTCCCCTCTGTTTTGTGGGTTGGGAAAGAAGGTAGGTAGGTGGATTGCCTGGTTTAAAGACACTCTGGATACCACCTTGGGCATAAATGTAGGATTAGTCCTCATGGACACTCTATCTTGGTGGAAGATTAGGAAGGGTTGCACTGCCATTAAGGCCTGTAGTTCTGAAACCCTCCTTGCTGAAGTAATTGCCAGTAGGAAAGCAGTTTTCCATGACAGGTGTTGTAGGTCTGCTGTTGCTGCTGGTTCAAAGGGCGATAGTGTCAATTTTTCTAGCACAAAGTTTAAATCCCAAGCTGGTAATGGTGGTTTCCTTGGAGGTTTTACATTCTTGATTCCTCTGAGGAACTGCCTGAGCAAAGGGTGTGAAAAACAGGTGGATCAAAGCTGTATTCTGCTGAAATAGCTGATGCATGTATCTTGATGGAGGAGTAGGACAGGCCTGAATGAAGAAGTTCGCCAGATACTCCAGAATGTTAGGCATATCTATGTTTGACACATCTTTTCCTCTTTCCGTACTCCAAATGACAAACCTTTTCCATTTTCCAGCATAGTTCCTTCTTGTGGAAGGTCTGCGTGCTTCAAGAATAATGTCTTTTACTCTTTGGGAAAGTTCTGGATTAGCTGCTGCTATGTGATGTTCCATGCAGTCAGTTGCAACGTTTTAGGTTTGGATGTATGATGCTGTAGTTGTTCTGAGTTAACATCAAAGGCATCAGGGGTATTGGCCACATATTGTTCGAGACATGCTCCTCAGTAGTGGGTACCAGTGTTGTCTTGGCCAGTTTGGAGCTATCAGAATTATCCTTGGACGTTCTTCCTTGATTTTCAGTAGTACCTTGTGTATCAAAGGAAGAGGTGGGAATGCATATGCTGTTAGGCCTTTCCAGTTGAAGGAGAGCGAATCCACTTTCCATGCTAGTGGGTGGAATGTCCTTGTGCAGAATTTTTTGAGCTGGTGATTGAGAGGTGATGCGAATAGGTCTATCTGTGGCATTCCCCATTTCTTTGAGATGGTCTTGAAGATGTCCGGGTGCAGCTTCCATTCGTGGGCATCCGAAGTGGTTCTGCTTAATATGTCTGCTAGAGTATTGTCTTTCCCCGGTACAAATATTGCCTGTAACTGGATGTTGTAGCCGAGTGCCAGGGTCCACAGCTCCAAGGTCATTCTGCATAGGGGGTATGAATGAGTGCCTCCCTGTTTGTTGATGTACCACATGACTGTGGTGTTGTCTGTCCTTATCAACTGGCCCTCTTTGAGAAATGGTTTGAACTTTTGGATTGCCAGTTTTATTGCCAGCATTTCTTTTAGGTTGATGTGCAGGTGAAGTTGATCCTGTGTCCACAATCCTTGCACGCATTTGTCCAGCATGTGGGCCCCCCATCCTAGGTCTGAAGCGTCTGTTGTGATGGTCTGGCTTGCTTGACATCTGCGAAAGGGTAGGCCTGGGTTTGACTGGCATGCCTGAGCCCACCATAGGAACTCCTGTTTTAAGCATGGAATTAGTGGGATTTCTGTTTCTAGACTGTGTCTGTGTTGGGACCATAAATTCTTTAGGTACCACTGTAGTTTTCTCATATGTAGTCTGGCAAATGGAACCAAGATTATGCATGATGCCATGAAGCCCAAGGCCTGCAGTACTTTTCTTGCTGTTAACTTGTTCAGTTTTGTTAGTGCCAAGAAGTAAAGAGGAAGTTCTATTTGTTTTTCTGTAGTCAGGAATGCCATTTGTTTTACTGTGTCCAATTCCGCGCCCAAGAATGTCCTTGTTTGGGATGGTATCAGCCTTGACTTTTGTAAATTGACTGTGTATCCCAGTGCTTGTAGCAAGTAAATGACCCTTTGTAAATCTGTTGTCAGCTTGCTTTTGTTGTCCCCTTGTAGCAGGCAGTCGTCCAGGTATGGATAAATTTGAATTCCCTGTAGTCTGCAATGGGTGATTACTGATGCCAGGCATTTTGTGAATAGTCTGGGCGCAGTAGATAAGCCAAAGGGCAATGCTGAGAATTGATAGTGCTCTGATCCTGCAAGAAATCTGAGGTATCTTCTGCAGATTGGTCGAATGGGGACGTGCAGGTATGCCTCCTTGAGATCTAGAGTTACCAGCCAAGACTCCTTGCCCAGCATGGGAAGAAGTTGCTGTAGGGTCAGCATTTTGAATTTTGGGACAATGATGTATGTATTTAAGGTGGACAGGTCGAGAAGTGGTCTCCAACTTTTTTCCTTTCTTGGAACTAGGAATAGTCTGGAATAGAACCCTTTCCTTGCTCTGCTGTTGGCACTCTTTCCACAGCTCTCATGTTTGCTAACTCCATTATCTGGCGTAGAGCCTCTGTTTTTGATTTGGAGGTAGATTTGGCATTCCTCTTTTGACTGGTAAAGTGTGGAAGTGAAACCGGTAACCTTGATCTATGGTTTGTAAAATCCACTTGTCTTTTGTTATGTAGTGCCAGTTCTTTGAAAATAAGGTTAACTTTCCGCCTAGAGGAGCTGCTATTTGTTCCCTGGTAGGCGGATTTAGGGTTAAGTCACTGTGGTTGTGCTGATGTAGTGGCAGTGGCTGTGTCTGTGCCTCTGTTGTTACCTTGCCACTGTCGTCCTCTGTAGGCACCTCCTCTGGATTGGTTTCTGCCTCTGGAACGTCTATTCCTGCCCTTTGAAATTTTGTGGAGTCAGGAAAGGACCAATTTTTGGCAGGCCAGTTCCTGCTAAACCTTGGGGTTGAACCTGCAAGAAATCTTTAACAGTTTGAACAGATTTTGCCTTTTCTTCCATTTTCTTCATAACCTGCTGGGCAGGTGTACCAAACAAACTTGTCTTGTCCATAGGAGCATCTAGCAGCTTAGCTTTAACATGATCCGGTAAAGCTTGTTCCTTTAGCCATGCATGCCTTCTTATCACTGTGCCTGTCATGGCTGATCTAAATGAAGCCTCCAGTGCATCATAGCCACATTTTAAGGAATGGTTGCTAACCTGTTGTATGTTATTTACCATCTCTAATACATATTTCTTATCAAGAGATTCATCAGTGGTTAGTTTTTAGTTAACTGATCAAGCATAAACTCTTGGTATTGTATCATGTGAAACTGACAGTTTAAAGCTCTAGCTGAGAGAGTAGCTGAAGTGTAGACCTTTTACCCCATCTGTCTAATGACCTTGCTTCCCTTTCAGAAGGAGTAGGGTTTTAGCTATGGTCGCTGCTACTGCCTTGGGACCCTGGGATATAGTTTCTGGGTCTGCAAGTGGGGCCTTGTAAAGGTGGTGATGAGTATCTGACACCCTGTAAAATCTGTCTGGTTTGGCAGGGGCTGGGGTAAAGAATCTGGAGCGGAGCAAACATCATTGAAAGCATCATCCACCACAGAGAGAACAGGAGGTATAGCTAAGGGCCTGTGCTGTGGGAGGTGCAGAAAGGTCCTAAGTCTTTTCTGGAGTCTGAAAAATCCTGTTGCTGCCATTGGAACTGTTCTCGCATGGCATGCAGGGTTTCCCCAAAGGAGAATTCTTCTGGTGGGGAAGCAGCTGGAATGGATTCTTCAGCATCAGAATCTTCAAAATTGGAGAAGGGAGCCTCTGGCTGGTCAGTTATGTCTGATTCATCAGCAGAATCATCAGAGGACACTGGCTCAGGGGGCTCTGCCCTAGGACTCTTCTCTGGGGCTGAGAGGCCCTGTCTGGGTGAGATTGAGATCCTCTAATTAAAGAAATTAAATCTTCTGCCAAAGTAAGCATTTGAGAACTAGAAGAGGGCCTGGATGTGGGGTGTTTAACAGGCACTGTCTTAGTAGTCTTGGCTGCTTTAGCCCTGGCGAAGGCCTTAATGGACATGGCTGCTGGAGGCCTAGCAGCACCACGTGCTGGGGTAGAGACATCCAAGGGGATGGTGTCTGATAAGTCAACCACCATAGTGGGTAAAATTTCTGAGGTCGATTCAAGAGTTGTAGCAGGGGCCTCAGTTGTAGGAATAGGTTCAGCTGTACTTAGATCAGTTTTCTCGGTTTCGGCCGAAACCGAGACACTCGCGGTTTGCTTAACCATGGTTTCGGCCGAAACCGCGGACCGCGAGTGTCGGTCTTTATCTTTGCATTTTTTGGTAGATTGGGTAGTCGGAGGATCCGACGGCATAATGTACACAAAATCAGAACCGAAAAACTGTTCTGCAAACTCCGACCAACGCCTGAGCGTTCGTCGGTTGAAGGAAGCACAGGCCGAACAGGCTGCTACGTCGTGGGCTGGGCCTAAACAAGGCAGACAGTAAGAGTGGAAATCTTTATGAGGTATTTGTTTCCCACAGGTTAAACAATTGTTAACTTTTTCTGACATCGGCTGAGGCAAGAAAGAGTCCCCAACGGGGTACTTAGCTTTAGAAGTCTTCGAAGTAGTATTCGGTAGAAGTAATCTCTGGATCCGACCGACCGGCACTTGCGAACAGCTTCTGCTTCGGGCGCCACGCGGCAAGAAAGACGGAGGAAAATGGCGTCGGCTGATGCTTTTATACCCGAAGACCAACAGAGATGACGTCGGGTGGAGTGCGACATCAGCCGAAGCCGGACCCGGACTTTGGAATCCGGCCGACTGAAGGGCTGCCTGACGACAGGACAACCCAGTTGTTATGACTGCAGATGCATCCATGAAGGACATCTAAGTAAGGAGGACGACTGCAAAGAGCATGAAGTTCAGATACCCTTCTAGCTGATGTTATGGCTACTAGAAAAAGTGTTTTCCATGAGAGCAACTTAAGAGGGCATGAAGCCACAGGTTCGAAGGGGGGAAGAATCAAGGATGCTAGGACCAAATTCAAGTCCCACGGAGGTGGGGGATCTTTGATTGGGGGCTTGAGGAAAAGACACCTCTTAGAAAGGCTTTGCAGAGTTTATGGGACATGATACTGGAGTCCGAGACACCTACATGAAAGTTAGATATAGCAGCTTATTGTACTCTAATGGTAGATGAGGAAGAGCCTAAATGAAAGAGCTCTGCCAGGAAGTCTAGGATAGACTGGATAGGTGCAGTGAAGGGGTCTATATTTTTTTTATGCTGCCCAGAAGGAAAAACGCTTCCACTTACTATTGTAAATTCTTCTGGTAGAAGACTTGTGAGAGGCTATCAGGGTGTTACGGACTGAATGAGAGATTAAGGGAAGCCTGGCTAGGGTAGGAATCGGAGGAACCACGCTGTGAGGTTGAGAGATTGGAGGGACTGGTGGGTCAAAAGATCTGGCACTGGGTCCAGATGCCAAGGCTGCTCCAAGAGGTAATGATGGAGGAACGGAAACCATATCTGTCGAGGCCAGTAAGGGGCAATGAGGATCATGGTGACTCTCGAGGCGATAGCTTTTTGAATTAATTGAGAGATCAGTGGAAAGGGGGGGAAAGCATACAGAAGTCCCCGGGGCCAATCGTGGACTAGAGCTTCTCTGGTGGGTTGGCCTGCTAAAGGGAAGAGGGTGAATAAGTCGTGACACTTGCTGTTTTGGGGAGTAGCAAAAAGATCGCAGCAAGGCCGGTCCCATCTTCGAAAGATTTCTTCCAGCACTGATTTTTTTAGAGACCACTCGTGAGGCATGAGAATAGCCCTGCTCAACTTGAACGCAATCACGTTGGACTTCCCGGGAATGTGCGTTGCTATCAGAAAACGCTGAGAAGAAATCGCCCACTGCCAAAGTCTGAGTGCCTCTCGACATAAGGGGTAGGACTTGGTTCTTCCCTGTTTGTTGATGTACCACACTACGGACGTGCTGTCCATCTGAATTGCAATAGTCCCTGTGGGAAGAGAGTCCTGAAGGGCTTGCAACGCTAAAAGCACTGCTCTCATCTCTAAGACATTTATGTGCAAGTGGCACTCGAAAGATTGCCACGTGCCCTGGACTGTCCTGCCCTGATAACGCCCCCCCCCCCACCCGATCAGGGAGGCGTCCATCTTCACTGTGGTGATTGGGGGGGGATGAAGGGTCTGCCCTGGAGAACTTGAGGTGATGTGATCCACCAAGACAGGCGATTCTTGCAGGATAGGGTTAAGCAGGATGATGTGAGACATTGGGAGCTGTTGAAAGGACCATTGAGAAAACAGCATCCACTGGAGGATCCGCATGTGAAAACGAGCTAAGGGGAGGAGTGTAATAGTAGCTGCAATGAGTCCTAATATCTTCAAGACTACCCTGGCTTTGATCTTTTTGCATTGAAGTAGAAGGTAAACTTGTTTGCGGATATCTGATACTCTTTGCTCTGTTAGTCTGGCGGAAAGATGAAAATGTAACTTTCTTTGGCGCCTTTAAAGGTAATAGATTGACAAGGCGACAAGGCAGATTTTTCGAAATTTATTGAAATGCCTAGAGCTTGGCAAGTTTGGATGGTGAAGTCTCTAGATAGAAGAAATTGACGCCTGGTGGTGGTGGTAAGGAGCCAGTCATCCAAATATGGAAACACCTGGAATCCTTGACATCTCAAGTGAGCAGCGACCACTGCCATACATTTGGTGAACACATGGGGGGGCTGTAGTGAGACCAAAGGGCAGGGCTCTGAACTGCTAGTGACTGGCTCCCAGCCTGAAGCGGAGAAACCTTCTGGAGAGTCTGTGCATTTTGATATGGTAGTACGCATCCTGAAGGTCCATCGAGCACATCCAACTGTCCTGACCCAAGAAGGGTAGAACGGACTGTAGCGTGACCATCCGGAATTTTGTTTTCTTCACATACTTGTTTAGCTTGCCGAGATCCAATATTGGTCTCTAGTCCCCTGTTTTTTTTGGTACCAAAAAGAATTTGGAGTAGATTCCGGATCCTTGCTGGTCTGCTGGGACTGGTTGGATAGCTCTTTTTGACAGCAGCTTTGATATTTCTAATGCTGCTTGTTCCCTTAGACTGGGTGGAAGTCTGGAAGGGATCCTTTGGGTTGGGATGGGATGTGAATAAAGGGGATTTTGTAACCCTCGGTTATGATCGACTGTACCCATTTGTCTTGAGTGAGGGAAAGCCAGGCTTTTGGGTACAGTGATAATCTTCCCCAGACTGCCTCCGAAGGTGGACAGCCGGGCAGCTCCTAAGGGATGCTGAAAGGGTTTATCAGAGAAAGTTTCTCTGCTACCCTGGTTTTGCGGACCACCTCTGCCCCTAGGGCGGCATCTATTGTTGTTCCCCCCTCTGCCTCTACAGGGGAATCGACTTTGTGCGATGAGACTCCTTGTGGTTTGCGGAACCACATTCCCCCCCATCTGACCTTTGGGATAAGGTCTGGAAGGGGTAGAAAAACGGACTCCCATGGCAGAGAGAGTCTTACCTTCCTGCTCGCACCTAGGCAATGTATCCTTCATCTGAGGTCCAAACAACGTTGAGCCATCAAAGGGGGAATTGGTGAAGGACGCCTTGAAAGGGTCCGCAAAATTGCAAAGCCGCATCCAGGCATGGTGTCGTAAAGCTACACCTGTGCCTGCGGCCCTACTCGCCCCATCAGCCGCATATGAGATAAGCCGCATGGAGGAGTTGACAATCAAATTCAGGGCTGCCAACTGGGAGTTCATTTTGTCTTGGAACCCCTCAGCTGTTGGATCCTGCATAGCCTCACCCATATCCTTGAGTAAATCCCTCTGGAGACGGGTGAAGTGACACAAGTAGTTCAGCCACCGCATGGCAAAGGTCGCTGAGGAAATCATCCACTTACTGTACCTGTCCATGGTCCTAGACTCCTTATTAGGAGGATGGACAGGTACCGAAGGATCGGCTAATTCCTCCTTAGTGGCTGCGGCCACTACCATGGCATCAACAGAGACACCTTTGGATAAGAACTGTTTCTCTTTTGGGGCAGTAATAAATTGACGGCCTCCTTGGGGTAGGTTCCACCGAATCAGGGGCCGTCCAAGCCTTCCTTGCCCCCACTTCCATGAGGGGGTCAAAGGGAGGAGACACCCAGGAGGTGGAAGGGCGAGAGCCAAACGCCTCAAGGTAGACCGACTCGTCCTCTGAAGGGTTAAGGGCAGGCCAGTTCCCCCTCTGTTTAAGGATTTCAAGGATGTCAGCAAAAGAGACATCCTCAGAGGGGGACCGAGGAGAACCTTCAGATTCCTCCAAGTCGAGAGGTGATAGACTCAGGGGAGTCAATGTGCTTCCTCTTGCACTGTCTCTTCCGAGGGGGTTCTCCTACCAGATCTGCAGAAGCCTCGGAAGAAGAGGATATTCCCAATGGGGAAACCTGAGGAGCTGGCTCTCTGTGGTCTGTTACGAGGGGGTGGGTAGAAACCACCGCAGGCACTGAAGAGGGAGGAGCTGACGGAGCCAACTGTGGGGTAGACACGGGGTCTAGCACGCTTCGCATGACCTCGAAGGTGCCCCGTTCAACCAAGGATGACTGTCCCCGCTCTGAGGAGACAAGGACCCCCCCGGCACCGACAGGGACGGCTCCAAGGCCGATGGAGCCAAACTCACCAGCGCCGACACTCCGAGAGGGAGAACGGGGTCGGACAAGGGTCCGATGCCACTCGTCCCCTCGGAGCCGACGAGGGAAGCTCGGCGCCGAGATCCCTCCAAGGAGGAAATCGGAGCAGACAGAGCCGAAAGGGAAGGTATCGGCTCCGACGCACCGACGGCCACGGCTCCGAACTCAGAAGAGTCGGAGGAGGAATAGAAGCAGGGATGGGAATAGCAGCCGACTGTTGAGTAGGGCTATGCAGCATTTGGGCCAGTGCCTCGGACTTAAGAAGTCTACTCACCACCCTTTGTAAGTCATGGTCGGACAGCCTGGAGGACCGAGAGAATGGGACCTATGGCTCTGCTCTGACAGAAGAGGGTATCCAAGAACCGAGTGGATTGAGCCGATGGAAGGGGACCTCGACCTCTTCTTGGAAGGTGGCTCCGATAAGACTATCGGAGCCGACTGAATCTTAGCAACCTCGGCTCCGGCCGGAGCAGAGGTAATGGTTTGACACTTCGAAACATCAACTCTAGCCGGTGCCGATGTCGAAGCAGCCTTGATGCTCCCAGCAGACGGCTCTGAAGCTGGAGCCGACGGCCTGGAAGTCTTTGAAGGCTTCCCCGACGCAGACTGGGTCGAGGGGCCTTCAGGCTTTAACAAGCCTCGAAGAATAAGTTTATTTTTGCGTTCCTGCAGGACTCTAGGGCTGAATGCATGGCAAACAGCACAGGAGTCCTGCAGGTGCAAAGGTCCCAGGCAATAGACACAAGAAGTGTGACCGTCTGTCAGAGACATTTTCTGACAGCACGAATCACACTTCTTGAAGCCTGAGACCTTGGAATCTTTAGACATCCTAAAAGTGACTGTATAACAAAGGACACAGACAACACACAAACACACCCTTTAACCAAGGAAAAAATCTAGTCACACTAAAATGACAGGGGAAAAAGGGGAGTGGGCCAAAGGCCTAGAAGTTAAAAGGGAATAAAAAGGGGATAAAAAAACAAGGGAGACCCGATTTAAACTAAAGGGATACTCTGTATTAAAAACTAAACTAAATAGAAAGGATAGGAGTAGAAAATTGAAGTTTTTGTCTAGAAAAACTCACTAACCTGCCAGAGCCGGTAGAAGAAAGCACCTCGCAGCTAAGCGGCAAACGAGATCTGAGTAGTTACAGCCTAGCATTGTGGGATATAGGGGAGCCTCGAGCCGGTGGAATTAGCTCTCGAGCTTTAGTATTGGCCGAGTTGGAGCTGAGGATAGGCTCCGAACCCATCCAGCAAGAATGAAGGCGAGATTGACAACTTAACATTTAGCTTTATCCTCCATTTTCTTCAACACCTCTTCTGCCTTAACACCAAACAAAGTATCATGCTGTAATGGAGCATCCAATAATTTTGCTTTAACATGATCAGGCAGAGTCTGTTCCTTTAGCCTTCTAATAACCGACCCTGTTACAGCGGCCCTGCAAGTGGCCTCCAGCAAATCATAACCACATTGCAAAGTATATTTTCCCACTTGTTCAGCTGCATGCAATAAATCCTGCCATTCCTTGTTCTCAGAACATTCAGAATTTGTCAACATTTTCTGTTTTAACAAAGACATTAACTATTGCTGATATTTAAGCATATGAAACTGACAATTTAAAGCCCTTACAGCCAAGGTAGCAGAAGTGTAAACTTTTTGCCCCATCTGTCCAGTGCCCTAGAATCTCTATCTGAGGGGACAGGGTTTTTTGCAGTAGCAGCCTTGACCCCTTTGGGACCCTGAGAAATAGTTTCTGGGTCAGCAGCAGGGTTTTTATATAGAAATTTATGAGAATCTGGAACCCTGTAGTATCTGTCTGGCTTAACAGGTGCAGGAGGTAGAGAGTCGGGAGACGAGCCGGACTCTGAAAATACATCATCTACAATGTCTAGAACAGGTGGAATAGCAAGAGGTATGTGCTGAGGTAGAAGAAAGTCTCTGAGCCTTTTCTTAGAATCTGAATAATCTTGGCTCTCCCAGTGGAAATGCTCTCTCATGGTATGCAGGGTTTCTCCAAACGAGTAATACACAGGAGGAGACACTGAAGGAAAAGATTCTTCAGCATCAGAATCCTCACAGGGAGGAACAGAGTATCCCTGTTCTGAAGAGGAGTCAGAGGAAATGAAAACCTGATCAGAGGAATCATATTCAGTACCTTGCCTAGGCCTCTTATCAGGAGGGGGATGGGAACCCCTGATCAAAGTAATTAGGTCTTCGTCCATTTTGAGCATATGTTTCTTAGGCATGGAAGTCTGTCCTGGAGAATGCTGTACTTGTTTCCTTGTCTTTAAAACTGTTTTAGTCTGTCTTGAATGCTGAAGTTGGCTTGATATAAAGCTGTGTAAGTCTGAAAACACCCTCAGAAGCCGATGCCTGCTCAGCAGCTCCGGACCCATCTGAGGGATTAGTTTCCGAAGGCCCAATACCTTGAGCATCCAGAGGCCTAGCTGTCTCCACGTGGGAGTCGGAGGTGGCCTGTGGCTCTGAGGTAGTGGGTGTCAGGGGCTGCGAAAGTGCCTCACTGAGAACCGGCGACTGGCCTAGAAGAGGCGTTGTCATCGGTTTTGGACCTCAGATGCCTGTCCTTTTCTTTTTCCTTGAGCTTTTTATGAATTCCGGTCGGTTGTTCCGATGGCATTATATAGTTAAACCTTTGGCCAAAGTAATGAAAAGCAAAATCGTACCGACGCTTAATAGTGCGTTGGTTAAATCTAGCACAAAACCAACAACTAGCTACGTCGTGGTCAGAGCCTAGGCAAGGAATACAGTAAGAATGAAAATCCTTATGAGGTATTTGCTTCACACAAGAAATACAATTGTTAACTTTTTCTGACATCGGTCTGGAGCAAGAAAAAAGTTTCCCCAATGGGTTACTTAGCTTTACAGAAGACTTCGGATCTGAAATTCAATTTTGAAAATCTCAGGAGTCGGCCGACCGGCACTTGCGAACTGCTTTTGCTTCGGACACCGCGTGGCAAGTAAGACTGAAGAAAATGGTGTCAACTGCATCTTTTATACCCCTGGCGCACTGACGTCAGGGAAGAGGCGACATCAAGAGACGCCGGACCAGGACTTTGGAATTCAGGCTGACTGCGGGTAGCCTGCCAGCAGGATAACCCAATTGTAATGACTGCAACAGTGAAACACAATGAACATCAGTGGTTTCCTTCAAGGCAACCTTATCAGCAGTCGGACTACAAGTAGAAGTGTTCATTCAGAGCACTTTTTCAGAATGTCAACAGAAACAACTATATTTATTAGTAACTACAGCAAAAGCTTTTTAACAGACTTTTCAGCAGCACACCAGTGTTTTTTCAGATTGGAAATTGTAAACTCAATACCGAAAAAGGCCACATCTGACAGCATTACAGTTGCTCCTTACAGAGCACACCTTTAGGTAAGACACCACTAATACGTACCTCTACATACAGTAACTGCAGCTGTTCGACAAATTGCAGAGCACCAGCATTTACTTCATAAAAAGCCTCAAAGAACTTCAACAGACTACAACTACTTCAGAAAATCTACAACCTTCAGCAGTGTACCTTCAGAACATAAAAAGACTTTATCCAATTAACAGCAACGTACTTAATCATCTCCATAAACTTTCAAATTTCCAGTGTGACGTCACACAGCCAAACAGCAAGAAAAGGTTTAAAAAGCTGCAGACTACAGGACATGCTCTTCCAGAATCAAAGTTATGTAAGACTTTATATGCATTTTTTTGCTAACAGCTCATAAAACTTTAAGTACATCAGAAAATGTCATTTGCATCTCTCTTGCATTAATATGTCAAGTACAGTTAAGACACCAGGAAATGTTTAGTTTAAAGCAAAAATTGGGTAAAAAAGTCTAAAAAATGTTCCAGAAATGTTCATTTAAATTTCAAAGTTATTACATAAAAAATGTTAAATATCTCTACATGCAAAAAGGTTAAATCATAGTAGCAGACTGCAACAGATACATTGTCTCAAGATTCGCAGAATGAATCAGGTTCTATCAGTAATACAATTCAAAATACAGGGTTCAGTTACAAGACAACTTCAAATACAAATACTCAGAATGTAATAAGACCTGTGTATCATGGTGGGTTAATGAAATGCACTACAGCTGACAGGGGCCTGGGTTAAAAACCTGGCAGAGGTGTTTATTTTTGAAACCACAAATTTGTCCAAGGGGTTCCACCTTTGTCCCTCAATGTCAGGTGCTGACTGAGGGTTTTATTTGGGGGAGATAAACTCTTGGCTAGGCTTGTAAGGGCCCCAGGGCCATTAGCCTAGCTACCTCCTATGATCCTATGATAAATTCTACTTTACATTTAATTCAAAATACAGAATTAAGTCCCAGTATTGCACATACAGACATCAACGCAGTCTCAAGTTCATGTTACAAATGTTTAGAATGTAACCTGTGTAAATAATGCACTGAGGGGGGATAAAATGGATCAGAGTGCAGACATTGATTAAATAAACTCCTGTATAAAAAGATATACAGACTTCAGTGCAAAGTAAAATTAGTACCGTTTCAGAGCAAAATAAAGAAAAAATATGCATTCCATAGCTCAAGCCAGTGTTGTTGCTACTTCGGGTCAATATCATATTATCAAAAGGAACAAATTTCGAATGGCTTAAATATCAAAACTGCTGTACATAGAAAACGCTTTTGTGCAGGGCTGCACCCCCCGCTAATTATATATACCAACTCAGAGATCGCACTACAGCATAGCTCTCAACCTTCCATCTCCAAAATGAAAAACACTCGCCTTCATAATGTGGAACAAATGGGCAAACCATGGAACACATACTAATGGCTTAATAATAACTTCAACTAGGAAGGTCATAGGATGGTTAAAATATGCTGGTTTTACTTATAAAGAAGATCCTTTAATGAATTAATATGATTACTTTCTATTTACCATGGATTTCACTTAAAAAAATTCCTAACACTGAATGTGTGACAGACTCTTTCAATGTGGAACTTCGAGGAACATGAACTTTTTAAGACCCCAAATGAGGTACGTTCCTCGTAATGAGGTACACTTGAGTGGTATGCACTACAGTGAGGAAAGGGCAAAATGCCTGATCTTCACTGTACTGCAATCTCACAAAAGACAAATCAATGAATGGCAATTTCGATATTTAAGCCGTTCGAAATTCATTCCTTTCGATAATATGATATAGACCCGCTAGTTCTATACAAAAGGATTTTCAGCCCATCTATAAAGGGTGTGGCAGTCCAGCAACAATCAAGAACATTTATCTGTCATGGTCTAAGGTTGAAAGAAATGTCAATATTTCATTGTTTACAAAAAAGTTATGGAATAATGTACTGATTAATACAGACAAATCAACTTCAGTTACAAACGGACCTTTTTTTAGAGGACACAAATGCAGTTTTGTCAGGATTTAAAAGGACAAAGATTACAGAAGTTAACACAGTTACAAGTGTGACATTTCCCAAGAGATGCTGAATGCGTCCACTCTCCATGCTAAAGGGGAGTGGGTTTTTGAGCAGAAGTTCTGCAGTTGCCTGTTCTTGGGGGAGGGGACGGACGGACAAACAGGTCTATTTGTGGAGCACCCCACCAGTAAACCCTGTTCAGCATCCATTTGTGTGCAGGCGAGGAGGTCCTGCTCAAGAGATCTGCTTGGTGGGTGGCCTGTGAGGGGATGTAGACCGCCTGCAGGACTAAGTTGAGCCAGGAGGCTAAGTCCCATATCAGCAGGGATAGACTGCACAGCTGAAAGGCCTTTGTTCCTCCCTGTTTGTTGAGGTACCACATCACCATGGTGTTGTCAGTGACAATCTAAAGAACCCCTGAAACCAGAAGGGGGGGAAGGTCTGTACAGCTAAGAAAACTATGGTCATTTCCCCTGTTATTGATGTGTTTGGCTTGAAGAGAAGGATGCCATTTTTCCTGAATAATTTAAGAGGCCAGAGTTGCTCCCCAACCTGAATCTGAGGCATCTGTATGCATAACTTGGGTTGGGGTGGGGGGCTGTAGTGGAAGCCCTAGGTTCAATTTCACTTGCTGGATCCACCAGTTGATTTCTGTTTTCAGACAGGGAAGGAGGGGGATGGGCTGCTCTAGGGGATGTAGGTGCTGGGACAAGGTGTTCTTCTGGAACCACTGCAGCTTGTGCAAGTACATTCTTGTCAGAGGTAGCATGGGGATGGTTGCTGCCATCAAACCCCAGAGACAAAGAAAATACCTTGCTGTCACCTTTTGGGATAGTAGAGCTTCCTGGAAGTGGGAAGTTAAACACAGAATCTTGTCCTGAGGTAGAAAGGCCTTCACTGTCTGGTCTGATTCTGCAGCCAAGGAAAATCTTGTCCTGGCTTGGGATTAGAGAGGATTTGAGGAGGTTGACAGTGAATCCTAGGTTCTGCAGAAGGGACATGATGAAATGTAGATGCTTTAATAGAGGATCCCTGGACTCTGCCAGAATCAGGATGTTGTCCAGATAAGGGTAAATTTGTATCCCTTGAATTCTGCAGAAGGCAATGGCTGGGGCTAGACACTTTGTAAAGACCCTTGGAGCCATGGATAAACCAAAGGGCAAGTCAGTAAATTGGAAATGAGAGGAAGGGACAGAAAAAAATGCAGGAATTTTCTGTGAGAACTCCTGATGGGTATGTGCATATATGCTTTCTTTAGGTCTAGGGTGACCATGAAGGCCTTGGCTGGAATGAAAGGCAGCAAGGTGGGGAGAGAGAGCATTCTGAAGGAGGGTACCTGAAGATGTAGGTTTAGAAAGGACAAATCTAAGATGGGTCTCCAAGAGGCCATCTTTTTTGGGGACCAGGAAGAGACGGGAGTAAAACCCTTTTCCTTTTTGTCCTCCTGTGGGAACAGACTCTATGGTGCCTAGCCGTAGAAGATCTGCCAGCACTTGTGGCATGAGATGGGCCTGGTTTTTGGTGAGCAAAAGGATGCCTCGTCTGGGTGGCTTCTCTTTCCAGGATAGGAAGTACCCTTTTTGGATAATGTTTAATACCCACTGGTCTGAAGTGATGGATTGCCAAAGGGGGAGACTGTGGGAAAGGTAGGCTGAGAGGGGGGAGGTGGGCAAGATAGTCACGCATTTACTGGGGCCTCTTCTATCCTAAAACGGCTGTCTGGGTTGCTCTGGTGGAGCAGAGGACCTGGAGTTAGGTCTTCTGGCCCCTCTCCTGGACCTGGAAGAGGAGGGCTGTGGAGTACGTCTTACAAAGGTGGCTTTAGTAGGGTAGTTCCTATAATACTTGGGTATGGGCGACACCAGCAGGTGCTTCACATCCTGGAGTTCTTTGCTTTTTTCTTGTAGATTTTTAAAAAGGTCAGCAGATTATTTTCTGAACAGCACATTGTGGTCCAGAGGGGTGTCCAGGATTTTGGCCTTGAAGTCCTTGGGGAGGTTCTGGAGTCTTAGCCATGAGTACCTTCTGAGGGCTGAGGCAGATGCTGCAGACCTGGCAGATGCTTCTACAGCATCACAGCTACACCTTATGGAGTGCATGGCTGCCTGTTGGGCCAAGGAAAGTTTGGATGAGATGTCTGTCTTGCTGGGACTGTCAGGCAAGGAAGCCAGCATGGAGGAGACTTGAGAGACCAAGTCTAATGCATACTTGGTCATGTGGTTCTGATAATTTATGGCTCTGAAAGCCAAAGTAGAAGTGCACATCTTCTTCCCCATCCTATCCATGTACTTACTGTCTTTGTCACCGAGTAGTAGGGAGGCAGAGGGCAGCAGCCTAGATTGCTTATTTGCTGTGGTGGCAATAACAGCTGGGTCCACCAAGGGTGGCTTAACTAAGAATGTGTGATCCTCTGATACTGTATAGAAGCGGTCAGGATGCTTAGGGGCCAGAGGCTGGGAGTCAGGGGCCTTAGAGGTCACAATGAAGGCATCCAAGTAAGCACGCAGAACAGGGGAAACTCCTGAAGGGGAGGGTGAATCCTCTTGCAGCAGTTCAAAGTACCGTTTTTGGGTGTCAGTCATTTGGGAAGTGTCCCACTTAAAATAATCCTTCATCTTGGTGATGGTCTCACCAAAAGTAATGTCCTCCAGGGGAGAGTCCCCCTCCACAGACTCCTCACCCAGACAGTAATATTCCTGGGGGGAGGCAATCTGGGAAACATAAGAAATGGACTTCTCTGATGCAAAGAAAGAAGTGTCATGTTCTTCTTCCCTGACCTGAGGGGTTATGGATGGGATGGAAGAAGCAGACACAGTCCTAGGGCTCAGAAGAGGCCAGGTGGAAGTGGCTGAGGATGAAGGCCCAAGGGTCATGAAGGCCTGGATGAGAGTAAAAGTGAAACCCTGCCAATCCGATTCAACTCCTGAAGAAAAGGAGGTACATTCAGTGTTCTGCTTCTTTTTGGCCGGGGAGGAAGTAGAGTGGCCTGGCATCGGGTCTGGAGATTAGCACATCCGAAGTCTGGATCCCTGCCAGAGGTACCACAGAAACTGGTTCCACCTCAACGGGTGTCGATGTCTGAGTGAGCTCCGAGGATGTGCCTGTCATCTGCAAAACGGCTTCCTTGAGGGACATCACTGCAGTCGATGGATCCTCCGAGCGCGCCTCAACCCCTAGACCGGCAGTTGGTGCATCGGAAGAGAAGTGGCAGGCGAAGAAGGCCTAAGAACCATGGCCTTCTTGCACGAAGGTTCAGGTGCAGCCTCCGATGCAGGATCCATCCTAAGGGCTAACCCTTTGAGCCATTGGTTCTCGAGGTAGAGATTTAACGAGGCTAGATGGTTGCGCAAGGTCTTAGGCACAAATGATTGACAAACAGCGCAGGAAGAGTGATCATGTTTCTGGTCTAGGCAAAAAAAACACACATGTCATGGGCCCCCTTATGGGGTATCTGGTGCCCGCACTGGCATTTCCACTTTTTTCCTGACATCAGCTAAAGGCTACAACCACCAAGCGTTAGCTAAAACAATAGTCAAAAATAAGAAAATTTGAAACCCAGTGGGCTACTTATAAAGATGCAACGTCAAGCGATCGTATGATGTGAATGTTGTCTCTGGCTGAAAAGTTCTGGGGATTGTGCGTGCAGATGTCACATTTAAGGCCCCTTGGTTTATGGCCGTACGTGTGATGTCCCACGCAGACTACAGCAGCCAAGCTGAAGCTTTTATATAGAAGCAGACTTACAATTCACCTTAGAACAGGAAATCCCATGCCTAGAATACTGCAACATAGGAACAAGACATTAAAGGGTTTACAGTTACAGATATGGCAAATGAATTTTCTGTGTCATTGTTTTGTTTAGTAGACATTAACAGCTTTATGCATAAATATCTTGATACAGAGACAAAAAAGCATTCATAAATATTAAATGTTTGCTAGTTTACAGCATGAATAATTTAAAGTCAATGCTGCATTTCTAAAGTGACAGTACAGTCAAAAGTTCAGATCCCATGCATGAAAACAGTGAATCATATATACTGCGTCATTAAAGCCACAGGTTCAACTCCTATGGTATAAAGGGCAGACAAGTAAAGTTCCAGAATTAGATCAGTTGAAATCTAGTAATAAATGTGTATACTATATGAAGAAACTTCATGCACTTGTATAAAGGACGTACAAGTAAACTTCCAGATAAAGAAACTTCACATACTTGCATAAAATACAGAGAAGTAAACTTCCAGAATCAGATCAGTTCACATCTAAATAATAAATGCGTCTATGTAATTGGTTAAGAATGTATATATTTCATACAGAAATTAAAGTTTACCAAGTACACCAGATCAGATTACAGACAGCTCAGGAAGCTGATTTAAAGACGGTACCGTATGCCATAAACCAATATGGTACAGATCAATTTAATATTCTTAGTGACAGTTTATACAGTTACAGTTTTTACTATTTATCCAAGAAAACTGTAGACAATGAATCCTTACAGCATTCAGCAGTACTGAAAAGATTAATAACCTCAGCTAAAGAAACAGCTATGTTAAAACAGTGAGAGGCGTTTCACACACAGAAAGAATAGTTGTGTAAAATCTTACCATAACCATAGATGTCCTTCTATTCACTGCTGCAGTATTCTTAACCTGAGGTAGGGATCTCCCATCTGAACAAGACCAGACGTCAGCCAGTATACAAAAGTCTTGTACTACTGTAGGGTATGTCGGATGTTGTATGAAGGCTGCTGCTGGACACAGGCCATAAAAGCAGCGCACATACGTACCATCCTCAGAACTGAATTCCCCAGGAGGAATGCCAGACAAAGAATATAAAGGGTCAGTACATCCAAGCAAAACAATAGACTGGGGGAGGAGGGTGGGACAGAATACTGCAACAGTAAAGAGGACATCTCTGGTTATGGTAAGACTTTACACAACTATTATATGTCCTCCTATTCACTTGCTGCAGTATTCTTAGGCAAAGTTCAAGAAGGAAGGGAGGAGTAGAGGATCTCTCAATGAAGCCATTTAAAATGGCTTTAGCAAACCTGGCTCTGGGCCTGGAGATGCCATCCAGTTTGTATTGTTTGGTAAAGGTATGAATAGAAGATCAGGTGGCTGTTTCAAGTATGGCACTGTTAATCTAAGCCCTTGAAGAATGCCTTGGAGAAGCCACAGCCCTGGTAGAGTGGGCCGGCCTTCACAGGTTAAGAAAGGCTCTTTCCATGAAGTGTGAAACAAAGGCAAATAGTCTTCGAAATCCAAGAAGAAACATCACTCTGCTTGGAATGGGTAAAGTTCACAAATAGTTGATCAGATTTTCTGATAGCTTTAGTCTTATCCACGTAGAATCTAAGTTGTCTGTGCACATCTGAGGAGTACAGTAACTTCTAAATTTGGTTTTGGGGAGAAGGTAAGTAATTGGATGGCCTGGTTAATGGATAACTCATTAACCACTTTGGGCATTAAACAAGGGATTTTCTCAACGATACCCTGTCCTTATGAAAGACCAAAGAGGAGCACTGCCAAAAGAGCTTATAGCTCAGACACCATTATGGCTGAGGTCAAGGCCACTAGTAAAAAAGTTTTCCAAGAGCAATGTATGAGGGAGACCAAAAATGTGGGCTCACAAGGGACCAGAGTAAATTTTTCTAGAACAAAATTAAGGTCCCAAGGAGGATGAGGCACAGGTTTCCTGGGAGGCTTAATGTCAAGGACGTCCTTAAGGAAATGTTTAACCTCAAATCTGGATGCTACAGGGAGAGAGAGAGAGAGAAAGAGACAAGCAGAAGTAGCTGATGTGTGCTTTGACAAAAGAGTAAACCAAGCCGGTAGAGAACAATTTACACAAGTAAGAAAGAAAGTACAGTTGTGTACACTTACCATAAATGTAGATGTTCAAGTGTATTCACTGTTACAGTCATCAAACCAAGACTGCAACAGTGAATACACTTGAACATCTACATTTATGGTAAGTGTACACAACTGTACTACGTTCTTCGTCTTTCACTGGTGCAGTCATCACACTTGGGTTATCTGCCTATAGGTAGCCCTCAGTCGGCCCAAATACCAGAGACTTAGTATTTTTGCATCGGATGCTGTCACTCCAGGACTGACGTCAGGTCGTCGGGGGTATAAAAACTGGCAATCAACACCACTACATCTGCTTTTCTTGCTCCAAATGTCAGGAGTCCCCCAAATAGCGAGCTAGGTTATGGTGGGGAAACCACAACCAGTAAAAAGTAAATACCAATACCCCAGAAGGGGTTAATAATAGCCATAGATAGGACAGAACGAGAGAGGAAAAACAGGGGGGGCTGGAGGGAAGGAAACCAGGACTGCAACAATGAATACACTCGAACATCTACATTTATGGCAAGTGTACACAACTGTACTATGTTCTTTGTGTTTCACTGTTGCAGTCATCACACTTGGGTGGATTCCCAAAGCTGAAGAAGGGTGGAGGCAGTCAAGTAGAGTTAGGGCTGGCTAGTATGCCTTGCAGGACTGCTGTAGCAAATCCTGCATTGGATTTGGAAAAGATAGGCAGGTGGTAATGCTTGAAGGTGTGTAAAGAAGTACAGGTAGCAGCCTCCAGGATATCCCTGGTAGGGACTCCCCCTGAGAAATGCTGTGGAGGTAGATGTTCCCTAATAGAATGTGTTCTGATCCCCTAAGGGGTTGGTTTCCCATGATGCTTGTAGCAGAAATTAATGCAGTGTGCTATCCATTTGGAAATGGTTTTGAAATGGCCTTGCCCTCTGCCCCTGCTGCAAAGCTAACTAGTAACTGGTCAGATTTTCTGAAGGGCTTAGTCCTGTCAAGGTAGAATCTGAGCTGTCTGTTCACGTCCAAGGAGTGCAGGATCCTTTCCCCTTTATTTTGAGGATTAGGGAAGAAGGTTGGCAAATGGATAGATTGATTAAAAGCCATACTGGACACCACTTTGAGCATAAAGGAAGGGTTAGTCCTGAGGGAAACCCTGTCAGCACAGAAAATAATGAAGGTTTCCCACTGCCATGAGTGCTTGTAGCTCAGACACTCTTCTAGCTGAAGTGATGTTTAGAAGCAAGATTATTTTCCAAGAGAGGAATTTTAACTCGGCTGATGCAGCAGGTTCAAAGTGGGGAAAGCTTGAGCTTTTCCAGTACAAAGTTAAGGTCCCAAGCACGGGTGGGTGCGCTCCTTGGTGGCCTTAAGTTGTTTAACCCTTTCAGGAACTGTTTGATAACAGGGTGCGAGAAGAGAGGTGGCACAGTGTTGTAATGAGCAGAAATGGCTGAGGCATGTATCTTAATGGAGAAGGACAGGCCTTTGTGGAGTAGATCTGCTAGGTAACCCAGGATAAGAGGCAGAGAGGGCAGTGTTGTGTCCTCTCCCTTAGATTGTATACATGAGCAGAACCTTTTCCACTTATCAGCATAGGATTTTCTTGTGCTAGGTCTTCTGGCTTCAAGAATGAAGTCCAGCATCTGTTTGCTTAAGGTTGCTGGGGAAGAATTCAGGGAATAAGCCAGGCTGCAAGATTTAGGGTTTGCAGTTGTGGATGCGGAATCTGTACCTCCTGCTGAGAGAGGAGGGTTGGATTCTCGTGTAGGTGCCAGGGTGGCACCGATGTCAGGCTGCACAGAAGTGGGTACCAGTGCTGGGGTGACCAGTCCGGGGCAATCAGAATTGTCCTTGGTCTGTCCTGCTTTATCTTGAGTAATACTCTTGAAAGGAGGGGCAGAGAGAAGGCATAGATTGAGAGATCTACCCACTGAAAAGATAGGGCATCCACTTTCCAAGCCCTGTTGTGAGGATTCCTGGTGCAGAATTTGCTGAGCTAGTGGCTGTAGGGGGAGGCAAAGAGGTCCACCTCTGGGGTCCCCCATTTCTGAATCAGAAGGTTGAAGGTGCTGTGCTCCAATTGCCACTTGTGTGGGTCTAGGAGATTTCTGCTGAAGTCATCTGCCAGTAAGTTTTGTTTGCCTGGCAGGAACTGAGCTTGCAGATGGACTTGAATGTCCAAGGCAGTGTTCCAGAGAGCCATAGCTAGCCTACAGAGTGGGTAGGAATGGGTTCACCCCCCCTGTTGTTGATGTACCGCATTACTGTGGTATTGTCTGTTTTTATTAGCAGTTGTCCTGGAAAGATAAGGGATCTGAAAGCTGTCAGGGAATTCTGTACAGCTAGCATCTCTTTTTGGTTGATGCGCAGATTAATTTGACTTGGGCTCCAGTGGCCCTGAATACATTTTCTGTCCATGTGTGCCCCTCAGGGATAGTCTGATGCTTCTGTGGCCAGGGTCTGAGCGGCTTGGGGTTGAGTAAATAGCTGCCCCTTTTTGTGGTTGCATGTTTCTGCCCACAAGAGGAACTCTGTCCTTAGACAGGGTATGATAGGAATGACTGTTTCCAGGTCTTGAGAATGTTGGCACCAAAGACTTTTTAAGTACCACTGGGATTTCCTCATATGCAGTCTTACAAATGGAATCAGCAGTATACATGAGGCCAAGAACCCTAGGGCTTGAAGAATGTTTCTTGCAGATAGCTGGGTTCTGGTGGCCATTTGTTTGAAGTAGCCTGTCAGACTTGTTTTTCTGAGATGAGGAATGCCATCTGGGAAGTTGTGTCCAAGCTTGCTCCCAGGAATACAATCTTTTGACTGGGTACCAGTTTTGATTTATTTTTGTTGATGGTGTACCCCAAGGAAGTGAGAAGGTTTTTCACAAATGTCAGGTGGTGCAGCAGCAATTCCTGACTGTACCCCTGAATCAGGCAGTAGTCCAAGTATGGGTAAATTTGGATATTTCTCTGCCTGCAGTAATGCAATGGCTGGAGCCAGGCATTTTGTAAATACTCTGGGCGCAGTAGATAAGCCAAAGGGAAGTGCAGAGAACCGATAATGCATAGACCCTGCCTTGAAACGTAGATACTTCCTGCATGATTCCCTTATGGGGATATGCAGATAGGCTTCTTTTAAGTCTAGGATGACTAATCAGGCATCCTTTGCTAGCATAGGAAGAAGCTGTTGCAGGGTAAGCATTTTGAATTTTGGTATCACCAGGAAGGTGTTGAGAATGGAAAGATCCAGGATTGGGCACCAAGAGCCCTCTTTCCTGGGTACCAGGAAGAGTCGGGAGTAGAATCCTTGACCCCTCTGTTCTACTGGAACTGGATGAATAGCTCTGATATTCAGTAGGAAAAGTACTTGGTTATGACCTCTGCCCACTGGTTTGGAGGAAGGTCTGGAAACCCGCTTGGGGTTGGCAGTGAATGGAAATAAAATTTGTCACCCTGGGATACAATGTTGAAGACCCACCGGTCCTGAGTGATGGACATCCATTTTTTGCAAGAAGGGCAAGTTTCTCTCCTAGGGGCACAAGCAATTGGGCAGGTCTGGGGAGTGGAGTAAAGAAGTAATTCTGAGCTCTTTCCATAAGGAGGTGGCTTACCACTCCCTGCTTTAAGGGTGGGGGTACGCCACTGCTTAGATCTCTGCAAACCCTGAGACTATAGTCTAGGTGGTCTGTTTCCCATGGGTCTGGTTTGAGAAGGCCTGGAGGGGGCTGGAAAGGACCAGTGTTTGGAAGGGTAATGCCGACTGAATCTAGGGAGTTGCACTTGTAAGAATTCTTTAACAGTCTGCATAGACTTAGCTTTTTCTTCCAGCTTTTAAGAACCTCTTCTGCTTTGGTGCCAAACAAACAGTCCTTATTCAAAGGATTGTCTAGTAACTTTGATTTGACATGGTCTGGCAAGGTCTGCTCCTTTGGCCAAGCATGTCTTCTCAGTACAGAGCCAGTGACAGCTGCCCAAGCAAGATGCTTTTAGGGCGTCAAAGCCAAACTGCAAAGTATGCTTGCTGACTTGGCTTGCAGAGTGCATAAGCTCCTGCAATTCTTTATTTTCTGCACAGTCTTTTGTTTAATAAGTTCCATAAATTGTTGCTGGTACTTCAGCATGTGAAAAGTACAGTTTTGTACCTACCATAAATGTAGATTTTCGTGTGTATACCCTGCTGCAGTCATCACACTTGGGTTATCTTGCCATCAGGCGGTCCCGCAGTCGGCCTGAATTCCAAAGTCTTGGTCCGGCGTCGGTTGCTGACGCTTCTTCCCTGATGTCAGAGCACCAGGGGTATATCAGAAGAATCCAACGCCATTTTCTTCAGTTTTTCTTGCCCCATATGTCAGGTGCCCCTAATAGGTAGGCAAAAAAAAAAAAAAAAAAAAAAATTATATATATATATATATATATATATATATATATACACAGACATATATATATATATATATATATATATATATATACACATATATATATATATATATATATATATATATATATATACACGTACAGCTATATGAAAATAAAACAAAACCCTTACGCACAAGCAAATGCACCACAGAGGTAGTATAGGATAGAGTGGTAGAGAAAAGTTCAGCTAGTTCAGAGGGGGTGGAGGGAAGGTAACCTGGACTGCAGCAGGGTATACACTTGAACATCTACATTTAAGGTAGGTACAAAACTGTACTATGTTTGTGTTACCCGGCTGCAGTCATCACACTTGGGTAGAATCCCAAAGTTAAGGATGGGTGGTGGAGTCAAACAGGGTTACAGGAGGCTAGAAGGCCCTGCAAAACTGCAGTGGCGAAGCCAGCTCTAGTCAGAGTAAAGTGGTAAGTGGTAATGTTTGGTAAAGGTGTGTACTGAACTCCAAGATGCAGCTTCCAGAATATCCTCGGTTGGCACCTCCCCTGAGGTAGGCTGTAGATGTAGCTGCTGCCCTGGTAGAGTGGGGCCTTATGCTAGCAGGAACTGGTTTTCCATGGTGGGTGTAGCAAAAACGTATGCAATGTCCTATCCATTTGGAAATGGTCTGTTTTGAGATGGCCTTTCCTTGTGATGCTGTAGCATAAGATACAAAAAACTGGTCAGATTTTCTGAAAACCTTAAGTTTTATCCTAGTAGTAATGTAGCTGCCTGTGAACGTCCAAGGAATGTAGGAGTCTTTCTCCTTTGTTCTGTGGATTTGGAAAGAAGGTGGGTAAATGGATGGTTTGATTTAGAGCCACACTGGATACCACCTTAGGCATAAAGGAGGGATTAGTTCGTAGAGAAACTCTGTCTTGATGAAAAATGAGGAAAGGCTCTACTGCCATTAGTGCCTGAAGCTGTGAAACTCTTCTCACTTAAGTAATTGCTAGCAGCAGGGCAGTCTTCCATGATATAAACTTTAAGTCAGCTGAGAACGCTGGCTCAAAAGGAGGCAGCGTAAGTTTTTCCAGAAGAAAGTTGAGGTCTCAAGTAGGTGTCGGTGCTCTCCTGGGAGGCCTAATGTTTTTGGCCCCTCTGAGAAACTGCCTTAGGAGTGGATGTGAAAATAAGGGAGGATCCGTGTTGTAGTGAGCTGAAATAGCTGAGGCGTGGATTTTAATAGATGAGAAAGAAAGCCCTTTGTGTAGCATCTCAGTTAAATATTGCAAAATCTGAGGTATGTCAGGCTGAAGGGTATTTTGGCCTTTAGCTTGGTTCCAGGCGCAAAACCTTTTCCATTTGTCTGAGTAGGCTTTCCTGGTGCTGGGCCTCATGGCCTCCAGAATAACATCCATAACAGCTTGTGAGAGAGGAGCTGGCTGGTTGCTTAGGTGATTTGCCATGCAGCCAAGTTAAAGGTTTTGAGTTGGCTGTGTAGAATCTGATTGTCTTGCTGTGTGAGCAGATGGGTAATTTGTGGTAGAATCCATGGTGGGCCCTGGGCCATATTCCTTAATAGTGGGTACCAGTGCTGGCGTGGCCAGTCTGGGGCAATGAGTATCATTCGGGGTCTCTCCATCCTGACTTTCAGCAGCACCTTTGTGAAAAGGCAATAGAGGAAAGGCATATACTGTCAGCATTTTCCAACTGAATGAGAGTGAGTCCACTTTTCAAGCTTGATGGTGAAAAGTCCTTGTGCAAAATTTTGTTAGTTGATAGTTTTGGGGGCTGGCAAATAGGTCTGTCTGGGAGCCCCCATTTTTGAGTTATCATTGCAAATACTTGTGGATCCAGTTTCCACTCGTGGGGATCCATGATGTTTCTGCTTAGGTCATCTGCCAAGGTGTTCTTTTTTCCTGGCAGGAATTGAGCTTGTAATTGAACTTGGTAAGCCAGTGCTGTGTTCCATAAGGTAATTGCTTGCCTGCATAGAGGGTAGGAGTGTACACCCCCTTGCTTGTTTATGTACCACATTACTGTGGTGTTTGTTCTTATGATAAGCTGTCCTGGATGTAAGAGGTCCTTGAAGGCTGTCAGAGCATTTTGTACAGCTAGCATTTCTTTTTGATTGATGTGCAGATTCCTTTGATCTGCAATCCATATGCCTTGAATGCACCGTCCTGCCATGTGTGCCCCCCATGCATAGTCCGATGCATCTGTTGTCATAGTTTGCCTGGCTGAGGGGTAAAGTGAAAGGCTGACCCTTGTTGAGGTGACATGCCTGTGACCACCATAGGAACTCCTGTTGAAGACAGGGAATGAGAGGTATCATTGTTTCCAAGCTGTGGCTGTGTTGAGTCCATACGCTTTTTAGGTACCATTGTAATTTCCTCATATGCAGTTTTGCAAATGGTATTAGTAGTATGCAAGATGTCATGAAGCCCAAGGCCTACAGAATTTTTCTTGCAGGGGAGTTGGGTCTTTGTTGCCATTGCTCTGAAGTATTGAGTTAATTGCAGTTGTTTGTCTGGCATCAGATAAGCCATCTGGGCCATTGTATTCAAGCTGGCACCCAGGAATGTCATATTTTGTGAGGGCACTAGTTTTGATTTCTTTTCGTTTACTGTGTACCCTACGCAACTTAGAAGATGTCTTACAAAAGCTAGGTGTTGCAAGAGAATGTCCTTGCTTTCTGCTTGGATGAGGCAGTCGTCCAGGTATGGGTATATTTGAATTCCTCTTTGTCTGCAGTATGCAATTACTGGTGCCAGGCATTTTTTGTGAAGACCCTGGGCGCAGCAGATGAGCCAAAGGGCAATGCAGAGAATTGGTAATGGGTTGAACCTGCAATGAAACAGAGGTATCTTCTGCAATTTTGTCTGATGGGGACATGCAGGTATGCCTCCTTGAGGTCCAACATTACTAGCCAAGCTTTCTTGCCAAACATGGGAAGAAGCTGCTGTAGTGTTAGCATCTTGAATTTGGGTACTTGCAAGAAGGTGTTTAAAACTGAAAGGTCCAGAATGGGTCTCCAAGCACTGTCCTTTCTGGGGACTAAAGAGAGCCTTGAGTAAAATCCTTGGCCTTGCTCCTGTGTAGGTACCAGTTGAATGGCTCTCATGTCCATGAGAGCTGTAATTTGTTTTTGTGCCTCTGCCCATTGATTTTGTGGGAGGTTTGGTATTCCTTTTACCCTTGGCAAGGTGTGGAAATGGAATCTGTATCCTTGTGAGAATGTCTAGGACCCATTTGTCCTTTGTGACGATGCGCCAGTTGTCTGCAAAAAGTGCTAATTTTCCTCCCAAGGGAGCTGCCAAGAGAGTTTTGCTTGGCAGTTTGAGGTATAAGTCATTGTGCCTGTCTTCTCCTCCCTTCTGTGTTGCAGTGCCCCATTGGCAGGGTATGTAAGGGATTTGTGCTTGTCCTCCGCCCCTTGGGCGCCTGTATTTACCCTTCTGTGGTCTGTCAGAAGCTGGAAAGGACCAATTTTTTGTTGGCCAATTTCTGCTGAAGCGTGGGGGCTGTACTTGTAAGAAATCTTTGACAGTCTGCATAGATTTTGCCTTATCCTCCATTTTCTTTAAAACCTCCTCTGCTTTAACCCCAAATAAGACATCCTGCTGTAAGGGTGCATCTAGTAACTTTGCTTTAACATGATCAGGCAGAGATTATTCCTTTAACCAAGCATGCCTACGTATAACAGATCCAGTAACAGCTGCTCTAGAGGAACCTTCCAAGGCATCAAAACCACATTGTAAAGTATGTTTTCCCACATGTTCAGCTGCATGCAACAGATCCTGCATTTCCGTGAATTCAGACTGCTGAGGGTGCTTGCCCATATTTTGTTTTATTTGAGACATTAGGAATGGCTGGTATCTAAGCATGTGAAATTGACAATTTAGTGCTCTCATAGCTAGAGTAGCTGAGGTGTAAACCTTCTTCCCCCACCTATCTAGTCCTCTGGAGGACCTTTCAGAGGGTACAGGATTTTTAGCCATAGAAGCCTTAGCCCCCTTGGGACCCTGGGAGATTGTCTCTGGATCAGCAACAGGACTTTTGTATAGGAATTTGTGTGAGTCAGGCACTCTATAGTATCTATCTGGTTTGGCTGGAGAAGGAGGCAGAGAATCTGGATTTAGACTAGATTCTAAGAAAACATCATCCACAATGTCAAAAACTGGGGGGATAGCAAGGGGTCTGTGCTGGGGGAGTAAAATAAACTCTCAGAGCCTTTTCTTTGAGTCTGAGTATTCCTGACCTTCCCAGTGGAAATGTTCCCTCATGGTATGTAAGGTTTCCCCAAAGGAATAATCTTCAGGGGGAGAAGCTGAGGGAATGGAGTCTTCAGCATCAGAATCTTCATAAGGTGGAAAGGAGTAATCCTGGTCCTCAGAGGAGCCTGAGGAAACAGACACTTGATCAGAGGAGGCATAATCCTCCTCTTGTCTAAGCCTTTTGTCGGGGGGGTGGGTTGGGAACCCCTGATAAAAGAAATTAAATCTTCAGCCATTTTAAGCATCTGTTTCTTAGGCATAGGACCTTGACCTGGAGACTGAAGAGTAGTCTTTTTTGGTTTTAGAGGAGTCTTAATCTTAGCATAAGATTTTATGGTGAGAGTAGTCAGTCTGAAGACACCTTCAGAAACCGAAGGTGTTTCTACAGCACCGGCTTCTCCTACTGCAATGTCGTCGGTAGGGCCTAAAGAAAATGGCTGCGTCGGCCTGGAACTCTCTGTTGGAGAGGCCAAAGAGGTCTGGGGATCCAATTCAGTGGTAGCCAGGGGCTGCATAGGCACTTCACTGAAAACCGGAGAACCGGCGACCGGCCCAGCCGAGGCCTCGGAGTCTGGCTTGGATCTAGGCTGCCTTTCTTTATCTTTGCATTTTTTATGCATGCCGGTAGTCGTTTGCTCCGACGGCATAGTGTAGTTAAATTTCCTACCAAAGTAGTGTTGTGCGAAATCAAAGCATCGCTTAATAGTTCGCTTATTGAACCTAACACAAAACCGACAACCAGTGATGTCGTGGTCTGGGGCCTAGGCAAGGTATACAAAAAGAATGAAAGTTCTTATGAGGTATTTGCTTCCCACAAGAAATGCAATTGTTAACTTTTTCTGACATCGGACTGAGGCAAGAAAAGGTTCCCCAACGGGGTACTTAGCTTTGAAAACTTCAGACTGAAACTCGATTCGAAAATCTCAGGTGTCGGCTGACCGGCACTTGCGAACTGCTTCTGCTTCGGGCACCGTGCGGCATGAAAGACTGAAGAAAATGGCGTCTAATGCCTCTGATATACCCCTGGCACTCTGACGTCAGGGAAGAAGTGACAGCAAGATTTTGGAATTCGGGCCAACTGCGGGACCGCCTGACGGCAGGATAACCCAAGTGTGATGACTGCAGCAGGGTAACACGATGAACATCTGACAATTCAAAGCCCTAATAGCAGAAGTTGCAAACCTTCTTACCCAATCTGTTCAAAGCTCTGGAATCCCTGTCTGAAGGGTGGGGTTCTTGGCTGTAGTAGCCTTGATACCTTTAGGCTCCTGGGAAATTATCTCTGGGTCAGCAGTAGGATTCTTGAAAAGAAATTTGTGAGTGTCAGGTACTCTGTAGTACCTGTCTGGTTTCCTAGGGGCAGGAGGTGAAGTGTAAGGAGTAAGACTGGATTCCATAAAAACATCATCCACAACATTAAGGACAGGGGGGTATTGCTAAGGGTCTGTGTTGAGGCAACTCTAGAAATTCTCTGAGTCTGTTTTTGGAATAAGGATAGTCTTGGCATTCCCAGTGGAAATGCTCTCGTAAGGTATGCAATGTTTCACCAAAAGAAAAATCCTCTGGAGGGGAGGCAGAGGAAATGGATTCCTCGGCATCTGAATCCTCAAAAGCAGATAAGGGCATGCCTTCATAATCAGAAATTTCAGAGTCATCGGACTCCTGGTCTGTAGAAGCTGAAGGGGACTGGACTCTCTCTCTCTTAGTAGGGGAAGGCTGACTTCCCCTAATCAGCGTAAGAACATCTTCAGCCATCCTAAGCATTTGTTTTTGCAGCATGGGAGCAGGTGCATGCGCTTTGGTCGTCTGTTTTCTAGGCGTAGTGCGTACTCTGGGCCTAAGAAACTCAGTAGTTTTGGTTAAAAAAAGAAGTCACCGGTTTGAGTCAGACATCAGTTGAGTGAATAACTGCCTCATAAGCCGATGGCTGCTCAGCGGCTCCGGACCCATCCAAGGTAACGACATCCGCAGGTTTGATAGTTGAAGAAGAATCTCGCGGCATACCGGACTCTGAATGGGTCTCAGTAGAGACCTGCGAATCCACTGAATCGGGCATCAGGGGCTGGGAAAGCCCCTCACTGAGTACTGGCGACTAGCTAAACGGAAGCGTTGGCAGTTTTGGACCTATGCGGTCTGTCTCTGTCTTTATCTTTATGTTTATGTTTTTTCAAAATACTGGTAGTTGGATGGCTTACTGAAGCCATTTCAGAATATGGAGATCGCGAGCAAAAGAATTTGGTGACAGAGAGCCCGACAACTAATGGTTCGGGCATTAAATAAGGCACAAAACTGACAGCAAGGGACGTCGTGGTCTGGGCCTAAACAGGTGACGCAGTAAGAATGAAAATCTCTGTTTTTCTGACATCGGTTAGAGCAAGAAAAAAGGATCCCCAACAGGGTACTTAGCTTTAGAAGCCTTTAGGATTATTAAATTTGTTAAACGAAAATTCAGGTAGTGGCTGACTGGCACTTGCGAACTGCTTCGGGCTCCTCTGCAAGAAAGACTGGTGTAATGGCGTCGGCTGCCTGTTTTAATACCCCTGACGACCTGACGTCAGTCCTGGAGCGACAGCATCTGACACAGAAATACTAAGTCTCTGGTATTCAGGCCAACTGACTGCTACCTGTAGGCAGATAACCAAAGTGTGATGACTGCAACAATGAAACACGAAGAAAGTACAGTTGTGTACACTTAACAGAAATGTTGATATTCAAATGTATTCACTGTTTTAGTCATCACATTTGGGTTATCTGCTTGCAGGTAGCCCTCAGTCAGCCTGATTATCTAAGTCTTGGGTCCTGCATCAGTTGATGTCTCATCTTCCATGGCATCAGGTAGTCAGGGGTATAAAGCATGCAGCTGATGCCATTACATCAGTCTTTCTTGCCCCAGATGTCAGGTGCCCCTATGATGGGAAGCAATTATATACAAGGTTACACCTCCAACAAAAAGCAAATACACCAGAAAGCTTTAAGCATAGTAAACAAGAATAGAGGTACAGACAATAGAAGTCAGGGGGCTGGAGGGAGGTAACCAGGACTGCAACAGTGAATACACTCTAACATCTACATTTATGGTAAGTGTACACAACTGTACTATGTTCTTCATGTTTCACTGTTGCAGTCATCACATTTGGGTAGATTCCCAAAGCTACGGATGGGAGGAGGTAATTAGATAGCATTAGGGCCAGCTTTAAGGCCCTGCAAGACTGCAGTGGCAAAGCCAGCTCTGGATTTAGAAAAAATTGGCAAGTGGTAATGCTTGGTGAAGGTATGTACAGAACTCCAGGTAGCAGCTTCTAGGATGCCCCTGGTAGGGACACCTCTGAGAAAGGCTGTAGAGGTAGATGCAGCCCTGGTTGAATGAGGTCTTATCCCCTGTGGGGTAGGTTTTCCATTGTGCTTATAGCAGAAATGAATGCAATGGCCTACCCACTTAGAAATGGTTTGCTTTGAAGTGGCCTTCCCTCTACCCCTGCAGCAAATGCAACCAGCAGCTGTTCAGATTTCCTGAGAGGCTTAGTCCTGTCCAAGTAAAATCTAAGCTGTCTGTGCATGTCCAAGGAGTGCAGTATTTGTTCCCCTTTGTTCTGTGGATTAGAAAAGAAGGTTGGCAAATGAATGGACCGATTAAGGGACGCACTGAATACCACCTTGGGCATAAAGGAGGGATTGGTCCTGATGGACACCCAGTCTGCATGAAAGCTGATGAAAGGCTCCACTGCCATGAGGGCCTGTAACTCAGACACCCTTCTTGCTGAAGTGATGGCTAAAAGGAAGGCGGTTTTCCAAGAAAAGAATTTCAACTCTGCATTTGCAGCTGGCTCAAAGGGGGGTAAAGTGAGCTTTTCCAATACAAAGTTAAGGTCCCAGGCTGGAGTAGGGGCTCTCCTGGGAGGTCTTATGTTTTTGGCCCCTCTGAGGAATTGCTTCAGCTATGGGCAAGAGAAGAGGGGTGGCTCTGTATTGTAATGTGCTGAAATGGCTGAGGCATGAATCTTGATGGAAGAATAGGAAAGGCCCTTGTGAAGCATCTCAGTTAAGTATTGAAGAATATGAGGTAAATTGGGCACCGCTATAATCATCCCCCGAGTTTGACTCCAGGAACAGAATATTTTCCATTTTTCAGCATAGTACTTTCTAGTACTAGGCCTCCTTGCCTCCAGAATGACATCCATCACTTGCTTATTGAGGGACGGTAACGGAGAGATCAGGTAATTTAGCCAGGCTTGCAAGTTTCAGGGTTTGAAGCTGTGGGTGCAGAATCTGGCCCTCCTGTTGGGACAGCAAGGCAGGGGTCTGAGGCAGGTGCCATGGTGCCAGCAGTGACACGCTGCGCAAGAGGGGGTACCACTGTTGGCGTGGCCAGTCTGGTGCAATCAGTATTGCCCTTGGTTTGTCCTGTTTGATCTTTATTAGCACTTTGGAGAGGAGAGGCAGAGGGGGAAGGCATAAACTGATAGGTTTTTCTAGGTGAAGGACCGGGCATCCACTTTCCAAGCTTGTTTGTGGGGAGTCCTTGTGCAGAATCTGTCAACTTGGTAGTTCTTAGGGGAGGCAAACAGGTCTATCTCTCAGCTCCCCCATTTGTTTCTCAACATGTCGAATATCTTTGGTTCCAGTTTCCACTCATGTGGGTCCATGAGATTTCTGCTTAGGTCGTCTGCCAGTTTGTTTAGCTTTCCTGGCAAGAATTGAGCCTGTAGGTGCACTTGGTAGCTCAAGGCTGCGCTTCATAGAGCCATGGCTAGTCTGCAGAGAGGGTACGAGTTAGTTCCCCCCCTGCTTGTTTATGTACACATAACAGTTTGTGTTGTCCGTGTCTATCAACTGTCCTGGAAGAATGTGGTCCTTGAAGGCTGTCAGAGCATTCTGTACAGCTAACATTTATTTTTGATTGATATGCAGGTGCATTTGACTTGGGTTCCATTTGCCCTGAATGCACTGCCCTGCCTAGTAAGCCCATGCATAGTCTGTGTCTGTTGTTAGGGTTTGGGCGGCAGGGGGTAGAGTGAATAGCAGTCCCTTGTTGTGGTGGCAGGCCTCTGCCCACCAAAAAAGCTCTGTCTTTAGACAAGGGATGATCAGAATCAGTGATTCTAGGTCCTGAGAATGTTGACACCATAGGCTTTTTAGATACCATTGTAGTTTCCCTTACATGCAGTCTTGCATATGGAATTAGTAGAATGCAAGAGGCCATGAACCCCAGGGCTTGCAGTATTTTCCTTGCAGATAGCTGGGTCTTTGTGGCCAGTAGTTTGAAGTAGGCTGTCAAACTTGTTTCGCTGGTGTGAGGTAGGCCATCTGGGAAATTGTATTGAAGCTTGCTCCCAGGAATACAATTTGTTGCCAGGGTACTAGATATGACTTCTTTTCATTTGTGGTGTACCCCAGAGAAGCCAGTAATTTCTTTACAAATGCCACAGTATGTCCCGGCTTTCTGTCTGACTTAGACAATTGTCCAGGTATAGGTATATTTGAATATTTCTTTGCCTGCAAAATGCAATGACTAGAGCTAGGCACTTTGCGAATACACTGGGCGCAGTAGATAAAGCCAAACGGCAGTGCAGAGAACTGATAGTGCATGTAGCCTGCTCTGAAGCGTAGGTATCTTCTGCAATATTCCCTAAATGGGATGTGCAGGTAGGCTTCCTTTAAATCCAGTGTTGCCAACCAGGTATTTTTGCCTAGCATGGGAAGCAGCTGATGAAGAGTTAGAATTTTGAATTTTGGAATTACCAAAAAGGTGTTTAAAATAGACAGGTCCACGACAGGACGCCAGGAATGGTCTTTTCTGGGAACCAGGAAAAGTCTTGAGTAAAAACCTTGCCCCCATTCTTCTTCTTCTGGGACAAGTTGAATAGCCTTGATGCTTAGAACAGAGAGAACCTGCTTCTGAGCCTCTGCCCACTGATTTGGGGGTAGGTCTGACCAACCGTTTGGGGTTGGTAAGGAGTGGAAGTGGAATCTGTATCCTTGGGAAATCATATTTAAAACCCATTTGTCTTGGGTAATGAGCTCCCAGTTTTTTGCATGCAGGGCAATCTTTCTCCCTAAAGGAACAGTCAGTTGAGCAGGGCTTGGAAGGTTTTAAGTCATTGTGACAGTTTACCATACGGGGTGTCTTACTACTTCCAGCTTTGGAAGTGGGAGCCCCCCACTGTTTATGCCTGTGAATACTGAAGCCTGGGTGGTCTGCTGGTTCGGGGTCTGGACTGAGAAGGCCTGGAAGAGGCAGTAAAGGACCAATTCTTAGAAGACCAGTGCCTACTAAATCTGGGAGGCTATACTTGCAGGAAATCTTTTAACAGTTTGCATTTTCCTCCATCTTTTTAAGTACTACTGCTTGGTTATCAAACAGGTGGCCTTGGTTTAAGGGAGCATTCAGTAATTTAGCTTTAACATGATCTGGCAAAGTTTGCTCCTTAAGCCAAGCATGCCTCCTAAGTACAGACCCAGTGACAGCAGCCCTGTAAGATGCTTCTAATGAATCAAAACCACATTGCAAAGTATGTTTTCCAACTTGTTCAGCAGAATGCATTAAATCCTGTAATTCTTTATTTTCAGCACAGTCAGGAATCAACATAATTTTCTGTTTATGCAATCCAATAATATGCTGCTGATACTTTAACATGTAAAACTGGCACTTTAAGGCCTTAATAGCCAAAGATGCAGAAGTGTAAACCTTACTCCATCTGTCCAGGGCCCTGGAATCTCTGTCAGAGGGGGTAGGGTTTTTGGCAGTAGTAGCCTTAATGCCTTTGGGTCCCTGTGAAATGGTCTCAGGAGACCCAGTAGGATTCTTAAAGAGGAACTTGTGAGAGTCAGGTACTCAGTAATATCTGTCAGGTTTTCTGAGAGACAAGGGTAAAGTGTCAGAGGCCAGTCTAGATTCCAAGAAGGAATCATCTACAATGCCAGTACAGGAGGGATAGCTAAAGGCCTGTGTTGAGGTAGGAGTAAGAATTCCCTAAGCCTCTTTTTGGAGTAAGAATAATCTTGGCTTTCCCAGCGGTAATGCTCCCCTAAGAGTATGCTACGTTTCACCAAAAGAGAAATCCCCTGGAGGGGAAGCAGAGGGAATGGAGTCCTCTGCATCAGAATCCTCAAAGATTGATAAGGGCTACTCTTGGTCATCAGAAAAAGCAGAAATGTCAGAATCCTGATCAGAAGAATCAAAAGGAAAATCAGTTCTAGGTCTCTTAGAGGGAGAAGGGTGGCTTCCCCTGATTAGAGTTATAAGGTCTTCAGCCAGTCTTAACATTTGTTTTTTAAGCACAGGGGCCTGACGATGCAGTCTGGGCGTCAGTTTTCTATTCATGGATCGAGATTTAGGCCTTGAAGAAGAAGGTGTCGTCAGTTTAATATGCAAGTCAGAAGGCCTGAATACACCCTCAGAAGCCGGTGCCTGCACAGCGGCTCCGGACCCATCCAAGGTAGAGACATCCACAGGTTCCACAGTCAAAGAAGCATCTCACGGCATACTGGACTCTGAATGGGTCTCATTGGAGGCCTGTGAATATGAAGTAGCAGGTATCAGGGACTGCGAAAGCGCCTCATTGAGTACTGGCGAACTAGCGACTAGCTTAACGGAAGAGTCATCGGCAGCTTTGGACCTATGTCTCTGTCTTTATCTTTGCATTTTTTCGGAATGTCAGTAGTCGGGTGGCTTACCGAAGCCATTTCTGGATAATTGAACAGAGTACCAAAATATTTAGATGCGAAAATTAATCGATGATGAATAGTTCGAGGTTTGAATAAGGCACAAAACCGACAGCGAGGGACGTCGTGGTCTGGGTCTAAGCAAGGAATGCAGTTCGAATGAAACTCTTTATGAGGTATTTGCTTTCCACAAGAAATACAATTGTTAACTTTTACTGATATCGGTTTAGAGCAAGAAAAAGTTTCCCCAATGGGGTACTTAGCTTTGTTGAAGACTTCGGATATGAAACTTGAAAACAAAAATTTCAGGAGTCGGCTAACCGGCACTTGCGAACTGCTTTTGCTTTGGGCACCGCAAGGCAAGAAAGACTGATGTAATGGCATTGGCTGCATGCTTTATACTCCTGACTACCTGATGTCATGGAAGATGAGACAGCAACCGAAGCAGATAACCCAAATGTGATGACTGCAACAGTGAAACACTAAGAACATCGTAGTACAGTTGTGTACACTTACCATAAATCTAGATGTTCGAGTGTATTCACTGTTGCAGTCCTGGTTTGATGACTGCAACAATAAAACACGAAGAACATCCACTGGGATTCTCACTGTCAATGGGTATTGGTTCTTAGAAAGGTACCACAATGAAACATAACATTTTCTGGTAATGGGTTTTCTGGCCTCCTGTAAAACCTCGAACGCGTCCTCTAAGAATAGGTGTCTGAAGGGGATTAAAATCCTATCATCCACGATGTCAGCTGTAGTATTGAGAGGTATGGGTGTATCAGGGATTCGTTGTTCTGTGTGAGCAGGTCCACTCTACTCTGTAGGGTAATTTGTGTTGATGGCCCTTGGCTAAATGCAGGAGGAGGGGGAAACCAGTGCTGTCGTGGCCAAAAGGGAGTCGCCAGCAAGACTTTTGGTTGGTTCTGTTTAATCTTGAACAGGACCTTTGTTATTATAGGAAGGGGAGGGAATACATAGAGAAACACTCCCTTCCAAGAAAAGGTGAGGATGTCTACCTTCCAAACCAGACGACTTTGGACTCTGGCACAAAATTTTGGAATATGTCTGTTCGGGGGGGGGGGCAAATAAGTCTATTTGAGGAATACTCCATTGGTGGACTATTGTCCAGGAACACGTCCCTGTGAAGCATCCACTCGTGAATGAGTCAGGGACCTGCTTAGGGAGTCTGCCCTAAGATACCGGTTGGAGGGAATGTACACTGTCTGAAGAGTCATGTGGTACTGGGCAAGAAATTCCCATACCAGAAAAGCCAACAGGCAAAGGAGATAGGATTTGGTCCCCCCCTGTTTGTTCATATACAAGAGGATGGTCATGTTGTCTGTGAACAGTTGTAGAGGTCCTGGGCAAAGAGAAGGGTGAAATGCTTGCAGAGCTAGTAGCAACGCTCACATCTCCCGGATGTTGATGTGTTCTGTTTTTTTGTGAGAGAGACCAAATTCCCTGAACTGTAAATTTGTCCAAGGCAGTTTCACAGCCCACAATTGATGCATCTGTGTAGTGTTCTAGAACTGGGGTGAGAAGATGCAGGAATAGTCCTGGGTTTAGGTCTATCTGTTGGATCCACCAGAGCAGTTCCCTCTTTAGGCAAGGAATGAGGGGAACTTTGTGTTCCAGTGGGTGAGAATGCTAGGATCACACCGATCTGAGGAGTCACTGAAATTTTCTCATGTGTAGTTTTGTTATCGGTACCATGGGAATGGCTGAAGCCATAAATCCCAGCACTCCGAGGAACTCCCTGGCCGTGAAGTGAGTCAAGGGGAGAAGGAAGTTTAAGAAGGATCAAAGGTCCTTCATCTTCTGTGATGGAAGTGACACTCTCGTTATGTATGTCTGGATTCAACAACCCAGGAAAATATGGTCCTGTGAAGGGAGTGAGGACGGACTTCCTGTAGCTGATAGTGAATTCCAGCTTTCCGAGGAGGGAAATGGTGGTCTCTAGGTTTTGGAGCACAGTGTGGGAAGTTGGGACTTGTAAGACCAGGTAGTCCAGGTATGGAAAAATCAGGATGCCCAAAAGTCTACAATGTGCAATTACTGAAGCCAAGCATTTTCTGAATACTGTCAGTGCTGAGAAAGACCAAAGGGCATGGCACAGAATTGCACATGCCAGCAACCCATAGAAAAACATTAAGAATTTACTGAACACCGGGTGACTGGGGATGTGAAGGTAAGCATCTTTTACATCTAGAGATCCCATGTATCTCTGTGGAAGGATAAAGGGAAATAGAGTTTGGAGTGTTAACATTCTGAAGATAGGAACCTTTAAGAAAGTGGTGAGATGGGATGAATCCAGGAATGGTCTCCAGGGGCCATCCTTTCTAGGTACATTACTGAATAGAAGCCTTTCCCTCTTGAGGTTTGAGGAACCTTTTGAATAGAGCCCTATTGCCAAAGCTCCCAAAGGAACTCTGGGAAGAGGGGCAACTACTCTTGGGGGGGGGGGGGGGTTTGAGGGATGCCCATGAAGGTGGAGTGCCAAACACGAAGTAGCCTTTTTGATTATGGAAAGAACCCAGGTGTCTTGGGTGATGCTTTCCCAGACAGTGTGAGCATTTGAAAGTCGAAGGGAAAGAGGGGAAAGGGAGACATCTGCAGGGTTGTCACAAACTCCCTGTTTGCCAGGAAAGGACTGCCTTTGTTGTTAGGGTGACTGTGAACCCCTAGGCTTCTGTTGTCTGTTGCCTCCTCTGGAAGACTTACTGGAGGAGTGCTAGGTGCGGCTATAGATGAAAACAAGCTTAGATGGGAAATTCTTATGAAACCTGGGCACAGGAAAAACCAGGATGTGTTTCAACTCCTTGAGTTCCTTTTTTTTTTTCCTGCAGGGACTTGAGAGGCCGCTGCCTTACCAAATAATGCTGAATTGTCTAACTGTGCATCCATTAATTTAGATTTGACATCCTGGAGGGCTGCAACCTGAGCCAACTAAATCTTCTAACAACCAGTAGCAGCTGTCGCGGCACAAGCCGCTGTAGCAGAATAGCTGCATTTAATGGAATGTTTTGCCATTTGGAAGGATGCTCCAAGGACAGCCAGAGCCTAGGCTTTTCCTTCTGAATCTGGAAGATCTGCAATGGCACTAGATGCCCGAGACAAAACTCTAAGGAGTACTTAGTCATATGTGCCTGGTAACTGCTGGCCCTGAAAGCCAAGGTGGCTGAAGTATAGGTCTTTTTACCTAGTCTCTCAAGGGTTCTACTCTGGATGATGGGAGAAGGGTGGTAGAGGGAACCATCCTAGATGGTTTCTCTGTAGCTACAGAAATGACTGCTGGATCTGCAGCAGGACACCTGAAGAGAAATTTACAATCCTCAGGGACCTTGTAGAAGCAGTATGGCTTCTTAGGAGCTGGAACTTGGGAGTCTGAGGCTTGTGAAGCATTGTTAAAGGCATCCAGAAATGCAGGATGCACAGGCAGAACTGCAGAGGGGCTAGGGACAGCAACCTGTTTTCTGGACATCAGAAATTTGGGATGTGTCCCATTTAAAGTGTTCTCCATTTTCAAGAGAGTTTCACCAAAAGATCTCTCTTCCATCGGAGAGTCAGCACTGACTGACTCCTCTTCAGGGGAAACATATTCCTGGGTACAGGGAATTTGTCTTGAATAATCCGATTCCTCTTCACCAGAGGAAAATTCATTAGAGGAATTGTCTTTTTTTGAGAAGGGTATGGAGCAGTTGTAGGAGCAGGCTGAGAGGAAAGTGGCTCGAGTGCCATGAAGGCCTGAAACAAGCTTTGAGAAAAAGCCTGCCAATCTGCATGGGCCTCTCTGGCAGGAGACAAAAGCTTAGTTTTTTGTTTTTACTTTGCAGGAAAAATTATCCTATGCAACGTCAGAGGACCAGATGAAAACATGCATTCAAAAGTGTCCGACTCAATCTCTCCTCTTGCTTGAGTACGTGGTACCCCCCCACCCCCCAGGTCCCTCTATAACTTTCGAGCTTAGATTCCCCTGCAATATCCTGATTGGACGTCTGTTCAACCTTCACAGACGTGCTCGTGGCTGAAGTCAAGGTGGCCTCAGAACTTGGCTCGGCCTATGAATCCATGCCTGAAGTTGGACATGCCTCCGGTCTTAATACGCACCTATGAAGAAACATTTCATAGTGGAAGCCACAAGCTGAGGTTTCTTTGTCTTGTGCTTCACCGGCTTGGCATCAGACCCTGAGGTACTCTCCATGTGCATGCTAACAACTAAAGCTGTGGTTCTCAATAGCAAGAGAAGAGAGCCTGCTTCTAAGGGTCTTGGGTAGAAAGGACTGGCAAATGCTACATGACATGAGGTCGTGGTTAGACCCTAAACAATAGAGAGACTGTGAATGGCTTTCCTTATGTGGAATTTGTATTACACAGTGGCACTTGCCCTTCTTGGATGACATAACCAAAACAGTAGTAAGAAAAAATATTCCCCAACGTGGCACTTATCAGGCAAAAAATGAAGTTGCAATCACTATAATGATCAGACCAACGGTGAGAATGGCATTCTGACTCGCAGCAGAAAAGTTCTGAGGATGGTACATGCATACGTCGCTTTTATGACTCAAGTCTGACAGCCTATGTGCAATATCCCACGTACCCCAAAGTAGTACAAGACTTTTCTATACTGGCCGACGTCTGGTCACGACCTTCAGGTGGGAGATCCCTCAGGTTAAGAATACTGCAACAAGTGAATAGAAGGACATCAGTATGTTAGGACCCGAGGGTCACTAGAGTAAATGTAGAAAGTTCAACAGTTGAGATTAATTTTATACAGGTGCAGATATGTAAAAAATGTTAAAATATTAATACGGTGCTAGAGTACTAAAGTTTCCTTTGAGGTTATGACAGAAAAAATAATGCCACTGAGGTTTCTGTGATTTAGTAATAAAATTACAGACTTTCAAATTACTGCAGAACAATACCAGATCAGTTACAGACTTGCAAGAATGTAGTTGTTAGTAAAAATAAGTTATGCCTTACCATAACAGTCCATCTGTGTTGTTGATCTTCATTCATTCATTACTGATGTGTTATCGGTTCCGTCCTCGGAACAGAGACGGCCTTATACAAAGCTCACATCAGTCAAAACCTCTCGAGCAAAGATCCTACCCACAATGCTCTGCTCCCTGTTACCTCAGATCAAGTTTGCAAGTTGATAGACAAAAGTAGAGGCTGTTAATTTATCAATTAGTTCATGATATAAATAGAGCTTATTTTCAAAGCTGTAATGTGATCCTTTGAAGGCGAATGGCCGAGGTACCAGATCGTTAAATAAAAGAACGTTGGTGGAATCTGACTGCTGGTGTGTTGCTGAATAGCATTACTGGGTTTTGTATGTTTTTTTCTGTTGGAAAAAGTAGAGGCTACCTCTGATCGTAACAGACCTACAACAATGGAAGAGGAGCATATGAGATCCACCAGGAACCTCTGGAGTGGGACGGAGGGTGGGGAGTAATGAATGAACGAACAACAACAAAGATGGAACATTATGGTAAGACATAAAGTACAGTTTTGTACCTACCATAAATGTAGATGTTCGAAGATCCACATTGCTGCAGTCCTAACACTTGGGTAGTCCGCTGTCCCAGTCGGCCCGAATACCAAAGTATAAGGCTGACGTCGGTCAAGGCGCATTAGTCTGACGTCAGGACGTCAGGGTACAAATGCGCATGACCGACGTCATTTCCTCAGTCTTTTCTTGCCCCAGATGTCAGAAGACCCTAAAAAGATAAGGCCAAAACCAAAAAAAAAAACACCAAACACTCCTGTACCAAATATATGTACAATATATACAAATTTACAAAAGTACAACCCCACCCACACCACCACCCCTAAACACAGAGGGGAAGGAGGGAGGGTAAATTAGACTGCAGCAATGTGGATCTTCGAACATCTACATTTATGGTAGGTACAAAACTGTACTATGTTCTTCATCTCACATTGCTGCAGTCCTAACACTTGGGTAGAATCCCAAAGCAGAGGTAAGGGAGGCTGGCAAATCACAAAGAAGCTGGAGCTGACAACATGCCCTGCAAAATAGCCGTGGCAAAACCAGCCCTAGATTTAGAGTAGAGAGGAAGGTGGTAATGCTTAGAGAAAGTATGCACTGAACTCCAAGTAGCTGCCTCCAAAATATCCTTAGTTGCCACCCCCCTTAGAAATGCAGTTGAAGTGGCAGTAGCCCTAGTGGAATGAGGCCTAATCCCAGCTGGAATCTCCTTGCCATGATGGGAATAACAAAATGCAATGCAAAACCCAATCCACTTAGAAATAGTTTGTTTTGACACAGGCTTGCCCTGAGAACTCAAAGCAAAAGAAACAAACAACTGCTGAGACTGCCTAAAATCCCTAGTCCTGCTTAAATAATAACGCAACTGCCTGTGTACATCTAAAGTGTGCAAAATGTTTTCCCCCTTATTTTGGGGATCTGCATAAAAAGTAGGCAAATGAATAGTTTGGTTTAAAGCCACACTAGAGACCACCTTAGGCATAAAGGAAAGATTAGTACGTAATGATACCCTAACCTTATGGAAAATCAAAAAAGGCTCAACCGCCATAAGGGCCTGCAATTCAGAAACCCTTCTTGCAGAAGTAATGGCCAACAAAAAAGCAGTCTTCCATGACAAGTATTTCAATTCAGCAGTAGCCGCAGGCTCAAAAGGTTGTAGAGTAAGTTTCTCCAACACAAAATTGAGGTCCCAAGCAGGAGTAGGAGCTCTACGTGGGGGTCTTATATTCTTAGCCCCTCTAAGAAATTGCTTGAACAAAGGATGAGAAAACAATGGTGGGTCACAATCATAGTGAGCTGAAATTGCTGCAGCATGAATCTTAATGGAAGAGAAAGACAAACCTTTGTCCAAATAACTCAGTAAGATATTTAAGAGCCACACTTAAATTAGGCTCAGAAACTTCCAAATCCTTTGCTGCACTCCAAAATAAAAATCTCTTCCATTTTTCTGCGTACACTTTCCTTGTACTAGGTCTTCTGGCTTCCATAATCACATTCAAAACTTGTTGAGGAAGTTGAGACCTGCTGTGGTTCAAAACAGAATATGCCAGGCTGTTAGATGAAGAGAGTGAAGCTTGACATTGAGTAGATGACCGTCCCTCTGAGACAATAGGTGTGGAATCAAAGGTAAAGGCCATGGAGGCATCCTTACCAGACTCCTCAGTAATGGGTACCAGTGTTGCCGAGGCCAATCTGGAGCTATTAAAATCATCCTTGGCTTGTCTTGTCTGACCTTCAGGAGTACCTTTGGGAGGAGAGGCAGAGGTGGAAAGGCATACACATGAAGATTTTTCCAACTGAAAGAAAGAGCATCCACTTTCCAAGCTGTGTGATGAAACCTTTTGTGCAAAACTTTGGCAGCTGATGGTTTAGTGGAGAAGCGAACAGATCTATGTCTGGAGTTCCCCATGACACTGTCAATTTCGAAATACATGAAGATCCAGTTTCCACTCGTGGGGATCCATGATTTGCCTGCTTAACACATCTGCTAAGGAGTTCTGTGCTCCGGCAGAAACCTTGCCTGAAGATTTAGTTGCAAGCTGAGCGCAGTCTCCCACAAAATCATTGCTTGCCTGCATAGAGGATAAGAATGTGTTCCCCCTTGTTTGTTGATGTACCACATGACAGTTGTGTTGTCTGTTATAATCAACACCTGCCCTGGAAGAAGTAACTCCTTGAAAGCCATTAATGCAAACTGGACTGCTAACATCTCCTTCATGTTGATATGTAGATGCTGTAGTCTGGCAGGCCACTTGTCTTGTATCCACTTTCCATTCAGATGAGCTCACCAAGCTATGTCTGAGGCATCTGTTGTTAGAATCTGACTCGCCTCTGGCCGGGTCACAGAGAGTCCCTTGTTTAGGTGACATTCCTGAGCCCACCACAAAAATTCCTTTTGAATGCAAGGTATTATTTGAATGACAGTGTCCAAATCCTGGCAGTGCTGTGTCCATACATTTTTGAGATACCATTGCAGCTTCCTCATATGCAGTTTGGCATTGGGAAGCACCAGAATACAAGATGCCATGAACCCTAAGGCTTGAAGGACTGTCCTTGCAGTCAGCCCGGACTGAAGAGATAGTTGATGGAAGTAAAGGGAAAGATTCTTTTGTTTGTCCGGGGTTAAAAAGGCCATCTGGGTTGCTGTATTCAGTCTCACACCCAGAAAGCACATGTCTTGAGAGGGTACTAGACTGGACTATTTTGTTCACAGAATACCCCAGGCATCTTAGCACTGCTATCACATAATCCAAATGCTGAAAAAGGTCTTCCTTTTCTTGAGCCAGAATCAGGCAGTCGTCCAAGTAAGGATAGATTTGTATTCCTTTTAGCCTGAAGTAAGCTATCACTGGAGCCAGAACTTTTGTGAATACTCTGGGCGCAGTAGATAAGCCAAAGGGCAATGCAGAGAACTGATAATGGGAATTCCCAGCTCGAAAACGCAGATACTTCCTGCAACTTAGTCTGATAGGCACATGAAGGTAAGCCTCCTTGAGATCTAAAGTTACCATCCAGTGATCTTTTCCCAGCAGAGGTAAAAGCTGTTGTAACGTCAACATTTTGAACTTGGGAATGTCCAGATAAGTGTTGAGGATAGATAAATCCAAAATTGGTCTCCACGTGTTCCCCTTTTTTGGTACTAGGAACAGGCGAGAATAAAATCCTAGGCCCCTTTCTGGCACAGGAACCGACTGAATGGCCCCTATTTGGAGTAACAGAGAAATTTGCTTGTGGGCCTCTTTTCTTTGTAGAGGAGGAGTATCTGGCATGCCTTTGAAAGGAGGCAAGGTATGGAAATAAAACCTGTAACCGTGGTGAATGATATCCAATACCCATCTGTCTTGGGTAATTAAATTCCAATTTTCTTTGAAAAGTGCCAGCCTTCCTCCCAAAGGTGCTGCCAGACGAGAAGGCTCTGGCAGCTGAAAAGGCAGGTCATTGGGTCTGTTTATGAAAGGACTGACCCCTGCCCTCACCAGAAGACTGAGCAGGTGAACTCCCTGTTCTAGGCCTAAAAGAACCTTGAGCTCTGCCCCTACCACGTCTAGACCTACCCCTAGACTGGGAATCATAAGAAGGATATGTCCACCCCTTAGTAGGCCAATTTCTACTAAACTTCGGAAGCTGAACCTGTAAAAAATCTTTAACAGTCTGCATAGACTTAGCCTTGTCCTCCATTTTCTTTAAAACTGCTTCCACAGGCGAACCAAACAACACATCAGATTGTAACGGAGCATCTAAAATCCTTGTCTTAACATGCTCAGCCAAATTCTGATCCCTCAACCAGGCGTGCCTGCGAAGAACAGAACCAGTGGCAGCCACCCTCGAAGAGGCCTGTACAACATCAAAACCACATTGCAAAGAATGCTTACCCACCTGTTCAGAAACATGAACTAAATCCTGCAACTCTTTACACTCAATACCTTCCGCCAGAGCATCCACCTTAGACTTCAATTGTGAAAGGAGATAATTTTGGTATTTTAACATGTGGAACTGGCAATTCAAAGCCCTCATGGCTAAAGTGGAAGAAGTATACACCTTCTTTCCCCATCTATCCAAAGCCCTTGCCTCTTTATCAGGAGGAACAGGATTTTTAACCACAGAAGCCTTAACACCTTTAGGCCCCTGAGAAACAGTTTCTGGGTCTGCCCTAGGACTCTTAAAAAGATACTTATGAGCTTCAGGCACCCTATAATACCTATCCGGTTTAACTGGGGCAGGAGGCAAAGAATCAGGATTCAGGGAAGCCTCTGCAAAAACATCTTCCACCACATCCAGTACAGGAGGTATAGCCAAAGGCCTATGCTGGGGTAAAAACAAGAACTCCCTAAGCCTTTTCCTGGAATCAGAGAAATCTTGACCTTCCCATTTAAAATGCTCCCTCATGGAATGAAGAGTCTCTGAAAGAAAAATCCTCAGGAGGAGAAGCCGAAGGAGTAGAATCATCTACATCAGAATCAGAATAAGGAGGAAACTCCTGTAAGTCTTCAGCCGAAGACTCAGAAGCCTCCGAACACTGCTCAAAACTCTCAAGCTCAGGTTCCACCCTAGGCCTCTTATCAGGAGGGGGCATAGAACCTCTAATCATAGTAATCAAATCTTCTGCCATTTTAAGCATATGTTTCTTAGGCAGAGACCCTGAAGAACTAGGAGAGACACCCACTGAAGTTAAACCTGGCCTGCCTCTTGAAGAAGCCTTGGAAACAGAAGGGGAGGGCCTAACCACCTTAGGAAGGGAGGGGAGAACAGCTACCTGAGAAGCCCCCTCAGCCTGGCCAACCTCCTGAGAGGACACCTCTTGTAACAGCAAAGTCTCTCCCTGAGACTCCAAGGAAACTTCTGGCAGAACCACTGGCTCCACCGAGCCCTCTAAAGAACCGACGTCCGGGACAGACGGTTCTTCCAACCTAGGCTTTACTGCTTTGTCCTTGCGCTTTTTAGACGAAGCGGGCGTCGGAGCATCCAATGGCATATTATAATTACAACGCTTCCCAAAAACTAACCTGGCACAGTCTAATCTTCTCTTTATAGTGCGTTTGTTAAATCTAGCACAAGAGCGACATCCAACAACGTCGTGCTCAGGCCCTAAGCAAGGTATACACAAGGTATGGTAATCCCTATGAGGTATCTGTTTCCCACAAGAAATACAGTTATTCACTTTTTCTGACATCCGGTTAAATACTGAGGCAAGAAAAAACCAAAATATTCCCAACGGGTACTTAGCCAACTTTGATTCGGTCTGAAACTCCGACTTCAGAAAATTTCAGAACGCCAACCTGCACTCGCAATACTGCTTCTGCATCGGACCATGCGGCAAAAAAGACTGAGGAAATGACGTCGGTCATGCGCATTTGTACCCTGACGTCCTGACGTCAGACTAATGCGCCTTGACCGACGTCAGCCTTATACTTTGGTATTCGGGCCGACTGGGACAGCGGACTACCCAAGTGTTAGGACTGCAGCAATGTGAGATGAAGAACATCTTCTTTATAGGATGTTGTTAATCTTCGTTCATTCCTTTACTGATGGGACAGAGTCCGCAGCTACCTGTACCCTGGGCGGCTCTCATGGAAGGACATTTCTGAGCACCACTGAACCAAAAGAAGGTCTTCCTCTGGAGGCCAAATCCAATTTGTAATGAAGGATAAAATTATGGGGCTTGGCCCAATTCGCAGCTGAGCAAATGTCATTGAAGGAAGCCCTAGCATGGAAAGCTGCTGAGGCTGCCATAGACCTTGTAGAATGGGCTCTCACTTTGAGGCAAGGTGATGTTCTTGTTGTAGATGAAGGTAATGCAATTTCTCAACCAGGACGGCAACGTAACTTTAGAGACAGGACGACCTAGCCTTGCTCCATAAAAGGCCAGAAATAGTTGATCTGACTTACAGGTAGATTTTGTTCTGTCCAAATAAAAACATATTTGCCTGTGATCATCTAGGGAGTGCAGGCAATGCTCTCCCTTGTTAAAATGATTATGAAAAAACACTGGGAGGTCAACAGACTGGTTGACAGACCGCTCTGACACTACTTTCGGTAAAAATGAAGAATTAGTTCTCAGTGAGAGCCTGTCCTTATGGAAAATAAGGTAGGGATGTTTGATGCATAAGGCTTGAAGTTCTGACAGACGTCTGGCCGACGTGACAGCAAACAGAAACAAGGTTTGCCAAGAGAGGTACTTTAAATCACATGAAGACACAGGTTCAAAGGGGGAGCTGTTATAGGGCTTGTAGAATCAAGGCCAAATTTCAGTGTTGTACTGGTTCTTTAAAGTGGGGTTTTATGTGAAAAATGCCCTTCATGAATGTCTTACAGAGTCTGTGTGACATGAGTGAAGAGTCCTGGAAGCCAATGTGGAAATTAGAAATGGCAGGTAAATGAACACGAAAAGTAGAGGCTGATACCCCAGATTGAAAAAGATCTGATAAGTAATCTAATACCACCAAAACTGCGGCTGACAAAGTACAGTTGTGTACCAACCATAAATGTAGATGTTCGAGTGTATTCACTGTTGCAGTCATTACTCTTGGGTTATCCTGCTGGCAGGCTACCCTCAGTCGGCCAGAATTCCAAAGTCTAGGTCCGGCATCAGTTGCTGTCACCTCTTCCCTGACGTCAGTGTGCCAGGGGTATAAAAGATGCAGCTGACGCCATTTTCTTTAGCTGTTCCTGCCCCAGATGTCAGGTGCCCCAAATAGGTAGGCTGAAAAAATATACCAGTAAGAAATGCATGCACAAAAATAACATTTCCTTCATCTACAAGCAAATGCACCAAAAAGGTTGTATAGGATAGAGAAGTGCAGATAAGTCCCAGCAAAGAGAAGGGGGATGGTGGGTGGGTAACCTGGACTGCAACAGTGAATAAACTCGAACATCTAAATTTATGGTAGGTAACAACTGTACTATGTTCATCGTGTTTCACTGTTGCAGTCATTACTCTTGGGTAGAATCCCAAAGCTGAGGATGGGTGGCTGGGCTAAATAGGATTAGGAGAGGCTATGAGGCCCTGCAGAACTGCAGTGGCGAAGCCTGCTCTGGACTTAGAGTAGAGAGGCAAGTGGTAGTGCTTTGTAAAGGTGTGCACTGAACTCCATGTTGCAGCCTCTAAGATTTCTTTGGTTGGTACTCCTCTGAGGAAGGCTGCTGAAGTGGCTGCTGCTCTGGTGGAATGAGGCCTAATGTCCTTGGGCACTGATTTGCCATGATGAAAATAGCAGAAACGGATGCAATGGCCTATCCATTTAGAAATGGTCTGTTTTGAGACAGCCTTTCCTTGCGATCATGCAGCATATGACACAAAGTTATTCAGTCTTTCTGAAAGCTTTAGTTCTGTCCAAGTAGAAGCGCAACTGCCTGTGCATGTCCAAAAAATGCAGAATTTTCTCACCCTTGTTCTGTGGATTTGGGTAAAAGGTAGGCAAGTGAATGGTTTGGTTGAGGGCCACACTGGACACCACCTTAGGCATACATGTAGGGTTTGTCCTTAGAGAAACCCTGTCTGAATGAAAAATGATGAAAGTTTCCACAGCCATGAGTGCTTGTAACTCCAAGACTCGCCTTGCAGAGGTTATGGCTAGGAGCAGAGCTGTTTTCCAGGATAAGAATTTTATATCTGCTGTTGATGCTGGCTCGAAAGGAGGCAGTGTGAGTTTTTCCAAAACATAACTGAGGTCCCAGGCCGGAATTGGTGCTCTCCTTGGAGGCCTAATGTTTTTGGCCCCGCTGAGGTACTGTCTTTATTAAAGGATGAGAAAAGATAGGTGGTTCCGTATTGTAATGTGCAGAAATGGCAGAGGCATGAATCTTAATTGATAAGAAAGGCCTTTGTTCAGCATCTCAGTTAGGTATTGTAAAATGTGAGGAATATTTGGTACAGACGTGTCAATGCCTTGTTCCTGGTTCCAAGCACAGAATCTCTTCCATTTTTCTGAATAAGATTTTCTGGTACTGGGCCTCCTGGCCTCCAAGATAACATCCATAACAGCTTTTGAAAGAGGAGTGCTCTGAATGGCTACATTATCCGCCATGCTGCCAGATTTAAGGTCCTGGGTTGGCTGTGCAGGATCTGACTGTTGTGTTGGGTCAGCAAGTGAGAAGTTTGAGGCAATATCCATGCTGGACCTTGAGACAAGCTCTTTAGGATTGGGTACCAGTGCTGGCTTGGCCAGTCTGGTGCAATCAGAATCATTTTTGGCTTCTCTTGTCTGACCTTTAGGTCTTCCTCTGGGAAGGAGAGGCAGTGGGGCAAAAGCATATACTGTTAGATTTTTCCAGCTGAATGATAGGGCGTCCACTTTCCATGCTTGCTTGTGTTAAATCCTTGTGCAAAATCTCTGCAACTGACAGTTGTGAGGGGAGGCAAATAGATCTATGTCTGGGCATCCCCATTTCCTTATTATCATGCTGAAGACTTGTGGATCCAGTTTCCATTCGTGGGGATCCATGAGGTTTCTGCTTAGTTCGTCTGCCAGACTATTTGTTTTTCCTGGCAGGAATTGTGCTTGCAGGTGAACTTGAAAAGCCAATGCTGTGTCCCATAAGGTCATTGCTTGTCTGCAGAGGGGGTAGGAATGTGTACCTCCCTGCTTGCTTATGTACCACATGACCGTAGTGTTGTCTGTCTTTATCAGTAACTGTCCTGGATGCAGCAGGTTCTTGAACGCTGTCAGGGCATTTTGGACAGCTAGCATCTCTTTTTGATTGATGTGAAGATGCATCTGGTTTGCAGGCCATGTGCCCCGAATACATTTTCCTGCCATATGGGTCCCCAGGCATAATCTGATGCATCTGTTGTCAGTGTGTCTGTCTGTGGGTAAATTGAATGGCAGACCCTTGTTGTGGTGACAGGCTTCTGCCCATCAAAACTCCTGCTGTAGGCAGGGAATGAGTGCAATTACTGTCTCCAGGCTGTGGCAATGCTGAGTCCAAACACTTTTCAGATACCACTGTAGTTTCCTCATATGCAGTCGGGCATATGGAATTAGTAGAATGCAGGATGCCATGAAACCCAAGGCCTGCAGGATTTTCCTTGCAGATAAGTGGGTTTTTGTTGCCAATTTCTTGAAGTAATTAGTCAGTTGTTTTTTCTTGCCTGGCGTGAGATAAGCCATCTGGGCAGTTGCATTTAAGCTTGCACCCATGAATATCTCTTGAGAGGGCACTAGTTTTGATTTATTTTCGTTTACTGTGTACCCTAGGCCAGTTAGTCATCTTTTTACAAATGCCAGATGCTTTAGAAGAGTGTCTTTGTTCTCTGCTTGAATTAGGCAGTCGTCCAAGTAGGGATATATTTGAATTCCTTTTTGTCTGCAAAACGCAATTACTGGTACCAGGGATTTTGTAAAGACTCTGGGCACAGCAGAGAAGCCAAAGGGCAGTGCAGAGAATTGGTAATGCATTGAGCCAGCTATGAATCTGAGGTATCTTCTGCAAGATTGTCTGATTGGGACATGCAGGTATGCCTCTTTTAGATTCAAAGTTACGAGCCAAGCCCTCTTGCCCAGCATGGGCATTAGCTGCTGTAGAGTCAACATCTTGAATTTTGGAACTTCCAGAAACGTATTTAGTATAGACAGGTCCAGAATTGGTCTCCAGGTTTTGACCTTCCTAGGTACTAGGAAAAGTCTGGAGTAAAATCCTTGCCCCTGCTCTTGTTGTGGTACTTACTGAATGGCCCTCATTGTCCATGAGGGCTGTAATTTGTTTTTGTGCCTCTGCCCATTGATTGTGTGACAGGTCTGGCATGCCCTTTGACCTTGGTAGTGTGTGAAAATGGAACCTGTAGCCTTGGGACACTATGTTCAGGACCCATTTGTCTTGGGTAACCATTTGCCAATTTGATGAAAAAAGTGCTAGTTTTCCCGCTAAGGGGGCTGTCAAAAGAAAACTGCTTGGAACTGGTAGAGGAAAGTCATTGGGACTGTTTCCTGTAAGGTTGTGATTTGTCTTCTCTGCTTTTGGAGGTAGGAGCACCCCATTGTTTAGGCCTGTATGAGCCTTGGGGCTGAGATCTGCCTCAGGACGCCTGTATCTGCCTCTTTGTGGTCTGTCTGAGACTGGAAAGGACCAATTTTTAGAAGGCCAGTTCCTGCTAAACCTGGATGGCTGTACCTGTAAAAAATCCTTGACTGTCTGCATGGATTTTGCTTTATCCTCCATTTATTTTTAACACCTCTTCTGCTTTAGTACCAGAGTATCGTGCTGTAATGGTGCATCTAATAATTTTGCTTTAACATGATCAGGCAGATTCTGTTCCTTTAACCAAGCATGCCTTCTAATAACATAACCTGTAACAGCAGCCCTGCAAAGTACAGTTTTGTACCTACCACAAATGTAGATGTCCGAGAGGTATGCATCTGCAGTCCTAACATATGGGTTGTCCTGCCTCAGGCAGCCCTTCGGTCGGCCGGATTCCAAAGTCTGGGTCTGGCCTCGGCTGATGTCGCACTTCACCCGACGTCATAGCTGCTGTGTATTGGGTATAAAGGCATCAGCCGACGCCATTTTCCTCAGTGTTTCTTGCCCCAGATGCCAGGTGCCCCCTAGGAAGGCTAAATTTGGATAAATGCAAATAATTCCAAACAGTAGAGAGCAAACAATATAAGAATGTATATACATATATACAAACAAATACACCATAATAGATTCCCCCAGCTAGCTACAAGAGGGGTAAATACCCTAGGAATACCACAGAGGGGAAGGAGGATGGGTAATCCTGACTGCAGATGCATACCTCTCGGACATCTACATTTATGGTAGGTACAAAACTGTACTATGTCCTTCAAGGATGCATCTGCAGTCCTAACATACGGGTAGAATACCATAGCTAAACTGGGGGAGGAGGTACTAAGATAAAGATGGTGTAGTTAAGATCCCTTGCAAAACAGCAGTTGCAAAACCTGCTCGGGATCTGGAGTATAAAGGAAGATTATAATGCTTGGCAAATGTATGCACGGAGCTCCAAGTAGCAGCTTCTAAAATGTCTTTGGTAGCCACTCCTCATAGGAAAGCTGTAGTGGTGGCTGTAGCTCTTGTGGAGTGAGGCCTGATATTTTCTGGAGTTGTCTTTCCATGAAAAGAGTAGCAAACTCTAATGCAATTTCCTATCCATTTTGAGATTGTCTGTTTTGAAATTGCTTTTCCTTGCATTCCTGTTGCATATGCTACCAGAAGCTGGTCAGTTTTTCTGTTGGTCTTAGTTCTGTCCAGATAGTAGCGTAATTGTCTGTGCACATCCAAGGTATGTAGTAGTCTTTCCCCCCCTGTTCTGTGGGTTGGGGAAGAATGTAGGTAAGTGAATCGCTTGGTTCAATGATACTCTGGAGACCACTTTTGGCATAAAAGTAGGGTTAGTTCTCAGAGACACTCTATCCTGATGGAAGATAAGGAAGGGCTGTATTGCCATTAATGCCTGTAACTCAGATACCCTTCTTGCTGAAGTGATTGCAAGCAGGAAAGCAGTTTTCCAAGATAAGAACTGTAATTCTGCTGTTGCTGCTGGTTCAAAAGGGGGAAGTGTTAACTTTTCCAGCACAAAGTTAAGATCCCATGTAGGCAAAGGTGGTTTCCTTGGAGGCTTTACATTTTTAATTCCTCTCAGGAACTGCCTGAGTACAGGATGAGAGAAGACTGGAGGATCCATGTTGTATTCTGCTGAAATTGCTGATGCATGACTCTTAATGGAGGAGTAGGACAGGCCATTGTGGAAGAGTTCTGCTAAGTATTCCAGGATGTTTGCTATGTTTGCTAATGATACATTTTTCCCTTTTGCTGCACTCCAAATGAGGTATCTTTTCCATTTGGCTGAATAAGTCTTCCTTGTGGAAGGTCTGCGAGCCTCCAGGATAATGTCCTTAACCCTCTGAGATAAATCTGGGTTAGTTTGTTTTATGCAATATTCCAAGCAGCTAGCTGTAGTGTTTTCAAGTTTGGATGTAGGATCTTGTAGTTGTCCTGTGTTAGAAGTAAAGGACATAGAGGTAGAGGCCATGCGTGTGTCCGAGACATGCTTCTCAGTAGTGGGTACCAATGTTGCCTCGGCCAGTCTGGAGCTATCAGGATTATCCTTGGCTGATCCTCTTTGATCTTCAGTAGGACTTTGTACATCAAAGGAAGAGGTGGGAATGCATATGCTGTCAGGTTTTTCCAGCTGAAGGATAGGGAGTCCACCTTCCAAGCAAGTGGGTGGTATGCTCTTGTGCAGAATTTCTTCAATTGGTGGTTGTGTGGGGAGGCGAACAGGTCTATTTCTGGTAGTCCCCATTTCTTTGTTATGGTTTTGAAGATATCTGGATGAAGCATCCATTCGTGAGCATCTGTGGTAGTTCTGCTTAAGGTGTCTGCTAGTGAATTTTCTTTTCCTGGTACAAATCTGGCCTGGAGTTGAATGTTGAGGTTCAGGGCCACGTTCCACAGGTCCATTGCCATTCGGCATAGAGGATATGAGTGTGTACCTCCCTGTTTGTTGATGTACCACATGACTGTGGTGTTGTCCGTCCTTATCAGCAGGTGACCTTGTTGAAGAAATGGTCTGAATGCCTGGATTGCATGTTTCACTGCCAGCATCTCCTTTTGATTTATGTGTAGATTCAGCTGGTCTTGTGTCCATAGGCCTTGTAGACACTTGTCCACCATGTGCGCCCCCCAGCCTAGGTCTGAGGCGTCCGTGGTGATGGTCTGGCTTGGATGAGGTTTGTGGAAAGGCAATCCTCTGTTCAACTGACAGGCCTGAGCCCACCACAGGAATTCTTGCTTCAGGCATGGAATTATTGGAATCTGGGCTTCTAGACTGTGTTTGTGTTGAGACCATACATTCCTTAGGTACCATTGCAACTTTCTCATATGCAGTCTGGCATGCGGAATCGATATTATGCATGATGCCATGTAACCCAGGGCTTGCAGGACTTTCCTTGCAGTAAGCTGGGCCTGTGTTGTTAATGTCATGAAATAGAGTGGTAGTTGCTTTTGTTTTTCTTCTGTGAGAAATGCCATCTGAGTTGATGTGTCCAGTTCTGCACCCAAGAATGTTATCCTTTGGGATGGTACCAGCCTTGACTTTTGCATGTTGACTGTGTATCCCAAGGCTTGCAGCAGTTGTATAACCTTTTCCAAATCTTTTGTTAATTTTGTCTTGTTGTCCGCTTGTATTAGGCAGTCGTCCAGGTATGGGTAAATTTGAATTCCCTGAAGCCTGCAATGAGCAATTACTGATGCCAGGCATTTCGTGAATACTCTGGGCACAGTAGATAAGCCAAAGGGCAATGCTGAGAATTGATAATGCTCTGATCCTGCAAGAAATCTGAGGTGTCTTCTGCAATCTGGTCATATAGGGACGTGCAGGTATGCCTGCTTGAGATCTAGAGTCACCAGCCAAGACTCCTTGCCCAGCATGGGAAGAAGTTGCTGTAGGGTCAGCATTTTGAATTTTGGAACAATGAGGTATGTGTTCAGAGCGGACAGGTCGAGAATAGGCCTCCATTGATTTTCTTTTCTTGGTACAAGGAAAAGTCTGGAGTAAAATCCTTGTCCTTGTTCCATAGGCGGTACCTTTTCTATAGCTCTCATCCTTAGTAGGTTGTTGATTGGTCTTAGAGCATTTGTTTTTTGGCTTGGTGGTAGGTTTGGCATTCCTCTCTTTTTTGGTAGAGTGTGGAAGTGAAACCTGTAGCCTTTGTCTATTGTTTGTAAAGTCCATTTGTCTCCTGTAATGTAATGCCAGTTTACGGAAAATAAGGCTAGTTTTCCGCCCAAGGGTGCTTCCAGTTGTTCCCTGGTAGGCGGAATCAGAGCCAAGTCATTGTGTCTGTCCTGTGGAAGTGGTTGTAGCTGAATCTGTGGCAGTACTTCTCTGGTTGTTAGGCTGCCACTGACGTCCCCTGTAGGCACCCCTGGATTGACCTCTGCCTCTTGGGCGCCTATTTCTGCCTCTCTGTGCTCTGGAGGTGTCTGGAAAGGACCAATTCTTCGAAGGCCAATTTCTGCTAAACCTCGGAGGTTGGACCTGTAAGAAATCCTTGACTGTTTGGACAGATTTTGCTTTTTCTTCCACCTTCTTTAGAACCTGCTGTGCAGGGGAGCCAAACAAACTTTGTTTCTCCATAGGAGCATCTAGGAGTTTTGACTTAACATGGTCTGGTAAGGATTGTTCTTTTAACCAGGCATGCCTTCTAATCACTGTTCCAGTCATAGCTGATCTAAAGGAAGCCTCCAGTGCATCATAGCCACATTTTAAGAAATGGTTACTGACCTGCTGAGAGTTATGTACCAAATCCTGAAGGGACTTACGGTCTAGGTTCAGGAGAGGACAGTTTTTTATTTAGCTGGTCTAACAAAAATTCCTGGTACTGAATCATCTGAAATTGACAGTTTAAGGCCCTGGCGAAGAGTAGCAGAAGTATAAATCTTTTACCCCATCTCTAATGCTCTAGATTCCCTTTCAGAGGGAGGGTTTTTGGCAGAGGCAGCTGCTACAGCTTTGGGGCCCTGTGAAATGGTTTCAGGATCTGCAATAGGAGCCTTATACAAATGGTAGTGTGTGTCCGGGACCCTGTAATATCTGTCAGGCTTGGCAGGGGCCGGGAGGAGAGAATCAGGGGCAGTACAGGCATCATTATATGCATCATCAACAACTGTTAGTACTGGAGGAATGGCTAAAGGCCTATGCTGTGGTAAATGTAAAAAGGTCCTTAGCCTTTTCCTTGAATCTGAAAAATCCTGGCCCTGCCATTGAAAATGTTCTCTCATAGCATGTAAGGTTTCCCCAAAGAAAATTCTTCAGGAGGAGAGGCAGAAGGAATGGAGTCTTCTGCATCAGAATCCTCATAAGGAGAATATGGGCCTTCCGGAGGGTCTGAAATATCTGAGTCATCCGAGGAATAGTCTGTAGAAACAGGATCCGGGGGTTCAGTTCTAGGCCTCTTATCTGGAGGGGGTTGAGAGGCCCTGTCTGGGTGAGGTTGGGATCCCCTGATCAAAGAAATGAGATCCTCAGCCAGGCTGAGCATTTGGGAACTAGAGGTAGGCCTGTGTGAGGGAGTTTTAGCAGGTAAGGCCTTAGAAGATTTAGCTGCTTTAGCCCTGGAAAAAGCCTTGATAGACATAGATGCAGGGGGTCTAGCAGCTCCACGTGCAGGGGTAGACATGTCTAAAGGAATAGTATCTGATAAATCCTGGGTGCCTGCTTCAGCAGGGGTAATTTCAGTAGCAGATTCAGCCATGCTCTGTGAGGCCTCGGCTATCGGAGGCATGCTTTCGGCCGAAGGATGAACCGAGGACTCTGTTTCAGCCGAAACAGAGACACTTGCGGTTGGCCTAACCGTGGTTTTAGCCGAAACCGCGGACCGCGGGTGTCGGTCCTTTTCCTTACGCTTTTTAGCTAATTGTGAAGTCGGAGTCTCCGACGGCATTTTGTATGCAAAAGCGGGACCAAAAAACTCCTCTGCAAACTCCGACCAACGTCCAATCGTCCGTCGGTTGAAGGAAGCACAGGCTAGACAAGCTGATACGTCGTGGTCTGGGCCTAAACAAGGAAGGCAGTAAGAGTGGAAATCCTTATGAGGTATTTGTTTCCCACAAGTTAAACAATTTACTTTTTCTGACATCGGCTGAGGCAAGAAAGAGTCCCCAACGGGGTACTCAGCTTTTTAGAAGTCTTCGGTAGTACAAATCTCTGGATCTGACCGACTGGCACTTGCGAACAGCTTCTGCTTCGGGCATCACGCGGCAAGAAAGACTGAGGAAAATGGCGTCGGCTGATGCCTTTATACCCAATACACAGCAGCTATGACGTTGGGTGAAGTGCGCCATCAGCCGAGGCCAGACCCAGACTTTGGAATCCGGCCGACCGAAGGGCTGCCTGAGGCAGGACAACCCATATGTTAGGACTGCAGATGCATCCTTGAAGGACATCAGGCCTTGAGTGAATCATAACCGCATTGCAAGGTATGCTTTCCCACTTGTTCAGTTAAATGCAATAAATCCTGCAATTCCTTCTTCTCTGAACATTCAGTATTTGTCAACATTTTCTGTTTAAGTAGTGACATTAAATACTGCTTGATCACTATAAGTAAAAAACTAAGAGCTCTCATAAAATCATCCAAAGCAAATTTTGAGAGAAAAATAGCTAAAGACTCAAAAGACAATCATAAGGCCTTCTTTAGCTATGTTAGAAACTTGGGAGGAAACTCCCAGATATGCTCAGAACTAGTTCAAAATGATGTGAAGATTACTGATCCTACAGACATTGCCAACATACTGGCTGACAGGTTCAGTGCAAACTCCCAAAAGGAGAGATATCTATACCAAGCGATTGCAGCCCCCAAACATCTCCAACCAAGTGAGAACTGCTCTCCAAAGCAAAAACACAGCATCCATGGGACCTGATGGTGTCCCCGGCTGTGTGCTCCACGAACTCAAGAGGAATTAAACCCACAGCTAGGACAGCTGTTTAATCATAGTCTTACCTCTGGATACATCCAGGAGTGGCGCACTGCAACTGTGGTCCCACTTCACAAAGGTGCCTCCACCGACCCTGGAAATTACCGCCCATTAGCTTGACAAGCCTTATCTGCAAAGCCATGGAGAGGATCATAATGGACCTCATAAATAAAGACAGGGAATTTGCAGACTTTGGATCCATCCCAGTTTGGCTTTGTCAAAGGCAGATCATGCCTTCTAAACCTGGTTGACTTTTTCGAAACAGTCACCAAAGCCATTGATGAGGGAAAGGCAGTCCATACAGCCTACCTCGATCTGGCGAGGGCCTTTGATACAATACCCCACTCGGGTATCATTGAAAAACTCATCAGCTTAAATGTTAACCCATACATCACAAGATGGGTTGCAAACTGGCTGAGTGACAGAACCCACAGGGTCAGAGTTGCTGGCGCCATGTCAGACTCCAAGCCTGTCACAAGTGGTGTACCACAGGGCTCAGTCCTGGGCCCACTCTTGTTTGGCATCTACTTTTCCGAAGTACAAGCAAACACAGGAGGGTTATGGCTGACAAAGTTTGCAGATGACTGCAAACTGGGCCATAGTAGAAAACACATCTGACACAGATATCCTTCAGAAGGGTCTCACAGAAACAGATAACTGGTGCCAGAGCCATGGCCTAAAGTTAAATGCCAAAAATGCATAGTCATACCCTTCGGGAAAAACAAGGTTACCCCTAGCTACCAAATAGGTGGCAATCCACTGAGTACAGAAGAAGTTATCAGGGACCTGGGGACCCAGGTTGATAGTAGTCTGTCATTCGACACCCATGTAGCTAAAGTAGTTAGGAAGACCTTCTACATTGCCCACCTTATCATGAAGGGATTCTCATCTAGATCAAGGAGGTCATAGTCTCCATACTCATCACTCATCAGACCAATGATTGAGTACAATGCCCCATTCGAATGTATCTGACCCGACACTTGCAGCAGCTGGAGAGGCCACAAAAGTTCCTCACCAAAAGGATAAAGGGTCTCAAACATCTGTCCTATGCTGCCCGACTGAAAGAACTCCAGCTCTATTCAGTCGCACGCTTGCTCAGAGGTGACCTTTGCCTAACATACAAGGCCATGTCAAACCCAGATTTAATGAATATGCTTCACCTCAAAAATCTAGATCCGTCAGAGCCACAAGGGCGGAGACTTAAACCTGACACGGTTATTAATAGGACGTGCTGGAGGGATAGATTCATCACCCAAAGACTCCCTATGCTGTGGAATAAAATCCCGGTATATGTGAGGCAGAGCACCTCGCTGGCCTTGTTCAAGAGAAATCTTGACCAATGGATGGGAGATCGCAGATATACCCCAGGGATTACCTCAGTGTCACTGCTCAACAGAGGCACAGCAAAATAATGGGTATAGTTCCCCATACTAAAGGGGTGGCGTAAGCCACAAAACTATGGGCTAGGCTTGTAAATGCCCTCGGGCAGATAGCCTAGTATGAACCTATGAACCTATGCTGATATTTAAGCATATGAAATTGACAATTTAAAGCCCTTACAGACAGGGTGGCAGAAATGTAAACTTTTCCCCCCATCTGTCTAGAGCCCTAGAATCCCTATCAGAGGGGACATGGTTTTTTGCAGTGGAAGCTTTAACCCCCATGGGACCCTGAGATATAGTTTCTGGGTCAGCAGCAGGGTTTTTATATAGGAATTTATGAGAATCTGGCTTGGCAGGTGCAAGGGGTAAAGAGTCAGGGGACAGACCTGAGTCTGAAAATACATCTACAATGTCTAGAACAGGTGGAATAGAAAGGGGTCTGTGCTGAGGAAGAAGCAGAAAGTCTCTGAGCCTTTTCTTAGATTCAGAATAATCTTGGCTCTCCCAGTGGAAATGCTCTCATGGTATGCAGTGTTTCCCCAAAAGAATAGTCCTCAGGAGGAGAGGCTGAAGGAATGGATTCTTCAGCATCAGAATCCTCATAGGGAAGCATGGAGTAATCCTGTTCAGAAGAGTAATCAGAGGAAGTAAGATACCTGATCAGAAGAATCATACTCTGTCTCTTGCCTAGGCCTCTTATCAGGAGGGGGATGGGAGCCCCTGATGAAAGTAATTAGGTCTTCGGCCATTTTGAGCATCTGCTTTTTAGGTATGGAAGTCTGAATAGGAGAATGCTGTACTTGTTTCTTTGTCTTTAGGGTTGCTTTAGTCTTTGAAGCTGAAGATGGCTTAACGTATAGTTGTATAGGTCTGAAGACACCCTCAGAAGCCCATGCCTGCTCAGCGGCTCCTGACCCATCTGAGGGAGTGATTTCCAAGTGTTCAATATCTTGAGTTTCCAGAGGCCCAGTCGGCTCCACGTGGGAGTCGGTAGCGGCCTGTGGCTCTGAGGTAGCAGGCGCCAGGGGCTGCGAAAGTGCCTCACTGAGAACCGGCGACTAGCCTAGAAGAGGCTTCGTCGTTGGTTTTGGACCTCGGATGCCTATCCTTGTCCTTGCGGTTATTGTAAACTCCGGTTGTCGGCTGTTCCGACGACATTATATAATTAAATCTTCGGCCAAAGTAATGAAATGCAAAATCGAACAGACGCTTGATAGTGTGTTGGTTAAATCAAGCACAAAACCGACCGCTAGCAACGTTGTGATCAGGGCCTAGGCAAGGAATACATTAAGAGTGAAAATCCTTATGAGGTATTTGCTTCCCACAAGAAATACAATTGTTAACTTTTTCTGACATCGGTCTGGAGCAAAAAAAAAGTTACCCCGACGGGGTACTTAGCTTTAATGAAGACTTCGGTTCTGAAATTCAGATTTGAAAATCTCAGGAGTCGGCTGACCGGCACTTGCAAACTGCTTTTGCTTCGGACACCTCGCAGCAAGAAAGACTAAAGAAACTGGTGTCGGCTGCATCTTTTATACCCCTGGCGCACTGACTTCATGGAAGAGGTGACAGCAACCGATGCCGGACCTAGACTTTGGAATTCTGGCCGACTGAGGGTAGCCTGGCAGCAGGATAACCCAAGAGAAATGACTGCAACAGTGAAACACAATGAACATGTGGTCCAATTGTTTGTTAGATGCCCATAATGTAAACCTTTTCCATTTGCTGAGATAGATTAGGCTGGTGGATGATTTATGAGATAGAATAAGAATGCTGCCTACCAGGGAGGAAAGGTTATCCTGCCTGTCAATCACTGGAAGTGGAGAAACCAAGCTGTCAGCTTCAGGTTTGGTAGACTGGGGTGAGTCAGACCCTGCAGAAGGAGATCAACTGAGTTGGACTGAGAATCCATGGTCGATCTAGCAGGTGAGGCCAGAGGAAGGGGAACCAAACTTGTCGAGGCCAATATGGAGCAATGAGGATCACATTGGTCTTCAACTGCCACGCTTTCTTCAAAAACCGGGAGATGAGGGGTAGAGAAGGAGAAGCATAAAGCAGACCAGAGGGCCAAGCATGGACTAGAGCATCTCTCGGCGACTGTCCCCGAGGGGGGATCAGGGCAAAGTAGTTGCTGCACTTGTAGTTGACTGGGGAGGAGAATAGATCGCAGCAAGGCTGGCCCCAGCAGCTGAAAATTTTCGCCGCTATCACGGCATTGAGGGACCACTCGTGAGGTTGTAAAATGCACTTGCTCAATTTATCCACTATCACACTGGAACTCCCGGGAATGAGCGTTGCAATTAGAAAGTGGTTAGAAGCTATCGCCCATTGCCATATTCTCAAGGCCTCTTGGCATAATGGGTAAGATCTGGTGCCCCCTTGTTTGATGTACCAGACTACTGACATGTTGTCTGATTGGACTGTAATAGTCCCTGACGGAAGGATCAAGTGGAATACTTGCAATGCTAATAGCACTGCCCTCAGTTTCAGGACATTGATATGAAAATGAGCCTCTGTCTCCGACCAGGTGCCTTGGACAGAGTTTCCCTGACATAGCCCCCCCCACCCCATCAGGAAGGCGTCCGTGGTCACCATGACTTTTGGCTGATGGGGCAAGACCATTGTTGGGGATTTAGGGACGTCCACCAGAGCAAATCTTGCTTGCATCTCTGAGTTACACTTATCTGAAAAGACAAAGGATGTTGTAGAGGGTACCGCTGAATGAGAAGTAGCCACTGAAGAAGTCTCATGTGGAACCTGGCCAGAGGAACAATAGTGATCGAGGCTGCCATCGACCCCAAAAGTTGGGAGCATGGACAGAGTAGAAGATTTGTGGTGACAGATTAGCGGCTAAACTTCTTGTCTAATTCTCTGAAGTCTGTGACATGGAAGAGATGCTGTGCATTTCCTCATGTCCAACAGAACTCCGATGAACTCGGACTACGTCGGGGTCATGTTGGACTTCATCCAGTTTATAGTGATTCCCAGGTGCTGAGCTGTGAGAAGAGTGTAGTCTAGTGCTTCTTCCAGTAGATGCTGGGTGGGGGCAGTAAGGAGCCAGTTGTCTAGGTATTGAAACACCTGGAATCCTTGAAGTCGCAGGTGAGCGATAACCACTGCCATGCATTTGGCGAACCCTCTGGGGGCTGTACTGAGACCGAAAGGCAGTGCTCGAAATTGGTAGTGACTGGCTCCTATGCAGAAGCGGTGGTATCTTCATGAGCGCTTGTCCACTTTTATTTGGTAATACGCATCTTGAAGATCTACAGAGCACATCCAATCGTCTTCTTCCAGAAGAGGAAGAATAGACTGAACCGAGACCATCCAGAATTTCTCTGTTTTTACAAATTTGTTTAGTGAGCTGAGATCCAGAATCGGTCTTCAGTCCCCTGTCTTTTTTGGCACTAAAAGGAAAGTACAGTTTTGTACCTACCATAAATGTAGATGTCCGATAGGTATGCATCTGCAGTCATAACATATGGGTTGTCCTGCCTCAGGCAGCCCTTCAGTCGGCTGGATTCCAAAGTCTGGGTCTGGCCTCGGCTGATGTCGCACCTTCCCCGACGTCAGAGCGTCTGGGGTATAAAAGCATCAGCCGACGCCATTTTCCTCAGTTTTTCTTGCCCCAGATGCCAGGTGCCCTCTAGGAAGGCTAAATTTGGATAAAAATGCCAAAAAATTCCAAACATAATGCAAAAAAATATATATATATATATAAATATACAAAACAAATACACCATAACAGATTCCCCCAGCTAGCTAATGGAGGGGTAAGCACCCTAGGAATACCACAGAGGGGAAGGAGGGAGGGTAAACCTGACTGCAGATGCATAGCTATCGGACATCTACATTTATGGTAGGTACAAAACTGTACTATGTCCTTCAAGGATGCATCTGCAGTCATAACATATGGGTAGAATACCATAGCCAATCTGGGGGTGGAGGTACTAAGAAAAAGATGGTGTAGTTAAGATACCCTGCAGGACTGCAGTAGCAAAACCTGCTCTGGATCTGGAGTATAAAGGTAAATTGTAATGCTTCTTTCTGTAACTTTTAGTTCTGTCCAAATAGTAGCGTAATTGTCTGTGTATATCCAGAGTGTGTAGAAGTTTCTCCCCTTTATTTTGTGGATTTGGGAAGAATGTAGGCAAGTGAATTGCTTGGTTCAAGGATACCCTAGATACCACCTTTGGCATAAAAGTAGGATTGGTTCTTAATGAAACTCTGTCTTGATGAAAAATAAGAAATGGCTGCACTGCCATTAAAGCTTGTAACTCAGATACTCTTCTTGCTGAAGTTATGGCCAGAAGGAATGCAGTTTTCCAAGAGAGAAACTGTGGATCTGCCGATGCTGCTGGTTCAAAGGGAGGAAGTGTTAGTTTTTCCAGCACAAAGTTAAGGTCCCAAGTAGGTAAAGGTGGTCTCCTTGGAGGATTGATGTTTTTGATTCCTCTGAGAAATTGTCTAGGATGCGAAAAGACAGGTGGATGTACATTGTATTCTGCTGAAATTGCTGAGGCATGTATCTTAATGGAAGAATAAGACAGGCCATTGTGGAACAATTCTGCTAAGTATTCCAGTATATGTGCCATGCTCATCACTGTCACATCTAGGCCTTTTGTTGTGTTCCAAATGAGAAATCTTTTCCATTTTGCCGAGTATGCCTTCCTTGTGGAGGGACGGCGAGCTTCCATAATAATGTCCTTTACCCTCTGGGATAAGTTGTTCTGAGTAGGAGTCATGGTATTCTCCAAGCAGTTAGTTGCAAGGTTTTTAGGTTGGGATGCAGGATCTTGTAATTGTTCCGGGTCAGAAAAAGAGGCCATAGGGGGAGAGGCCACGGTTTCGTCTGTGGTAAGCTCTTCAACAGTGGGTACCAGTGCTGCCTTGGCCAGTCTGGAGCTATCAGAATCACTCTTGGCTGTTCTGTCCTGATCTTCAGCAAAACCTTGGACATTAATGGGAGTGGTGGGAAAGCATAAACTGTTAGAGCTTTCCAGCTGAAAGAAAGAGAGTCCACCTTCCATGCTTGTGGGTGGTATGTCCTTGAGCAAAAAATTTTCAGTTGATGATTGTGGGGTGAGGCGAACAGATCGATCTCCGGCCTTCCCCATGTTTGTGTTATGAGTAAGAAGATGTCTGGGTGCAGCATCCATTCGTGTGCATCCATGGTAGTTCTGCTTAAGCTGTCTGCTAGAGTACTGTCTTTCCCTGGCACGAACTGGGACTGTAGTTGTATATTGAGATTCGAGCAAAGTTCCCATAGATTCATAGCCAGTCTGCATAGAGGGTAGGAATGCGTGCCTCCTTGCTTGTTTATGTACCACATAACTGTGGTGTTGTCTGTCCTTATTAGCAGGTGACCCTGTTGAAGGAAAGGTTTGAAAGCCTCGATTGCGTGTATCACAGCCAGCATCTCCTTTTGGTTTATGTGCATGCGTAACTGTCCTTGAGAACATAGGCCTTGGATACATTTGTCCTCCATGTGTGCTCCCCAACCTCGGTCTGAAGCGTCCGTGGTGATGGTTTGGTTTGCTTTTGGTTTGTTGAAAGGCAACCCTCTGTTGGACTGGCAGGCTTGAGCCCACCACAGAAATTCCTTTTGAAGGCAAGGGATGAGTGGAATCCAAGTTTCTAAGCTGTGGCTGTGCTGAGTCCATACACTCCTTAGGTACCATTGCAATTTTCTCATATGCATCCTGGCTTGTGGAATTAGAATTATGCAAGATGCCATGTAACCCAGGGCCTGCAGGATTTTCCTTGCAGTCAGCTGAGTTTGTCTTGTCAGATTCTTGAAGTAATCTGGAAGTTGTTTTTGTTTTTCTTCTGTGAGGAAGGCCATTTGGGTGGTTGTGTCCAGATCTGCCCCCAAAAAGGATATTCTTTGGGATGGAACAAGTCTTGATTTTTGGATGTTGACTGTGTATCCCAAGGCCTGCAATAGTTTGATGGCATAGCTCAAGTCCTTTAACAAATTTTCCTTGTTGTCCGCTTGTATCAGGCAGTCATCCAGATATGGGTAGATTTGAATCCCCTGAAGTCTTCAATGTGCAATTACTGGTGCCAGGCATTTCGTGAATACTCTGGGCACAGTAGATAAGCCAAATGGCAATGCTGAGAATTGATAATGCTCTGATCCTGCAAGAAATCTGAGGTGTCTTCTGCAACTTTGTCGAATAGGGACATGCAGGTATGCCTCCTTGAGATCTAGAGTCACCAGCCAAGACTCCTTGCCCAGCATGGGAAGCTGCTGCTGTAGGGTCAGCATCTTGAATTTTGGCACAATGAGGTAAGTATTCAGTGCGGACAGGTCGAGAATAGGCCTCCATTGATTTTCTTTTCTTGGAACAAGGAATAATCTGGAGTAAAATCCTTGGCCTTGTTCTGAAAGAGGTACCTTTTCTATGGCTTTTATTTGTATTAATTTGGTGATTTGCTTCAAAGCCTCTGCCCTCTGATTTGGTGGCAGGTCTGGCATTCCTTTTCTTTTTGGCAATGTGTGGAAATGGAACCTGTATCCTTTGTCTATAATTTGCAGTGTCCATGAGTCCCTTGTAATGTAATGCCAATTTCTTGAAAATAAAGAAAGCTTTCCGCCCAATGGTGCTTCTAATTGAGCCCTGGTCGGTGGAGTCAAAATTAAGTCATTGAGTCTGTCCTGGAGTAGCAGTAGTTGTTGTTCCTGCACTGCCTCTCTGGTTGGGAGGCTGCCACTGACGGCCTCTGTAGGAGCCTCTGGCTTGCCCTCTACCTCTGGCACACCTGTTCCTGCCTCTCTGGGATCTGTCTGAGTCCAGAAAGGACCAATTCTTAGTAGGCCAAATTCTGCTGAATCTCGGTGGTTGTACCTGCAGAAAGTCCTTGACTGTTTGCACAGATTTTGCCTTTTCTTCAAACTTCTTTAAGACCTCCTGAGCCGTGGAACCAAATAATTTTTGTTTTTCCATTGGAGCATCCAGGAGCTTAGCTTTAACATGGTCCGGTAGAGATTGTTCCTTCAACCAGGCATGCCTTCGTATAAACTGCCCCTGTCATAGCTGACCTACATGAAGCTTCCAGTGCATCATAACCACACTGCAAAAAATGGTTGCTAACCTGCTGAGTTATGCACCAGATCCTGAAGTGATTTACGGTCAAGGGGTTCAGAGGAGGAAAGCTTTTTATACAATTCATCTAACAAATACTCTTGGTACTGAATCATATGAAATTGACAATTTAATGCCCTCATGGAAAGAGTTGCAGAAGTATAAACTTTCTTTCCCCATCTCTCTAAAGCTCTAGACTCCCTTTCAGAAGGAAGAGGATTTTTAGCAGTGGCAGCTGCAACCCCTTTAGGGCCCTGGGAGATAGTTTCTGGGTCTGCAGAGTGGGCCTTGTACAGGTGTAGATGAGAATCCAGGACCCTGTAGTACCTATCAGGTTTGGCAGGAGCCGGAGGGAGAGAATCAGGGGCTGTACTAGCATCAGAGTACACATCATCAATAACATTCAAAACAGGAGGTATAGCTAAAGGCCTATGCTGAGGTAAATGCAAAAAGGTCCTTAATCTCTTTCTAGAATCAGAAAATTCCTGGCCCTGCCATTGAAAATGTTCTCTCAGAGTGCAGTCTCTCACCAAAAGAAAACTCTTCAGGAGGGGAGGCCGAAGGAATAGATTGTTCAGCATCAGAATCCTCTTAGGCCGAACAAGCCTCCTGCTGGTGCTCTGACAACACAGATTCATCCGCAGACTCATCTGAAGAGTGTGGGTCAGAGGGCTCAACCCTATGCCTTTTGTCTGGTGGTGGAAGAGAGCCCCTGTCCGGGTGAGGTTGAGAACCTCTAATTAAAGAGATGAGATCCTCTGATAAGCTGAGAATCTGAGTGCCAGTAGAAGGCCTCTGAGAGGTAGTCTTGGGAGGGAAAGCTTTGGCAAGTTTGGCAGCTTTAGCCCTAGAGAAGGCCTTAATGGACATGGATGCAGGGGTTTCTGGCTGCACCACGTGCAGGAGTAGACTTGTCTAAAGGAATGGTGTCGGACATGTCCTGGGCATCGGTTTCCGTAGGTAGTTCAATAACCGACTCGGCCGGAGCCTCCGTGGCCGAGGTAGTCGGTTGAATGGATTCAGTAGTAGGAAGCACCGAGGACTCGGTTTCAGCTGAAACCGAGACACTCGCAGTAGGCCTGACCGTGGTTTCAGCCGAAACCGCGGGCCGCGAGGGTCGGTCCTTGTCCTTCTGTTTTTTAACCACATGCGAAGTCGGAGTCTCTGACGGCATCTTATACGCAAAATTAGCCCCAAAAAATTCCTCTGCAAACTCCGACCGACGTCTAAGACTTCATTGGTTGAAGGAAGCACAGGCAGAGCAAGCCGAGACGTCGTGGTCTGGGCCTAAGCAAGGGAGGCAGTAAGAGTGGAAATCCTTATGAGGTATTTGTTTCCCACAAGTTAAACAATTATTTACTTTATCTGACATCGGCTGAGGCAAGAAAGAGTCCCCAACGGGGTACTTAGCTTTTTTGAAGTCTTCGGTAGCTGAATCACAGGAGCTGGCCGACCGGCACATGCGAACTGCTTCTGCTTCGGGCACCACGCGGCAAGAAAGACTGAGGAAAATGGCGTCGGCTGATGCTTTTATACCCCAGGTGCTCTGACGTCGGGGAAAGTGCGACATCAGCAGAGGCCAGACCCAGACTTTGGAATCCGGCCGACCGTAGGGCTGCCTGAGGCAGGACAACCCATATGTTATGACTGCAGATGCATCCTTGAAGGACATGAGTAAAAAACGGATCTTATCTGGTCTGGGGTGACCATTTGGAAGACTCTTTTTTTGCAGTATCTTTCAGATGCTGCTGCTTCCCTTTGACTGGGTGGGATGTTGGGTAAGTCTCTGGGTGAAGTGGGACAGAGATGGAAGGGAATGTGGTAGCCTCTGGATATTATACATTGTACCCAAGAATCTGTGGTTATGGTTTGCCAGGCAGTGGGGTACAAGGAAAAATGACCCCTGACCACTTCCAGAGGTGAGCAGTCGGGCAACACTTCAGGAGTGCTGGTAGGGCTGCCCAGAGAAAGAATCTCTGGAATCCCGATTTTGCGGACCTCCCCTGCCCCGAAAAGGGCATCTTCCATTACAGTTATCCCCTCTACCCCTAGGGGAGAGCTTGGCACATGCATCACTGAAAGATCTGTGATTTTCTGTGCCACATCTTCCTGCTCCTCTGATTTCTAGAGTAGAATCGTTGAGGCGTCGAGTGTCAAGATACCAATGGCAGACGAGGTCTTACCATCTTGTTTGCACCTTGCCAGTGCATCTTTAACCTTAGGGCCAAACAATGAAGTGGCCTCGATAGGAGCATTCAAAAGGAAGCCTTAAAGGAGTCCGTAAAGTCGCATCCAGGCATGACATCTCATGACTGTGCCTGCACCTGCCGCTCCTTCCGTTGCATGTGAAATGAGACATATGGAAGAATTGGATAGTGATTGTAGGATCGCTATCTGCGAAGCTACGTTGTCGCGCACCTCATCAGAAACAGCTCCGTCCAAGGTTTCAGAGACTTGGTTGATAAGGTACCTCTGGCCTCGTAAAGTGTGCCAAATAGTTTAAAGACCTTATAGCGAAGGTCGATGAAGCAAACACATGCTTCCCTAGTCTGTATCACCCAGGACTTCTTGTTGGTCAGATGGACAATCTGGCTCTCTTCTGACAAAGTCTTTTTTGGTTGCAGCCGCCGCCACCATGGCATATACTGGAAAACCTTTAGAGCAGTGAGGATGTTCAGCAGGGGGAGATAAAATCTTGTCAGGCCTCAGAGGTATAACTTCCAAGGTGTTAGGAGCCTTCCATGCACGCTGGACGATGAGATGGACAAACTCATTGGGTGGTGGGGTAACCCAGGAAGTAGGGGGCCAGGAACGAAAGGCCTATAGGAATAAGGATTCCTCTGAGGAAGGGTTGGAGGACTTCCAGTCGCCCCTCTGTCTTAGGATCTCGAGGATGTCACCAAAGGACGGCTCATCAGAGGGTGACCGTGAGGACCCTTCCCCATCATCAAAGTCTGTATCTTCGGTCAAAGATTCCTCAGTGGAGTCCATGTGCTTCCTCTTGCACGAAGCCTTGCAAGGGACTTGCTCAGTAGGAGCACTGGGAAGATTGCAAAGAGGGGATCTCCTGAGGGGTAGAAACCTGAGGCCCTTGTGCCTGGGGTCCGGTAGTTGAAGCTTGGACAGTTGCTTGGACAGAGTGGGGCAAGGACTCCGACAGGGGGGTTTGCCAGCAGAGGTAAGTGCCCTCTCCATGGCCTAGAAGGCGGGGCCACCCAAAGAGGGATGCGAGCACAGAACTGAGCACGACAACCTTGGAACCGGGGTCACACCCCACTCCGATGAGCCGACCCCCAGATCAGGAGTCTCAAGGGGACTGTGGAGCGTGAGGGGAGGAGGATTCCTGGAGGGCAACATAGAAAAAACTGGTGTGGAACCAAGAATGCCTAACCCCCACAGCACAGCAACTAGCCCGAGAAGGGCCCGGTGCACAGTGGGCCAAAAGGATGACTTCAGCTCCAAAGTGAGGTCGACTGTTGGTGTCTAAGGAAGGGAAGCTGCTGTAGGAGGAAGGGTGTTTGATGATTCCCTGGAAGTCGAAGGAGGAGTGTAAGTTGGAGTCTGTGGAGAAATACGGTCACCTGCAAGAGGGAACGCAGCTTTAGACAGTAGAGTGCATCTCCTGGCCTCAAGCAACTGGTCGACAAGCCGCAACACATCCTGTTCTGAGAGGCTCCTGGTCGACCTCATAGAGAGACCTGATGGCGACTCTGGCCTGTCTAAAAAGGGGCTACACTGGCTTCCCACAAACCGATCCAAGGAAAGAGAGTACTTGGTCCTTGCTAGCTCGTGTGGTGCAGAGCCCAGAAAGTACAGTTGTGTACACTTACCAAAAATGTAGATGTTAGAGTGTACTCACTGTTGCAGTCATTACATCTGGATTATCTGCTTGCAGTAGCCCTCAGTCGGCCTGATTAACAAAGTCTTGGGGTCCTGCGTCTGTTGCTGTCCCTTCTTCCATGACGTTAGGTCATCAGGGGTATATAAACATGCAGCTGACACCATTACATCTGTTTTTCTTGCCCCAGATGTCAGGTGCCCCCTAATGGGAAGCAATTAAATCTAAAAATACAAGGATATACCTCCAACAAAAAAGCAAACACCAAAAAGCTTTTAGAGCATAGTAAATGAGAGTAAATGTATAGCCAAAAGAGGAAAGGGGGCTGGAGGGAGGGTAACCAGGACTGCAATAGTGAATACACTCGAACATCTACATTTATGGTAAGTGTACACAACTGTACTATGTTCTTCATGCTTCACTCTTGCAGTCATTACATTTGGGTAGATTCCCAAAGCTAAGGTTAGGAGGAGGAATTTAAATAGAATTAGGACCAGCTATAAGGCCCTGCAAGACTGCAGTGGCAAAACCAGCTCTGGATTTAGAAAAATTGGCAAACGATAATGCTTGGTGAAAGTATGTACAGAACTCCATGTAACAGCTTCTAGGATGTCCCTAGTAGGGACGCCCCTGAGAAAGACCCTGGTTGAATGGTGTCTGATGCCCTGCGGGATAGGTTTTCCATGGTGCTTATAGCAGAAATTAATGCAGTGGCCTATCCATTTTGAAATGGTTTGTTTTGAAATAGCTTTCCCCTCTGTCCCTGCAGCAAATGCCACCAGCAATTGTTCAGATTTCCTTTGAGGTTTAGTCCTGTCCAAGTAGAAGCTAAGCTGTCTGTGCACATCTAAAGAGTGTAGTATCCGTTCTGCTTTGTTCTGTGGGTTAGGAAAGAAGGTAGGCAAATGAATGGGCTGATTAAGAACCACACTGGATACCACCTTGGGCATGAAGGAGGGACTGGTTCTGAGGGACACCCTGTCCGCATGAAAGATAATGAAAGGTTACACTGCCATAAGGGCCTGTAATTCAGATACCCTTCTTGCAGAAGTGATTGCTAAAAGGAAAGCTGTTTCCAGGAAAGAAATTTTAAATCTGCAGTAGCAACTGGCTCGAAAGGAGGAAGAGTGAGTTTCTCCAAGACAAAGTTAAGATCCCAGGCTGGAGCTCTCCTGGGTGGCCGTAAATTTTTGGCCCCTCTGAGGAACTGCTTGAGCACTGGGTGAGAGAAGAGGGGAGGCTCTGTGCTATAATGAGCTGAAATGGCTGAGGCATGAATTTTGATGGAGGGAAAAAACAAGCCCTTATGAAGCATCTCAAGTCAAATATTGTAGAATCTGAGGTAAAATTGGGCACTGTTGCGTTCGTTCCTTGAGATAGGTTCCAGGCACAGAATCTTTTCCATATTGCAGCATAAGATTTTCTAGTACTAGGCCTCCTTGCCTCTAAAATGATATCCATCACTGATTTACTGAGGGATAGTGAAGGAGAGATCAGGTAACTGGACAGGCTGCTAGGTTCAGGGTTTGCGGCTGAGGGTGCAGAATCTGGTTCTCCTGCTGAGACAACAGGGAAGGAATCTGAGGCAGGTGACATGGAGTCAAGCGTGACACACTGCGCAAGAGTGTGTACCAGTGTTGGCACGGCCAGTCTGGTGCAATTAAAATTGTCCTTGGCTTGTCCTGTTTGATCTTTAGTAGTACCTTGGAGAGCAGAGGCGGTGGAGGAAAGGCATAAACTGATAGGTTTTTCCAGCTGAAGGATAGAACATCCATTTTCCAAGCTAGCTTGTGGGGAATCCTTATGCAAAATGTGTCCAGTTGATGGTTCCGGGGGGAGGCAAACAAGTCTATATCTGGGCTCCCCCATTTGCTTGTCAACATGTTGAAAATCCTTGGCTCCAGTTTCCACTCGTGTGGGTCCAAGAGGTTTCTGCTTAGTCCGTCTGCCAGTATATTTAGTTTTCCTGGCAGGAATTGAGCTTGTAAGATTCACTTGGTAGCTCAAGGCTATGTTCCACAATGCCATGGCTAGTCTGCAGAGGGGGTAAGAATGTGTACCCCCCTGCTTGTTTATGTACCACATGATAGTGGTGTTGTCCGTCTTTACCATTAGTTGTCCTGGAAGAATGTGGTCCTTGAAGGCTGGCAGAGCATTCTGTACAGCTAACATTTCCTTTTGATTTATGTGCAGGTGCATTTGACCTGAATGCACTTCCCTGCCAGGTGAGCCACCATGCATAGTCTGATGCGTCTGTTGTTAGGATATGGGCAGCAGGGGGTAATGTGACTGGTAGTGTCCTGTTTTGGTGGCAAGTCTCTGCCCACCAAAGGAACTCTAGGTGTAGGCAAGGTATCTCAGGAATCCTTGCTTCTAGATCCTGTGAATGTTGACACCATAGGCTTTTGAAATACCATTGTAGTTTCCTCATATGCATCCTTGCATATGGAATTAGAAGAATGCAGGAGGCCATGAACCCCAAGGCTTGCAGTATTTGCCTTGCAGATAGCTGGGTTTTTGTGGCAACTTGTTTGAAGTAAGTTGTCAAATGAATCCGTTTCTCTGGTGTGAGGAAAGCCATATGTGAAGTTGTATTCAAGCTTGCTCCCAGGAATATCATTTGTTGGCAGGGTACCAGGTGGGATTTCTTTTCATTTATGGTGAACCCCAGACAAGTCAGTACCCTTTGAACAAAGGCCAGATGATTCAAAAGAATGTCCTTGCTTTCTGCCTGAATTAGACAATCGTCCAGGTATGGGTATATTTGAATATTTCTTTGCCTGCAAAATGCAATGACTGGAGCTAGACACTTTGTGAATACCCTGGGCGCAGTAGATAAGCCAAAGGGCAGTGCAGAGAACTGATAGCGCATGTAGCCTGCTTTGAAGCGTAGGTATCTTCTGCAAGACTCCCTGATAGGGATGTGCAGGGTATGCTTCTTTTAAGTCTAGTGTTGCCAACCATGCATCCTTGCCTAGCATAAAAAGCAGCTGAAGAGTCAGCATTTTGAATTCTGAAATCACCAGAAAGGTGTTTAGAATAGAAAGGTCCAGGATAGGATGCAATGTATTGCCTTTTCTGGGTCCCAGGAAAAGACTCAAATAGAAATCTTGTCCTTTTTCCTCTTCTGGTACCAAATGAATAACTCCCATGTTTAAGAGAGAGTGTACTTGATTTTGGGCCTCTGCCCACTGATTTGGGGGTATATCTGGCCACCCGCTTGGTGTTGGCAACGTGTGAAAATAAAATCTGTATCCTTGGGACACTACATTTAAAACTTATTTGTTCTGGGTAATGAGTTCCCAATTTTTGGCCTGCGGACCAATCTTTCCACCTAAAGGAGCATTCAGTTGGGAAGTGCTTAAAAGTTTTAAACGCAAATCATTGAGACAGTTTTCCATAGGGGGGAGTCTTACTACCCAAAGGTTTGGGTGCGGAAACCCACCACTGTCTAGTCTTGTGTGCCCCTTGGGACTGAAACCTGGGGTTTCTGCTGTGTCTGGGTTTGGCTTGAGAAGACCTGGAAGGGGCTGGAAAGAACCAATTTTTAGAGGGTCAGTGCCTACTAAATCTAGGAGGCTGAACTTGTAAGAAATCGTTAACAGTTTGCATAGATTTAGCTTTATCTTCCATCTTTTTAAGAACTTCCTCAGCCTTGTTGCCAAACAGGCAGTCCTGATTTAAGGGAGCATCCAACAATTTAGCTTTAACATGATCAGGCAAACCTTGCTCCTTTAGCCAAGCATGCCTTCTGAGCACAGACCCAGTAACAGCAGCCCTGCAAGAGGCCTCTAATGAATCAAATCCGCAGTGCAAAGTATGTTTTCCAACCTGTTCAGCAAAATGCACTAAATCCTGTAATTCTTTATTTTCAGCAGTCAGGAATTAACAATTTCTGTTTAAGCAATCCAATAACATGTTGTTGGTACTTTAACATATGAAACTGGCAGTTTAAAGCCCTAATGGCCAAGGTTGCAGAAGTGTAAACTTTCTTACCCCCATCTATCCAATGCCCTGGAGTCTCTATCAGAGGGGGTAGGATTTTTAGCAGTAGAAGCCTTAATGCCCTTGGGTGCCTATGATCTTTGGATCAGCAACAGGATTTTTAAAAAGGAACTTGTGAGAATCAGGAACCCTGTAATATCAGTTAGGTGTTCTGTGAGCAGGAGGCAAAGAATCTGGGTCCAAACTAGATTCTGAAAAGACATAATCAACAATGTCTAGTACAGGAGTTATAGCTAAAGGCCTATGCTGAGGCAGGAGTAATAAATCCCTAAGCCTCTTTTTTGAATCAGAAAAATCCTGGCTTTCCCAGTGTAAATGCTCCCTTAGAGTATGTAAGGTCTCACCAAAAGAAAAACCTTCTGCAGGAGAAGCAGAGGGAATAGAGTCCTCTGCATCAGAATCCTCATAAGTAGATAAGGGCAAATCCAGATCAGAAAAATCAGAATCCTGTTCAAAAGATTCATAAACAACTTCAGTCCTAGGTCGCTTAGAAGGGGGGAGGTTGGCTTCCCCTGATTAGAGTCATAAGATCTTCAGCCATTCTTATTTGTTTTTTTAGGCATAGAGGACTGAGCATGCGGTCTGGCATCGGTTTCTTAGGCATGGTTTGAGATTTTGGCCTAAATGAAGGAGGCGTCTGTTTAATATGCAAGTCTGTAGGCCTGAATACACCCTCAGAAGCCGGTGCCTGCACAGTGGCTCCGGACCCATTCAAGGTAGAGACATCCGCAGGTTCCACAGTTGAAGCATCTCGCGGCATACCGGACTCCGAATGGGTCTCAGTAGAGGCCTGCGAGTCAGAAGTAGCGGGAATCAGGGGCTGCGAAAGCGCCTCACTGAGTACCGGTGAACTGGTTTAGGAGAAGTGTCGTCGGCAGCTTTGGACCTTGGCGGCCTGTCTCGGTCTATCTTTGCATTTTTTCGGAATCCCGGTAGTTGGATGGCAAACAGACGAAATTTACGGATAATTAAGCCAAAAACCGAAATATTTCAAAACGAAAATATACTGATGATGGATAGTGCGCTGATTAAATAAAGTACAAAATCGACAGCAAGGTACGTCGTGGTCAGGGCCTAGGCAAGGAATACAGTACGAATGAAAATCTTTGTGAGGTATTTGCTTTCCACAAGTAATGCAATTATTAACTTTTACTGACATTGGTAAGGACGTCTAAGCTGGAAAAGTCGAAAGAAGAAGAAGTGACATTGGTAGGGAGCAAGAAAAAGTTTCCCCAATGGGGTACTTGGCTTTAGTTGAAGACTTCAGTTCTAAAACTCGAAAATGAAAATTTCAGGGGTCGGCCAACCGGCACTTGCGAAAGTACAGTTTTGTACCTACCATAAATGTAGATGTTCGAGTGTAAACACTGCTGCAGTCATTACACTTGGGTTATCCTGCAGTCAGACGGTTCCCCAGTCGGCCTGAGTTCCAAAGTCTTGGCCCGGCATTGGTTGCTGTCGCCTCCTCCCTGACGTCAGTGCGACAGGGGTATATAAGATGCAGCCGACACCATTTTCTTCAGTTTTTCTTGCCCCAGATGTCAGGTGCCCCCAAATAGGTAGGCAATTCAAATTGCTAGTAAAATATACAAAAGAAAAGCAAACGACCATTTTAGTTACCAGCAAATACTTCCCATAGGTAATAAAGTGTAGATGACCTAGGTAAGTACCAGAAAGTAAGAGGGGAAGGAGGGAGGGTAACCTGGACTGCAGCAGTGTTTACATTCGATCATCTACATTTATGGTAGGTACAAAACTTTACTATGTTCATCGTGTTACACTGCTGCAGTCATTACACTTGGGTGGAATCCCAAAGCTGAGGTAGGGAGACTGGATCTATAAGGCATTAGGGGTGGCTATAAGGCCCTGCAGTACAGCAGTGGCGAAGCCAGCTCTGGATTTGGAGGATAAAGGCAAATGGTAATGTTTGGTGAAGGTATACACAGAACTCCAAGTTGCTGCTTCCAAAATATCCTTGGTAGGTACTCCTCAGAAGTAGGCAGTTGAAGTGGCTGTTGCCCTGGTGGAGTGAGATCTAATGCTGCTAGGTACAAGTTTCCCATGGTGGGTATAGCAGAAACGTATACAGTGTCCTATCCATTTTGAAATAGTCTGCTTTGAAATGGCTTTTCCTTGTGCTCCTGCAGAGTATGCTACCAATAATTGCTCAGATTTTCTGAAAGCTTTGGTTTTGTCCAAGTAGAAGCGTAACTGTCTGTGAATGTCAAAAGAATGTAGAAGTCTCTCCCCTTTGTTCTGTGGTTTTGGATAAAAAGTTGGCAAGTGAATAGTTTGGTTTACAGCCACACTTGATACCACCTTTGGCATAAACATAGGGTTAGTTCTTAAAGACACCCTGTCCTGGTGGAAGATGAGGAAAAGTTCCACTGCCATTAGTGCCTGTAATTCTGAAACTCTTTGTGTTGATATTATTGCCAGTAGCAGAGCAGTTTTCCAAGAGATGTATTTTAATTCTGCTGTGTTAGCTGGCTCAAAAGGAGGTAAAGTTAATTTTTCCAAAACAAAGTTAAGGTCCCAAGTTGGTGTAAGTGCTCTACGGGGCGGTCTTATGTTTTTAGCCCTTCTGAGGTACTGTTTGAGCAAAGGATTAGAAAAAATTGGTGGATCCGTGTTGTAATGAGCAGAGACAGCTGAGGCGTGGATCTTGATGGATGAAAAAAAAGAGGCCCTTGTCCAGCATCTCAGTTAAGTACTGAAGTATCTGAGGGATGTTTGGGACAAGAGGGTCAAGGCTGTGCGCTTGGTTCCAGGCACAGAATCTCTTCCATTTATCCAAGTATGCTTTCCTGGTGCTAGGCCTTCTGGCCTCCAGAATGACATTCATAACAGCTTTGGAAAGAGGCATTGCTTGCTTGACTAAGGAATTTTCCATGCAGCTAGATTTAAGGTCTTTAGCTGGCTGTGAAGTATCTGATTGTTGTGCTGTGTCAGCAACTGTGGGATATGAGGCAAAATCCAGGGTGGTTCTTGTGCTAAGTTCTTTAAGATTGGGTACCAGTGCTGGTGTGGCCAGTCTGGTGCACAATCAGGATCATCTTTGGCTCTTCCTGCCTGGCTTTTATGAGTACCTCTGGAAGGAGAGGTGCAAGAGGGAAAGCGTACACTTGTAGTTTTTTTCCAGTTGAATGAGAGGGCATCCACTTTCCATGCTTGTGGATGGTAGCTCCTTGTGCAGAATTTCTGTAATTGGCAGTTCATTGGGGAAGCAAACATATCTATGTCCGGGCTCCACCATTTTTGTATTATCATTCTGAATATTTGTGGGTTCAGTTCCCATTCGTGTGGGTCCATGATGTTTCTGCTTAGGTCGTTTGCCAGTGTGTTTTTCTCTCCTGGCAGGAATTGTGCTTGCAGATGAACTTGGTAGTTTAGAGCTGTGTTCCACAAGGTCATGGCTTGTCTGCAGAGGGGGTAGGAATGTGTGCCCCCCTTGCTTATGTACCACATAAAGTACAGTTTTGTACCTACCATAAATGTAGATGTCCGAACTGGATAGCATCTGCAGTCATAACAAGTGGGGTTGCCCTGTCGTCAGGCAGCCCTGCAGTCGGCCGGATTCCAAAGTCCGGGTCCGGCTTCGGCTGATGTCGCACTCCACCCGACGTCATCTCTGTTGGTCTTCGGGTATAAAAGCATCAGCCGACGCCATTTTCCTCAGTGTTTCTTGCCCCAGATGCCAGTAGCCCTCTTGCAGGCTAAAATTTGGATAGATGCCAATGTTTCCAAATAGATAGAGGTAAACACAACAATAAGCATATATATACATATATACAAACAAATACACCATAAGAGACTCCCCCCCAACAGCTAGCTATTAGGAGGGTAAACACCCTAGGAGTACCACAGAGGGGAAGGAGGGAGGGTAATCCTGACTGCAGATGCTATCCAGTTCGGACATCTACATTTATGGTAGGTACAAAACTGTACTATGTCCTTCATGGATGCATCTGCAGTCATAACAAGTGGGTAGAATACCATAGCCAACTAGGGGAGGAGGATAAAAGTAGATTATGGTGTGTTTAGGATCCCTTGCAGTACAGCAGTGGCAAACCCTGCTCGGGATCTGGAATATAGAGGCAAATTATAATGCTTGGCAAATGTATGCACGGAGGTCCAAGTAGCCGCCTCAATAATGTCTTTGGTTGCCACTCCTCGTAAGAAGGCTGTGGTAGTGGCTGTTGCCCTTGTAGAATGAGGTCTTATGTTCTGTGGAATTGGTTTTCCATGGAAGGAGTAACAGTATCGTATGCAATTTCCTATCCATTTGGAGATTGTCTGTTTGGAAATAGCTTTTCCTTCCCTTCCTGTTGCATAGGCTACAAAAAGTTGGTCAGTCTTTCTGCTATTTTTGTTCTGTCCAAGTAGTAGCGTAGCTGTCTATGTACATCCAAGGTATGCAGTATTCTTTCCCCTCTGTTTTGTGGGTTGGGAAAGAAGGTAGGTAGGTGGATTGCCTGGTTTAAAGACACTCTGGAAACCACCTTGGGCATAAATGTAGGATTAGTCCTCATGGACACTCTATCTTGGTGGAAGATTAGAAAGGGTTGCACTGCCATTAAGGCCTGTAGTTCTGAAACCCTCCTTGCTGAAGTAATTGCCAGTAGGAAAGCAGTTTTCCATGACAGGTGTTGTAGGTCTGCTGTTGCTGCTGGTTCAAAGAGTGATAGTGTCAACTTTTCTAGCACAAAGTTTAAATCCCAAGCTGGTAATGGTGGTTTCCTTGGAGGTTTTACATTCTTGATTCCTCTGAGGAACTGCCTGAGCAAAGGGTGCGAAAAAACAGGTGGATCAAGGCTGTATTCTGCTGAAATAGCTGATGCATGTATCTTGATGGAGGAGTAGGACAGGCCTGAATGAAGAAGTTCGGCCAGATACTCCAGAATGTTAGGCATATCTATGTTTGACACATCTTTTCCTCTTTCCGTATTCCAAATGACAAACCTTTTCCATTTTCCAGCATAGTTCCTTCTTGTTGAAGGTCTGCGTGCTTCAAGAATAATGTCTTTAACTCTTTGGGAAAGTTCTGGATTAGCTGCTGCTATGTGATGTTCCATGCAGTCAGTTGCAGCGTTTTAGGTTTGGATGTATGATGCTGTAGTTGTTCTGAGTTAACATCAAAGGCATCAGAGGTATTGGCCACATCTTGTTCGAGACATGCTCTTCAGTAGTGGGTACCAGTGTTGTCTTGGCCAGTTTGGAGCTATCAGGATTATCCTTGGACGTTCTTCCTTGATTTTTAGTAGTACCTTGTGTATCAAAGGAAGAGGTGGGAATGCATATGCTGTTAGGCCTTTCCAGTTGAAGGAGAGTGAGTCCACTTTCCATGCTAGTGGGTGGAACGTCCTTGTGCAGAATTTTTGAGCTGGTGATTGAGAGGTGATGCGAATAGGTCTATCTGTGGCATTCCCCATTTCTTTGAGATGGTCTTGAAGATGTCCGGGTGCAGCTTCCATTCGTGGGCATCCGAAGTGGTTCTGCTTAATATGTCTGCTAGAGTATTGTCTTTCCCCGGTACAAATATTGCCTGTAACTGAATGTTGTAGCTGAGTGCCAGGGTCCACAGCTCCAAGGTCATTCTGCATAGGGGGTAGGAATGAGTGCCTCCCTGTTTGTTGATGTACCAACATGACTGTGGTGTTGTCTGTCCTTATCATCAACTGGCCCTCTTTGAGAAATGGTTTGAACTTTTGGATTGCCAGTTTTACTGCCAGCATTTCTTTTAGATTGATGTGCAGGTGAAGGTGATCCTGTGTCCACAATCCTTGCACGCATTTGTCCAGCATGTGGGCCCCCCATCCTAGGTCTGAAGCGTCTGTTGTGATGGTCTGGCTTGGTTGACATCTGCGAAAGGGTAGGCCTGGGTTTGACTGGCATGCCTGAGCCCACCATAGGAACTCCTGTTTTAAGCATGGAATTAGTGGGATTTCTGTTTCTAGACTGTGTCTGTGCTGGGACCATAAATTCTTTAGGTACCACTGTAGTTTCCTCATATGTAGTCTGGCAAATGGGACCAAGATTATGCATGATGCCATGAAGCCCAAGGCCTGCAGAACTTTTCTTGCTGTTAACTTGTTCAGTTTTGTTAGTGCCAAGAAGTAAAGAGGAAGTTCTTTTTGTTTTCTGCAGTCAGGAATGCCATTTGTTGTACTGTGTCCAATTCAGCCCAAGAATGTCCTTGTTTGGGATGGTATCAGCCTTGACTTTTGTAAATTGACTGTGTATCCCAGTCCTTGTAGCAAGTAAATGACCCTTTGTAAATCTGTTGTCAGCTTGCTTTTGTTGTCCCCTTGTAGCAGGCAGTCGTCCAGGTATGGGTAAATTTGAATTCCCTGTAGTCTGCAATGGGCGATTACTGATGCCAGGCATTTTGTGAATACTCTGGGCGCAGTAGATAAGCCAAAGGGCAATGCTGAGAATTGATAGTGCTCTGATCCTGCAAGAAATCTGAGGTATCTTCTGCAGATTGGTCGAATGGGGACGTGCAGGTATGCCTCCTTGAGATCTAGAGTTACCAGCCAAGACTCCTTGCCCAGCATGGGAAGAAGTTGCTGTAGGGTCAGCATTTTGAATTTTGGGACAATGATGTATGTATTTAAGGTGGACAGGTCGAGAATTGGTCTCCAACTTTTTCCTTTCTTGGAACTAGGAATAGTCTGGAGTAGAACCCTTTCCTTGTTCTGCTGTTGGCACTCTTTCCACAGCTCTCATGTCTGCTAACTCCATTATCTGGCGTAGAGCCTCTGTTTTTGATTTGGAGGTAGATTTGGCATTCCTCTTTGACTGGTAAAGTGTGGAAGTGAAACCGTAACCTTGATCTATGGTTTGTAAAATCCACTTGTCTTTTGTTATGTAGTGCCAGTTCTTTGAAAATAAGGTTAACTTTCCGCCTAGAGGAGCTGCTATTTGTTCCCTGGTAGGCGGATTTAGGATTAAGTCACTGTGGTTGTGCTGATGTAGTGGCAGTGGCTGTGTCTGTGCCTCTGTTGTTACCTTGCCACTGTCGTCCTCTGTAGGCACCTCCTCTGGATTGGTTTCTGCCTCTGGAACGCCTATTCCTGCCCCTTTGAAATTTTGTGGAGTCAGGAAAGGACCAATTTTTGGCAGGCCAGTTCCTGCTAAACCTTGGGGTTGAACCTGCAAGAAATCTTTAACAGTTTGAACAGATTTTGCCTTTTCTTCCATTTTCTTCATAACCTGCTGGGCAGGTGTACCAAACAAACTTGTCTTGTCCATAGGAGCATCTAGCAACTTAGCTTTAACATGATCCGTAAAGCTTGTTCCTTTAGCCATGCATGCCTTCTTATCACTGTGCCTGTCATGGCTGATCTAAATAAAGCCTCCAGTGCATCATAGCCACATTTTAAGGAATGGTTGCTAACCTGTTGTATGTTATTTACCATCTCTAATACATATTTCTTATCAAGAGATTCATCAGTGGTTAGTTTTTTAGTTAACTGATCAAGCATAAACTCTTGGTATTGTATCATGTGAAACTGACAGTTTAAAGCTCTAGCTGAGAGAGTAGCTGAAGTGTAGACCTATTTACCCCATCTGTCTAATGACCTTGCTTCCCTTTCAGAAGGAATAGGGTTTTTAGCTGTGGTCGCGGCTACTGCCTTGGGACCCTGGGATATAGTTTCTGGGTCTGCAAGTGGGGCCTTGTAAAGGTGGTGATGAGTATCTGGCACCCTGTAAAATCTGTCTGGTTTGGCAGGGCTGGGGTAAAGAATCTGGAGCGGAGCAAACATCATTGAAAGCATCATCCACCACAGAGAGAACAGGAGGTATAGCTAAGGGTCTGTGCTGTGGGAGGTGCAGAAAGGTCCTAAGTCTTTTCTGGAGTCTGAAAAATCCTGTTGCTGCCATTGGAACTGTTCTCGCATGGCATGCAAGGTTTCCCCAAAGGAGAATTCTTCTGGTGGGGAAGCAGCTGGAATGGATTCTTCAGCATCAGAATCTTCAAAATTGGAGAAGGGAGCCTCAGGCTGGTCAGTTATGTCTGATTCATCAGCAGAATCATCAGAAGACACTGGCTCAGGGGCTCTGCCCTAGGTCTCTTCTCTGGGGGCTGAGAGGCCCTGTCTGGGTGAGATTGAGATCCTCTAATTAAAGAAATTAAATCTTCTGCCAAAGAAAGCATTTGAGAACTAGAAGAGGGCCTGGATGTGGCGGGTTTAACAGGCACTGTTTTAGTAGTCTTGGCTGCTTTAGCCCTGGCGAAGGCCTTAATGGACATGGCAGCTGGAGGCCTAGCAGCACCACGTGTTGGGGTAGAGACATCCAAGGGGATGGTGTCTGATAAGTCAACCACCGTAGAGGGTAAAATTTCTGAGGTCGATTCAAGAGTTGTAGCAGGGGCCTCAGTTGTAAGAATAGGTTCAGCTGTACTTTGATCAGTTTCTCGGTTTCGCCGAAACCGAGACACTCATGTTTGCTTTACCGTGGTTTTTCGAAACCGCGAGTGTCGGTCTTTATCTTTGCGTTTTTTGGGGGTAGTCGGAGGATCCGACGGCATAATGTACGCAAAAACAGAACCGAAAAACTGTTCTGCAAACTCCGACCGACGCCTAAGCGTTAGGTCGGTTGAAAGAGGCACAGGCGAACAGGCTGCTACGTCGTGGGCTGGGCCTAAACAAGGCAGACAGTAAGAGTGGAAATCTTTATGAGGTATTTGTTTCCCACAGGTTAAACAATTGTTAACTTTTTCTGACATCGGCTGAGGCAAGAAAGAGTCCCCAACGGGTACTTAGCTTTAGAAGTCTTCAAGTAGTATTCGTAGAAGTAATCTCTGGATCCGACCGACCGGCACTTGCGAACAGCTTCTGCTTCGCCACGCGCAAGAAAGACTGAGGAAAATGGCGTTGGCTGATGCTTTTATACCCGAAGACCAACAGAGATGACGTCGGGTGGAGTGCGACATCAGCCGAAGCCGGACCCGGACTTTGGAATCCGGCCGACTGCAGGGCTGCCTGACGACAGGACAACCCCACTTGTTATGACTGCAGATGCATCCATGAAGGACATCTGTGGTGTTGTCTTCTCTTTAGTAGTAATTGTCCTGGATGCAGCAGGTCCTTGAAAGCTATAATAGCATTTTGTACAGCTAGTATCTCTTTTTGATTGATGTGGAGATGTCTTTGCTCTGTGGGCCACTTGCCCTGGATACATTTTCCTGCCATGTGTGCTCCCCAGGCGTAATCTGATGCATCTGTTGACAGTGTTTGCCTGGCTGTGGGTTGAGTGAAAGGCTGTCCCTTGTTGAGGTGACAAGCTTGTGCCCACCAACGAAACTCCTGTTGTAGGCAAGGAATTAGTGGTATAACTGATTCCAAACTTTGACAGTGTTGAGACCATACACTCTTAAGGTACCATTGCAGTTTCCTCGTATGCAGTCTGGCATATGGAATTAGTAGTATGCAAGATGCCATGTAGCCCAAGGCCTGCAAAAATTTTCTTGCAGGGAGTTGGGTCTTTGTTGCCATTAAATGAAAATATTGAGTCAGTTGTCCTTGCTTGTCTGGCGTGAGATAAGCCATCTGAGCCGTTGTGTTCAAGCTGGCACCCAGGAATATTATCTGTTGTGAGGGCACTAGTTTTGATTTCTTTTCGTTTACTGTGTACCCTAGGCAACTTAACTTTTTTACGTACACCAGATGCTTTAGTAGAATGTCCTTGCTCTCTGCTTGAATCAGGCAGTCGTCCAGGTATGGATAAATTTGAATTCCTTTTTGCCTGCAAAATGCAATTACTGGTGCCAGGCATTTTGTGAAGACCCTGGGCGCAGTAGATAAGCCAAAGGGCAGTGCAGAAAATTGATAGTGCATTGAACCAGCTAGAAATCTGAGGTATCTTCTGCAGTTTTGTCTAATAAGGACATGCAGGTATGCCTCTTTGAGGTCCAAAGTCAGGAGCCAAGCTTTCTTGCCCAGCATGGGAAGAAGCTGCGGTAGTGTCAACATCTTGAATTTCGGAACATCCAGGTAAGTGTTTAGTGAAGAAAGGTCCAGAATGGGTCTCCAGGCTTTGTCCTTTCTGGGAACCAGAAAGAGTCTTGAGTAAAATCCTTGTTCCTGTGGTGGTACCTTTTGAATAGCTCTCATGTCCAGGAGTGCTGTAATTTGTTTCTGAGCCTCTGCCCATTGATTTGGTGGCAGATTTGGCATTCCTTTTAGCCTTGGCAGAGTGTGAAAGTGGAACCTGTAACCTTGAAATACAATGTTGAGAACCCATTTGTCTTTGGTGATGCAATGCCAGTTGTGATAGAAAAGTGCCAGTTTTCCTCCTAAGGGGGCTGCCAAGAGAGCTGTTTGGCAGCTGCAGTGGAAAGTCATTGAGACTGCTTTTTATAAGGTTGAGGCCTGTCTTCCACTTCTTTCTGGCCTTGTGTACCCCATTGTCGAGGCCTGTAAGGGCCTTGTGCCTGACCTCTACCTCTTGGATGTCTGTATCTGCCCCTTTGAGGTCTATCTGTGACTGGAAAGGACCAATTCTTTGTTGGCCAATTTCTGCTAAAACAAGGAGGCTGCAATTATAAGAAATCTTTCACCGTTTGCATAGATTTTGCCTTATCCTCCATCTTCTTTAATACCTCCTCTGCCTTAACTCCAAACAGCACATCCTGCTGCAAAGGTGCATCCAATACTTTGACCTTTACATGATCTGGTAACGTATGTTCTTTTAACCAAGCATGCTTTCTAATGACAGAGCCTGTAACTGCTGCTCTACAGGAGGCCTCTAAGGAATCAAACCCACATTGCAAAGTATGTTTTCCCACTTGTTCAGCTGCATGCAATAAATCCTGCATTTCTTTAAAATTAGGAGAATCTGAATCTGGAAGCATCTTTTGTTTCAACTGAGACATCAAAAATTGCTGATATTTTAGCATGAGAAACTGGCAATTCAAGGCTCTCATTGCTAAAGTTGCAGACGTATATACCTTCTTTCCCCATCTGTTTAATGCTCTGGAATCTCTGTCAGAGGGAACTGTTTTTTTTGCTGATGAAGCCTTAATCCCTTTGCCCCTGAGAAATAGTTTCAGGGTCAGCAACAGGGCTTTTGTACAAAAATTTGTGAGAGTCAGGGACTCTAATATCTATCAGGTTTAACTGGGGCTGGGGGTAAGGAGTCAGGGTTTAAACTGGATTCAGTGTATACATCATCCACAATATCTAAAAAGTACAGTTTTGTACCTACCATAAATGTAGATGTCCGATAGGCATGCATCTGCAGTCCTTACAAATGGGTTGTCCTGTCGTCAGGCAGCCCTTCGGTCGGCCGGATTCCAAAGTCTGGGTCCGGCCTCGGCTGGTGTCGCACTTCACCCGACGTCATAGCTGCAGTTCTTCGGGTATAAAGGCATCAGCCGACGCCATTTTCCTCAGTGTTTCTTGCCCCAGGTGCCCTCTAGGAAGGCTAAATTTGGATAAAAGACATGCATCTGGAGCATTTCTCCCCGGGCCTCCGCTGAAAACAGGCTCTGTGGAACCTAGTCGGACATTCCCGGTCAACAAATGATAAATAAATAAATAAAAATAAATAAAATGCAAATGGTTCCAAACAGTAGAGAGCAAACAAAAAATAAGCATGTATGTACATATATACAAACAAATACACCATAATAGATTCCCCCAGCTAGCTACAAGATGGGCAAATACCCTAGGAGTACCACAGAGGGGAAGGAGGGTGGGTAATCCTGACAGATGCATGCCTATCGGACATCTACATTTATGGTAGGTACAAAACTGTACTATGTCCTTCAAGGATGCATCTGCAGTCCTTACAAATGGGTAGAATACCATAGCCAAACTGGGGGAGGAGGAGAAATAGATTATGGTGTAGTTAAGATCCCATGCAAAACAGCAGTGGCAAAACCTGCTCGGGATCTGGAGTATAAAGGTAAATTATAATGCTTGGCAAATGTATGCACGGAGCTCCAAGTAGCAGCCTCTAAAATGTCTTTGGTAGCCACTCCTCGTAAAAAAGCTGTGGTAGTGGCTGTAGCCCTTGTAGAGTGAGGCCTGATGTTTTCTGGAGTTTTCTTTCCATGGTAGGAGTAACAAAATCTAATGCAATTTCCTATCCACTTAGAGATTGTCTGTTTTGAAATTGCTTTTCCTTCCATTCCTGTTGCATATGCTACCAGTAGCTGGTCAGTTTTTCTATTGCTCTTGGTCCTGTCCAGGTAGTAACGTAATTGTCTATGTACATCCAAGGTATGCAGCAGTCTTTCTCCCCTGTTTTGTGGGTTGGGGAAGAATGTAGGCAGGTGGATAGCTTGATTTAAAGATACCCTGGAGACCACCTTTGGCATAAAAGTAGGATTAGTTCTCATGGACACTATCTTGATGGAAGATCAGGAAGGGCTGTACTGCCATTAATGCCTGTAGCTCAGATCCCCTTCTTCTGAACTGATTGCAAGCAGGAAAGCAGTTTTCCATTATTCTTAATGGAAGAATAGGACAGGCCGTTGTGGAAGAGCTCTGCCAAGTATTCCAGGATGTTAGCTATGTTTACCAGTGACACATTTTCTCCTTTTGCAGTACTCCAAATGAGGTATCTTTTCCATTTTGCTGAATAATTTTTTTTCTTGTTGAGGGTCTGCGAGCCTCCAAGATAATGTCTTTAACCCTTTGAGATAAATCTGGGTTATTTGGTCTTATGCAATGTTCCAGGCAGTCAGCTGCAGTGTTTTCAGGTTTGGATGCAGGGTTTTGAAGTTGTTCTGTGTTAACAGCAAGGGAACTAGGGGCAGAGGCCATATTTGTTCCCGAGACATACTCCTCAGTAATGGGTACCAATGTTGCCTTGGCCAGTCTGGAGCTATCAGGATGATCCTTGGACGGTCTTCTTTGATCTTCAGTAGCACCTTGTGCATCAAAGGAAGAGGTGGGAATGCATATGCTGTCAGGTTTGTCCAACTGAAAAATAGGAGTCCACTTTCCAAGCAAGTGGGTGGTACGTCCTTGTGCAGAATTTTTTGAGTTGGTGGTTCTGTCCGGATGCAAATCAGTCTATTTGTGGCAGTCGCCATTTCCCTGTAATGGTTTTGAAGGTGTCGGATGCAGCATCCATTCGTGGGCATCCGTGGTAGTTCTGCTTAGGATGTCTGCTAGTATATTTTCTTTTCCTGGCACAAATTGCTTGTAGCTGAATGTTGAAGCTCAGTGCCACATTCCAGAGGTCCATTGCCATCCGGCATAGAGGGTATGAATGTGTGCCTCCCTGTTTGTTGATGTACCACATAACTGTGGTGTTGTCCGTCCTTATCAGCAGTTGACCCTGTTGAAGAAATGGTCTGAATGCCTGAATTGCCAGTTTTACTGCCAGCATTTCCTTTTGATTTATGTGTAGGTGCAGCTGGTCTTGAGTCCATAAGCCTTGTATGCACTTGTCCAGCATGTGTGCCCCCCAACCGAGGTCTGAGGCGTCTGTTGTGATGGTCTGGCTTGGTTGAGTGCTGTGGAAGGGCAGTCCCTTGTTTGATTGACAGGTCTGGGCCCACCATTGGAATTCTTGTTTCAGGCATGGAATTATTGGAATTTGGGTTTCTAGGCTGTGCTTGTGCTGAGACCATAAATTCCTTAGGTACCACTGTAACTTTCTCATATGTAGTCTGGCATGTGGAATTAATATTATGCAGGATGCCATGTAACCAAGAGCTTGCAGGACTTTTCTTGCTGTTAGCTGGTTCTGCTTTGTTAATGCCATGAAGTAGAAAGGGAGTTGCTCCTGTTTTTCTACTGTCAGGAATGCCATTTGTTTTGTTGTGTCCAAATCTGCACCCAAGAAGGTTATCCTTTGGGATGGTATCAGCCTTGACTTTTTTATATTGACTGTGTATCCCAGGGCTTGTAGTAGATGAATGACCCTTTCCAAATCCTTTGTTAATTTGTTTTTGTTGTCCGCTTGTAACAGGCAGTCGTCCAGGTAAGGGTAAATTTGAATCCCTGAAGCCTGCAATGAGCAATTACTGATGCCAGGCATTTCGTGAATACTCTGGGCACAGTAGATAAGCCAAAGGGCAATGCTGAGAATTGATAATGCTCTGATCCTGCAAGAAATCTGAGGTATCTTCTGCAATTTGGTCGTATGGGGACGTGCAGGTATGCCTCCTTGAGATCTAGAGTTACCAGCCAAGACTCCTTGTCCAGCATGGGAAGAAGCTGCTGTAGGGTCAGCATTTTGAATTTTGGAACAATGAGGTATGTGTTTAAAGCGGACAGGTCGAGAATAGGTCTCCATTGGTTTTCTTTTCTTGGTACCAGGAAGAGTCTGGAGTAAAATCCTTGCCCTTGTTCCATAGATGGTACCCTTTCTACAGCTCTCATCCTTAGTAAGTGAGTTATTTGTTCTAGAGCTTCTGTCTTCTGATTTGGAGGTAGGTTTGGCATTCCTCTCTTCCTTGGTAGAGTATGGAAGTGAAACCTGTAACCTTGGTCTATTGTCTGTAAAATCCATTTGTCTCCTGTGATGTAATGCCAGTTTACTGAAAATAAGGCTAGCTTCCGCCTAAGGGTGCCTCTAGTTGTTCCCTGGTAGGCGGTGCTAGAGCCAAGTCACGGTGATTGTCCTGTGGAAGTGGTGGTGGCTGGATCTGTGGCTGTACCTCGTTGGTTGTTAGCCTGCCACTGACGCCCCTGTAGGCACCTCTGGATTGAGCCCTGCCTCTTGAGCCTATTCCTGCCTCTCGGAGCTCTGGCGGTGTCTGGAAAGGACCAATTCTTGGAAGGCCAGTTCCTGCTAAACCTTGGAGGCTGGACCTGCAAGAAATCCTTGACTGTCTGGACAGATTTTGCTTTCTCTTCCACCTTCTTCAGCACCTGCTGCAGGGGAGCCAAACAAATTGAGTTTATCCATGGGAGCATCTAGGAGCTTTGATTTAACATGGTCTGGTAAGGACTGCTCTTTTAACCATGCATGTCTTCTGATCACTGTGCCAGTCATGGCTGATCTAAAGGAAGCCTCCAGTGCATCATAGCCGCATTTTAAGGAATGATTACTGACCTGCTGAATGTTATGTACCATTTCCTGTACAGATTTTTTGTCTAATGGTTCATCCGAGGACAGTGTTTTAGTTAATTGGTCTAACATAAATTCCTGATACTGAATCGTGTGGAATTGACAGTTCAAGGCCCTAGCTGAAAGAGTAGCAGAAGTGTAAACTTTTTTACCCCATCTCTCTAAGGCCCTAGATTCCCTTTCAGAGGGGAGGGGGTTTTTGATAGAAGAAGCTGCTACAGCCTTGGGTCCCTGGGAGATAAGTTTCGGGATCTGCAAAAGGGGCCTTATACAAATGATAATGTGTGTCCGGAACCCTGTAGTACCTATCGGGCTTAGCAGGGGCCGGAGGAAGAGAATCAGGAGCAGTACAAGCATCATTAAAAGCATCATCCACAACAGTAAGTACTGGAGGAATGGCTAAAGGCCTATGCTGTGGCAAATGCAAAAAGGTTCTAAGCCTTTTCCTAGAGTCTGAAAAATCCTGGCCCTGCCATTGAAATTGTGCCCTCATAGCATGCAAGGTTTCCCCAAAAGAAAATTCCTCAGGCGGAGAGGCAGAAGGAATGGAGTCTTCTGCATCAGAGTCCTCATAAGGAGAAAAGGGGCCTTCTGGAGGGTTTGAATTATCTGATTCATCAGAGGAGCCATCTGAAGAAACTGGCTCTCGGGGCTCTACTCTAATCCTCTTCTCTGGAGGTGGGTGAGAGGCCCTGTCTGGATGTGGTTGGGATCCCCGGATCAAAGAAATGAGATCCTCTGCTAGACTAAGCATTTGTGAACTAGAGCTAGGCCTGTGAGAGGGGGTCTTAGCAGGCACAGTTTTGGTAGTTTTAGCTGCTTTAGCCCTGGCAACGGCATTAATCGACATGGATGCAGGAGGCCTAGCAGCTCCACGTGCAGGGGTAGAAATATCCAAAGGGATAGTATCAGATAAATCCTGCGAACCTGCAAGAGCAGGTGTGATTTCAGTAGCAGATTCAGCCTGGCTGGATGAAGCCTCGGTAAGTGGCAAGCTTTACGCGAAGGAAGAACCGTGGACTCTGTTTCAGCCGAAACCGAGACACTCGCGGTTGGCTTAACCGGTTTCGCCGAAACCGCGGACCGCGAGTGTCGGTCCTTTTCCTTGCGTTTTTTAGAAATTTACGTAGTCGGAGTATCCGACGGCATAATGTTAGCGAAATCGGAGCCGAAAAACTCTTCAGCAAATTCCAACCGACGTCTAAGTGTCCGTCGGTTGAAAGAAGCACAGGCTAGACAAGCTGCTACGTCGTGGTCTGGGCCTAAGTAAGGTAAGCAGTAAGAGTGGAAATCTTTATGAGGTATTTGTTTCCCACAAGTTAAACAGTTATTCACTTTTTCTGACATCGGCTGAGGCAAGAAAGAGTCCCCAACGGGGTACGTAGCTTTTTAGAAGTCTTCGGTACTTGTAGTAGTAATCTCTGGTTCTGACCGACCGGCACTTGCGAACAGCTTCTGCTTCGGGCGCCACGAGGCAAGAAAGACCGAGGAAAATGGCGTCGGCTGATGCCTTTATACCCGAAGAACTGCAGCTATGCCGTCGGGTGAAGTGCGACACCAGCCGAGGCCGGACCCAGACTTTGGAATCCGGCCGACCGAAGGGCTGCCTGACGACAGGACAACCCATTTGTAAGGACTGCAGATGCATCCTTGAAGGACATCTGGCGGGATAGCAAGGGGTCTGTGTTGAGGCAATAAAAGGAAGTCTCTGAGCCTTTTCTTGGATTCTGAGTAATCCTGGCCTTCCCAATGGAAATGCTCCCTCGTGGTATGTAAAGTCTCCCCAAAGGAATAATCCTCAGGCGGAGAGGCTGATGGAATTGATTCCTCAGTATTAGAATCCTCATAAGGGGGTAAAGAATATCCTAGGTCTGAGGAAGAGTCTGAGGAAATGGACACCTGGTCGGAAGATTCACAGTCTTCATCCTGTCTGGGCCTTTTATCAGGAGGGGGATGGGACCCCATAATCAGGGTGATTAGGTCCTCGGCCATTTTTAGCATTTGTTTCTTAGGCATGGAAGCCTGTCCTGGAGAGAGTTGTCTCTGTTTCTTGGCTTTTAAGGGGGGGCTTAGACTTAGAGGGTTTAATGGTTAAACTGGGTAGGTCTGATAACACCATCTGTAGCTGTGGATTGCTCAGCTACTTCAGTTCCCTCTGTAGGATTAGAATCGGAAAGCTGAAAACCTAGTGCGTCCGAAGGCCCAGCCAGCTCCACGTGGGAGTCGGAGGCGGTCTGTGGTTCTGTGGAAGCAGTTGTCAGGGGCTGCATAGGCACCTCGCTGAAAACCGGAGAACTGGCAACCGGCCTAGAAGAGGCCTCGTCAGTTTTGGGCCTCGGATGCCTGTCCTTATGCTTTTTATGCATTGCGGTCATCGGAAGTTCCGACGGCATGGTGTAATTGAATTTTCTGCCAAAATAATGTTGGGCAAAATCAAACTGACGTTTAATGGCGCACTCGTTAAACCTAGCACAAAACCGACAACCAGTGACGTCGTGGTCAGGGCCTAGGCATGGAATACAATAGGAGTGGAAATCCTTATGAGGTATTTGCTTCCCACAAGAAATACAGTTATTACCTTTTACTGACATCGGTCTGAGGCAAGAAAAAGTTTCCCCAATGGGGTACTTAGCTTTTTTAGAAGACTTCGGTTCTGGATTCGGAATGAAAATCTCAGGAGTCGGACGACCGGCACTTGCAAACTGCTTCTGCTTCGAGCACCGCACGGCAAGAAAGACTGATGTAATGGTGTCGGCTGCATGTTTTATACCCGACACCATGATAGAAGGGACAGCAACTGACGCAGGACCCAAGACTTCGTTAATCAGGCCAACTGAGGGCTACTGCAAGCAGATAACCCAAATATAATGACTGCAACAGTGAAATATGAAGAACATCGGGAGGGTGTATGCATAGATGAGAATGGTGTCGAGATTATCTGTGCCAATAAAGGCAGCGCCATAGGCATCGAGGGTGTCTGTACCGTGAAGAGTTGTGCGGAAAAAGTCTGCACAGAGGAATACTGTGCCATCAAGGAGGTGTCTGTACCAGTAACAGTGCCGAAAACAGTGCATGTCGGTGCCGAAGGCGTCTGCACCATAGAGGGCAGTATCCCAGAGGTTGACAGCATCGAAAAGGATGGAGCTGAAGGAGTCTGCACCAATGGTGCCAAAGGAGACTGTACCTGTAGAGATGTTGCCAATAAATGCTGCGACAAAACTTTCGGAGCCGTAAGTGTCTGTACTGGAAAATCCGGTGCCGATAAGGAAGAAATAGCTGGAGTGAGAATCAACTGGGGCGGTGCCGAGGCTGGGGCTGAAAGGATCACAAATGGCAGAACTGGGCTTGAAATTTTTACCTTTTTGTGAGTCGACTCCTTGCGATCGCCAGAGGTAGATGAAGTGAGCGACCGCTAGGAGGAACGCCTCTTATAGGGTTTAGCAGGGGGGGTGAGCCCTCCGACCCAGAGATAGCCTCGCAGAAAGGAGTTTTAAGGAGGCCTTTTAGAATTGATTCTTCCTTTCATTTAGAGTCCTAGTAGAAAAATTTCTACAAATCCCACACTGAGGGTCCACTTAAAGGTGGGAAGCATTCAGGTAATAGACACACAAATCAAGGCCATCAGAGAGCGGTAACTTACGGCTGCATTCCGTGCATTGTTTGAAAGCAACACTACTTTTCTTATCCGACATAATGATATGAAGGGAGAAGTACAACACTACCAAGAGGTTAAGAAAACTATCCAGAAAGGGAGAGAAGGATTAACAATGATGGTAATGGAGAACTGCCTCAAAAGTAAGAAAAAAGAAAAATACTATAGGGAAAGGAGTCTCAGAGTTGCGAAAGGGTAGGAGGATAAAGATAGTAACTAACTGAAAACTTTCTAAACAATTATAGAAAAACGTCAAAAATTGAAACAATTAGCTGACAGAGAATGGCTTGAGACAGTTGTACAGCAACGAGGCAAATGAGATCTGAGGTAACAGGGAGCAGAGCATTGTGGTTAGGATCTTGGCTCGAGAGTTTTTGGCTGATGCAAGCTTGGTATAAGGCTGCCTCAGTTCCGAAGACGGAACCAATAACCCATCAGTAAGGAATGAACGAAGACTAAACATCAGATCATTAGTTTAGTTCACTATATTACATTATGAGTTTGCTTACAGATTTAAAAGACTGTTTATTTCATGTAGAAAAATGTAAAAACCAAGTTATGTACTTAACATAATGTTCTATGTGTGTTGTCATCTCGACCTTTATTCTCACTGATGGGTCGGATCCGATCCATCAAATCCATCTTGGCCATTTCAAAATCTCAAGGTCTTCAGCAAAGCTCATGGGCATCCTTCTTTACCGATAATGCAACCCCTTAGCTTCCTCACATCTTGTTTGTCCCTAGTACTCAGAGATAACATGAAAAAAATCATATATACACATGTGGCATATCAACTGAGGCTATATAGTCATGTAGCACCCAATTTATACTACTTCAGTCTACCAAGAGTATAGGCAGGGGGTACAGAGGGAGGGCTGAGAGAATACAGGTTGAGATGGACAACACACATGGAATGTTATGTAAGTACTTAACTTCTTTACGTGATGTTGTCAACCTCGCCTTTATTCTCAGTGATGGGACCGTGTCACAAGTAACCTGACTCCTGGAAGAATATTCCTCAGTACCATAGAACCAAAAGAAGATCTACTCCTAGAGGCCACATCTACTTTGTAATGAGTAATAAAGTTACGAGGTTTTGCCCATGTCAATGCACCACAGATATTATCCAAAGGTAACCTAGACTGGAAGGCTGCAGATGTGGCTACAGACCGGGAGGAATGAGCTTTAACGGGATTTGGAAGGGCTCTACTCTTAGAATTGTAAATATAGGATATACATAGGGTAAGCCATTTGGCCAAGGTAACTTTGGTGAATGATTCACCTTTTCTAACATCTGAATAAGAAAAGAGCAGCTGATCTTATTTTATAATTTCTGAAGTTCTAAGTAGACAAACGTAAAGGTCTATGAACATCTAAAGGGTGCAATGAATATTCGGCTATATTTTCAAAGTGTGGGAATAAAACTGTCAGCTCAATAGATTGTATGAGGTTACTTTCCGACACAATCTTTGGTAGAAATGAGGGTATAATGAGTAAAGAAACTCTGTTCTTATGAGAAAATACGTATGGGGGCTTGGCAGATGAAGCTTGCGATTCAGAAACTCTTCTAGCCAAAGTAATAGCCCCTAAAAAGTGTGTTTTCAGGAGAGATATTTCAAATCACATGTAGCCGATGGTTCAAAGGGAGGACTGATAATGTCTGACAAAACAAAATTCAGATCCCAGGGTGGTGTTGGATTTTTGTATGGGGGTCTTATCAAAGTAGAGCCTTTTTACAAAGTCTGTGAGACATGATTGCAAAACCATTTTATCCTAGATGGAAATTTGAAATTGCTGCCAAATGAACTCTAACAGTGGCTGCAGCAGCAACTTCGCTGAAAAGTTTTGTCAAAAATTCTGGAAAAGAATGTAAGGGTGCAGCAAAGGGATCCGATTATCACTGGCCCATGTTGATAAGTAGGTACTAGGCTATCGGCCCAAGGGCCTAAGTAAGCCTAGTCAACAAGGCTCCCTGGCTTACGCCACCCAAAAAAGTTATTTTCCTGTGCCCCTGTCAAGCAGAGCCACAGAAGTGATCCCCGGGGTGTATTTCTTATCTCACATCCAATCATCAAGGTTTTTCTTGAAGAGTGCTAATGAGTAACTTTGCTTGACACAGATGGGTAGCTTGTTCCAGAGTATGGGAGGTCTCTGGGACAAGAATCCAGCATGTCCTGTTTATTGTGATGACAAGTTTAGGCCCCTAGAGCGTGTATAGCTCAGAGTGATGGTTTTCCAGCCTTTCCTTGACTAGAATAAGTCCAGTATACAGGCTTTGCTGTATTCTGGTCTTTGGGATAGTTCCTGCGTTGCCCATTACCTTACTTGGATAGAAGGAAGTTTCTTTGCTCACCAGTGAGAGAGGGGAGCCTTGAGCAACCTATCTGTACCTGAAGAAGTGACCTCAGCACAAGATCTAGTAGTAATTGGTCGTTTTGGACAATTTCTAGCTCTTTTGAAGTTCCCTGTATAAAAATCCGCCTTTGAGTGTTTTTTTTCCGACTATACTACTCAGCAACAGCTCCTCGTGGTGCTAGCAGCAGAGAACTGAAAAAGCGACTACTTTCCAGATTTAAGTATATTTTTTGCTGTTTCTACCTGTGCAACCTTCTTTTCTTGCTGTAAACAAAGTTTAAACTGCTATTTTATCTGTATTGAGCATTTTTATTACCTGCACTTAAGTTAAAGTTTTGTTTGTCTAATTTTACTGTTGAGGCTGCCCACTCAAGTGTGCTAGCCTGTGCATTTGATATACTGCTGTTTCCCTGCATTTTTCTGTAGGTTTCTTACAAAAAAAAAAAAAAAAAAAAAAAAATATCCTTGTTTTCCCGCCTTTCCTTGACTAGAATAGTCCAGTATACAGGATTTGCTGTATTCTGGTCTTTGGGATAGTTCCTGTGTTGCCCATTACCTTACTTGGATAGAAAGTACAGTTTTGTACCTACCATAAATGTAGATGTTAGAGTGCTAATACAGCTGCAGTCATAACAGATGGGTTCTCCTGCCGTCAGGCGGGTCCTCGGTCGGCCGAATTCCAAAGTCTAGGTCCAGCGTCGGTTGTCATCGCTTCTTCCCTGACGTCAGTGTGACAGGGGTATAAAGGAACCAGCCAACGCCATTTTCTTCAGTTTTTCTTGCCCCAGATGTCAGGTGCCCCCAGAAGGAAGGCAATACATAAATTTGTGTAATAAAGCAATGCAATATAATCAAAATACAGTAGCTGCAAGCAAATACACCATAAATGAATACCCCGATCAGGTTGTATGAGGAGGTGTTAGCCAATAGGCCTGTCCCAAGAGGGGAAGGAGGGAGGGAAACCTGGACTGCAGCTGTATTAGCATCTACATTTATGGTAGGTACAAAAGTACAGTTTTGTACCTACCATAAACAGTCCTAACCATTGGGTAGTCCACTGATGTCAGGATATCCTCAGTCTTTTCTTGCCCCAGATGTCAGAAGACCCTAAAAAGACAAGGCCCAAACCAAAACACCAAAAGCCCTGCACCAAACATACATACAATATATACAATAATATATACTAACTCACACCACCACTAAACATGTGGATCCTCGAACATCTACATTTATGGTAGGTACAAAACTGTACTATGTTCTTCATTCCACATTGCTGCAGTGAATCCCAAAGCAGAGGTGAGGCTGGCAAATCATAAGGAAGCAGGAGCTGTCAACATGCCTTGCAAAATAGCTGTGGCAAAACCAGCCCTAGATTTAGAGTAGAGAGGAAGGTGGTAATGCTTAGAGAAAGTATGCACTGAACTCCAAGTAGCTGCCTCCAAAATATCCTTAGTTGCCACCCCTTAGAAATGCTGTTGAAGTGGCAGTAGCCCTAGTGGAATGAGGTCTAATCCCAGCTGGAATTTCCTTGCCATGATGGGAATAACAAAATGAAATGCAAAACCCAATCCACTTAGAAATAGTTTGCTTAGACACAGGCTTGCCCTGAGAACTCAAAGCAAAAGAAACAAACAACTGCTGAGACTGCCTGAAATCCTTAGTCCTGCTTAAATAATAACGTAACTGCCTATGTACATCTAAAGTGTGTAAAATCTTTTCCTTATTTTGGGGATCTGCATAGAAAGTAGGCAAATGAATAGTTTGGTTTAAAGCCACACTAGAAACCACCTTAGGCATAAAGGAAGGATTAGTACGTAATGATACCCTATCCTTATGGAAAATCAAAAAGGGCTCTACTGCCATAAGGGCCTGCAACTCAGAAACCCTTCTTGCAGTAGTAATAGCCAACCACAAAGCAGTCCTCCATGGCAAGTATATCAATTCAGCAGTAGAAAAGGTTGTAGAGTAAGTTTCTCCAACACAAAATTGAGATCCCAAGCAGGAGTAGGAGCTCGGGGTCTTATATTCTTTGCCCTCTAAGAAATTGCTTGAACAAAGGATGCGAAAACAATGGTGGGTCACAATCATAGTGAGCTGAAATTGCTGCAGCATGAATCTTGATGGAAGAGAAAGACAAACCTTTGTCCAGTAACTCAGTAAGATATTGAAGAGCCACACTCAAATTTGGCTCAGTAATCTCCAAATTGTTTGCTGCACTCCAAAACAAAATCTCTTCCATTTTTCTCCGTACACTTTCCTTGTACTAGGTCTTCTGGCTTCCATAATCACATTTAAAACTTGCTGAGGAAGCTGAGACCTGCTGTCTTTCAAAACAGAATATGCCAGGCTGTTAGATGTAGAGAATGAAGCTTGACATTGAGCAGATGACCGTCCCTCTGAGACAACAGGTGTGGAATCAAGGGTAAAGGCCATGGAGGCTTCCTTACCAGACTCCTCAGTAATGGGTACCAGTACTGCCGAGGCCAATCTGGAGCTATTAAAATCATCCTTGGCTTGTTTTGTCTGACCTTTAGAAGCACCTTTGGAAGAAGAGGCAGAGGTGGAAAGGCATACACATGAAGATTTTTCCAACTGAAAGAAAGAGCATCCACTTTCCAAGCTGTGTGATGAAATCCAAACTTTGGCAGCTGGTGGTTTAGTGGAGAAGCGAACAGATCTGTCTGGAGTTCCCCATGACACTGTCAATGTTTGAAATACATGAAGATCCAGTTTGGGATCCATGATTTGTCTGCTTAATACATCTGCTAAGGAGTTCTGTGCTCCCGCAGAAACCTTGCCTGAAGAGTTAGTTGCAGACTGAGCGCAGTCTCCCATAAAATCATTGCTAGTCTGCACAATGGGTAAGAATGTGTTCCCCCTTGTTTGTTGATGTACCACATGACAGTTGTGTTGTCTGTTAGAATCAACACCTGCCCTGGAAGAAGTAACTCCTTGAAAGCAATTAATGCAAACTGAACTGCTAACATCTCTTTCATGTTGATATGTAGATGCTGTAGTCTGGCAGGCCACTTGTCTTGTATCCACTTTCCATTTAGATGAGCTCCCCAAGCAACATCTGAGGCATCTGTCGTTAGAATCTGTCTTGCCTCTGGCCGGGTCACAGAGAGTCCCTTGTTTAGGTGACATTCCTGAGCCCACCACAAAAATTCCTTTTGAATGCAAGGTATTATTTGAATGACAGTGTCCAAATCCTGGCAGTGCTGTGTCCACAGAGTTTTGAGATACCATTGCAGCTTCCTCATATGCAGTTTGGCATTGGGAAGCACCAGAATACAAGATGCCATGAACCCTAAGGCTTGAAGGACTGTCCTTGCAGTCAGCCCGGACTGAAGAGATAGATGATGGAAGTAACTGGAAAGATTCTTTTGTTTGTCCAAAGGCCATCTGGGCTGCTGTATTCAGTCTCACACCCAGAAAGCACATGTCTTGAGAGGGTACTAGACTGGACTTTATTTCGAATACCTAGGCATCTTAGCACTGCTATGACATATTCCAGATGCTGTAGAAGATCTTCTTTTTCTTGAGCCAGAATCAGGCAGTCGTCCAAGTAAGGATAGATTTGGATTCCTTTTAGCCTGAAGTAAGCTATCACTGGAGCCAGAACCTTTGTGAATATTCTTAGATAAGCCAAAGGGCAATGCAGAGAACTGATAATGAGAATTTCCAGCTCGATACTTCCTGCATCTTAGTCTTATTGGCACATGAAGGTAAGCTTCCTTGAGATCTAAAGTTACCATCCAGTGATCTTTGCCCAGCAGAGGTAAAAGCTGTTGTAACGTCAACATTTTGAACTTGGGAATGTCCAGATAAGTGTTGAGGATAGATAAATCCAAAATTGGTCTCCACGTGTTTTGGTACTAGGAACGAATAAAACCTTTCTGGTACAGGAACTGGCTGAATGGCCCCTATTTGGAGTAACAAAGAAATTTGCTTGTGAGCCTCTTTCCTTTGTGGAGGAGGAACGTCTGGCATGCCTTTGAAAGGGGCAAGGTATGGAAATAAAACCTGTAACCTTGGTGAATGATATCCAAAACCCATCTGTCTTGAGTAATTAAATCCCAATTTTCTTTGAAAAGAGACAGTCTTCCTCCCAAAGGAGCTGCCAGTCGAGAATGCTCTGGCAGCTGAAAAGGCAGGTCATTGGGTCTGTTTCCTGCCCTCACCAGAAGTCTGAGCAGGAGAACTCCCTGTTCTAGGCCTAAAAGAACCTTGAGCTCTGCCCCCTAGACTGGGAATCATGATATGTCCATCCCTTAGTAGGCCAATTTCTGCTAAACTTTGGAGGCTGCACCTGCAAAAATCTTTGACAGTCTGCATAGATTTAGCCTTGTCCTCCATTTTCTTTAAAACAGCTTCCACAGGCAACCAAACAACACATCAGACTGTAAAGGAGCATCCAAAATCCTTGTTTTAACATGCTCAGCTAAATTCTGATCCCTCAACCGAACAGAACCAGTGGCAGCCACCCTGAGGAGGCCTGCACAGCATCAAAACCACATTGCAAAGAATGCTTACCCACTTGTTCAGACACATGAACTAAATCTAGCAACTCTTTACACTCAATACCTTCCGCCAGAGCATCCACCTTAGATTTCAATTGTGAAAGGAGATAATTCTGATATTTTAGCATGTGAAACTGACAATTCAACACCCTCATGGCTAAAGTGGAAGAAGTATACACTTTCTTACCCCATCTATCCAAAGCCCTTGCCTCTTTATCAGAAGGAACAGGATTTTTAACAACAGAGGCCTTAACACCTTTAGGCCCCTGAGAAACAATTTCTGGGTCTGCCCTAGGACTCTTAAAGATACTTATGAGCTTCAGGCACCCTATAGTACCTATCAGGTTTAACAGGGCAGGAGGCAAAGAATCAGGATTCAGGGAAGCCTCTGCAAAACATCTTCCACCACATTCAACACAGGAGGTATAGCTAAGGGCCTATGCTGGGGTAAAAACAAGAATTCCCTAAGCCTCTTCCTGGAATCAGAGAAATCTTGGCCTTCCCATTTAAAATGCTCCCTCATGGAATGCAGAGTCTCTGAAAATGAAAAATCCTCAGGAGGAGAAGCTGATGGAGTGGAATCATCCACATCAGAATCAGAATAATGAGGAAACTCCTGCAAGTCTTCAGAAGACTCAGAAGCCTCTGAACACTGTTCAAAACTCTCAAACTCAGACTCTCTTATCAGGAGGCATAGAACCTCTAATCATAGTAATCAAATCCTCTGCCATTTTAAGCATATGTTTCTTAGGCACAGAACCTGAAGTGCTAGGAGAAGCCCCCACTGAAGCTAAACTTGGCCTACCTCTCAAGGAAGTCTTGGAAACAGAAGGAGAGGCTCTAACTGCCTTAGGAAGAGAGGGAAGAACAGCTACCTGAGAAATCCCATCAGCCTGGCCTACCTCCTGAGAGGGCACATCCTGTAACAGTAAAGTCTCTGCCTGAGACTCCACAGAAACTCCTGGCAAAACCTCTGGCTCCACTGAGCCTTCTAAAGAACCGACTGCCGGTTCTTCAACCCTAGGCTTTGCTGCTTTGTCCGGAGCATCCGACGGCATTTTATAATTACAACGCTTCCCAAACACTAACCTGGCACAGTCTAACCTTCTCTTAATAGTGCGTTTGTTAAATCTAGCACAAGAGCGGCATCCAACAACGCCGTGCTCAGGCCCTAAACAAGGTATACACAAAGTATGGTAATCCCTATGAGGTATCTGTTTCCCACAAGAAATACAGTTATTCACTTTTTCTGACATCCGTTAAATACTGAGGCAAGAAAAACCAAAATGTTGCCAACTTTGATTCGGTCTGAAACTCCGACTTCAGAAAATTTCAGAACGCCAACCTGCACTAAACTGCTTCTGCATCGGACCATAAAGACTGAGGATATGACGTCGGTCATGCTCATTAGTACCCTGACGTCCTGACATCAGTCTAATGCCATATACTTTGGTATTCGACTACCCAATGGTTAGGACTGCAGCAATGTGGAATGAAGAACATCTGTACTATGTTCATCGTGCATACAGCTGCTAGTCATAACAGATGGGTAGAATCCCAAAGCTAAGAAAGAGGTGGTAGGCACTAGGTGGAACTAGGAGGAGCAAGGATGCCCTGCAAGACTGCAGTGGCAAAGCCTGCTCTAGTTTTGGAGTATAATGGTAGGTGGTAGTGCTTGGAGAAGGTATGCACAGAACTCAAGTGGCTGCTTCCAAAATATCTTTGGTAGGAACTCCTCTGAGGAAAGCTGCAGAGGTAGCTGTGGCCCTTGTTGAGTGAGATCTGATGCCTGTAGGTACAGTTTTGCCATGAAAAGAACAGCAAAAGCGTATGCAGTGGGCTATTCATTTTGAGATTGTCTGTTTGGAAATTGGCTTTCCTTGAGCTCCTACAGCATAGGACACAAAGAGCTGTTCTGATTTTCTGAAAGGCTTTGTTCTGTCCAAATAATAACACAGTTGTCTGTGGATGTCCAAGGAATGTAGTAATCTCTCCCCTTTGTTTTGAGGATTAGGATAAAAGGTAGGTAAGTGTATGGCCTGATTCAAAGCTACCCTGGATACCACTTTAGGCATAAAGGACGGGTTGGTTCGTAAGGAAACTCTGTCCTGATGGAAGATGATAAAAGGCTGCACAGCCATGAGAGATTGTAGTTCTGAAACTCTACGAGCTGAGGTAATAGCCAGCAGGAAAGCTGTTTTCCAGGACAAATATTGCAAATCTGATGAGGCAGCTGGCTCAAAGGTAGGCAAGGTCAGTTTTTCCAGAATGAAATTGAGATCCCAAGCAGGTATTGGTTGTTTCCTTGGGGGTCTTAGATTCTTAGCCCCTCTGAGGAACTGTCTTAAGAGAAGGTGAGAGAATAAGGGTGGATCAGTGTTGTATTCTGCAGAAATGGCTGAGGCATGGATTTTGATGGAGGAGAATGAAAGTCCATTGCTTAGCAGCTCAGCTAGATACTGTAGTATTTGAGGAAAATTCAGTTTTCCAGGATCTTGGCCCTTTTTCTCATTCAAGACACAAAACAGTTTCCATTTTACGGAGTAAGCTTTTCTAGTAGACGGCCTTCTGGCCTCCAAAATGACATCCTGCACCTCCTTGGAGAGTAGGGTCTGTTGTGATGCTAAGGAATCTTCCATGCGGCTTGATTGAGTGTTTTTAGCTGGCTGTGAAGAGTTTTGAAGCTGTGCTGAGTCAGGAGAAGAAGCATTAGAGGCAGGGTCCATGGTGGGGAATGAGTCAGGCTCCTCAGGAGTGGGTACCAGTGTTGTCTTGGCCAGTCTGGAGCAATGAGAATCATCTTTGGTCGGTCTGCTCTGGTTTTCAATAGAACTTTGGGCAGCAAAGGAAGAGGTGGGAAGGCATAAACTGTCATTGATGTCCAACTGAAAGAGAGAGCGTCCACTCTCCAGGCCTTTGGATGGAAAATACTTGAGCAGAATTTTGTCAATTGGTGATTTTTGTGGGAGGCAAAGAGATCTATGTCTGGCCTTCCCCATGCTTGGAATATTTCTGTAAAAACTTGGATGCAACTTCCATTCGTGTGGATCTGTCATATGTCTGCTTAGATTGTCTGCCAGCGTGTTTTCCTTGCCTGGCAAGTACTGTGCTTGTAGTTCGATTTGTAAGTCCATGGCCATGTTCCAAAGTGACATGGCCAGTCTGCATAGGGGGTATGAATGTGTTCCTCCCTGTTTGTTTATGTACCACATAACTGTGGTGTTGTCCGTTCTTATCAATAGTTGGCCTGGTTGCAGAAGATCTTTGAAAGCTATAATAGCATTTATTACTGCTAGCATTTCCTTTTGATTGATTTGAAGGTGCTTTTCTTTTTGGGATCATTTGCCCTGAATGCACCGATCTGTCATGTGCGCCCCCCAGGCGTAGTCCGAGGCGTCTGTTGTGATGACTTGATTTGCTTAAGGCTTGCTGAATGGAAGACCTGTGTTTGTTTGGCATGCTTGAGCCCACCACAGAAATTCCTTTTGTAGACATGGAATTAGTGGTATTATTGTTTCCAAACTGTGGCTGTGTTGATTTTCAGGTACCACTGAAGTTTCCTCATATGCAGCTTTGCACATGGGATTAGTAAGATGCAAGATGCCATGAATCCGAGAGCCTGCAGGATTTTCCTTGCAGTCAGCCTGGTGCAATTTGCTAGTGCTCTGAAGTATTGAGCTAGTTGCCCCTGCTTCTCTGGCGTGAGGTAGGCCATCTGGGTGTTTTGTGTCCAAGTTGGCAACCAGGAAAATTATCTTCCGAGCGGGTATTAGCCTTGATTTCTTTTTGTTGACTGTGTATCCCAGAGAGTTCAACAACATTATTACATAAGCCAGATGTTTCAGAAGAATGTGCTTGCTGTTTGCTTGGATCAGGCAGTCGTCCAAATAGGAGTATATTTGTATCCCTTGAAGTCTGCAGTAGGCAATTACTGATGCCAGGCATTTCGTGAATACTCTGGGCGCAGTAGATAAGCCAAAGGGCAATGCAGAGAATTGATAATGGGTTGAACCTGCAAGAAATCTGAGGTATCTTCTGCAATTTTGTCTGATTGGGACATGCAGGTATGCCTCCTTGAGGTCCAATGTTACCAGCCAAGACTCCTTTGCCCAGCATGGGAAGAAGCTGCTGTAGAGTGAGCATCTTGAATTTTGGTACGAGTAGAAATGTGTTTAGGATGGATAGGTCCAAAATAGGTCTCCAATCTTTTCCCTTCCTTGGTACCAGGAATAGTCTGGAATAAAAACCTTGACCTTGTTCGTGCGTAGGTACCTCTTGAATAGCTTTCATGTCTATAAGATCTGTAATTTGCCTTTGTGCCTCTGCCCTTTGATTGTGTAGCAGGTTTGGCATGCCTCTCATTTTTGGAAGGGTGTGAAAATGGAATCTGTAGCCTCTGTTTATAATGTCCAGGATCCATTTTTCTTTTGTGACAATATGCCAATTTTTTGAAAATGCCAGTTTTCCTCCTAAGGGGGCTGCCATTTGAGTCTTGCTTGGCATGCAAAGGGGAGAGTCATTGGGCTTGCTTTCTGAATGATTGCGAGTTATTCTCACCACCTCTTTGTGTAGGAGCTTGCCATTGTCTGCCTCTAAACGATCCTTGGGATTGTCCTCTGCCCCTCGGGTGCCTGTATCTACCTCTTTGGGGTCTGTCCATGGCTGGAAAGGACCAATTTTTGGAAGGCCAATTTCTACTGAAACGTGGGGTTGTACCTGTAGAAAATCTTTCACAGTTTGCACTGATTTAGCCTTTTCCTCCATTTTCCTTAATACCTCCTCAGCATTACCACCAAATAATACATCCTTTTGTAGAGGGGCATCTAGTAATTTAACTTTGACATGATCAGGCAAGGTTTGTTCCCTGAGCCAGGCATGTCTACGTATGACTGATCCTGTAACAGCAGCTCTACATGAGGCCTCTAGAGCATCAAAACCACATTGTAAGGTATGCTTACCCACTTGTTCTGCACTATGCATCAAATCCTGCAACTCCTTCAAGTCTGGTTGTTCAGGTTGTGACATTTTACTTTTCAATTGTGATAACAAAAACTGTTGGTATTTTAGCATATGGAGCTGACAAGTTTAAGGCCCTCATGGTTAAGGTAGCCGAGGTATATACCTTTTTTCCCCACCTTTCTAAGGATCTGGAATCTCTCTCGGAAGGTAATGGATTTTTAGCAGTGGAGGCCTTAATTCCCTTGGGGCCCTGTGAGATGGTTTCTGGGTCAGCAGCATGGCTTTTGTATAGAAATTGGTGCGAGTCAGGAACCCTGTAGTACCTGTCAGGCTTGACTGGGGCTGGAGGCAGAGAATCCGGGTTAAGGCAGGCTTCCGAGTAAACATCATCTAGGATGTCCAAGACAGGAGGTATAGCCAGAGGCCTGTGCTGAGGTAGCAAGAGAAATTCCCTAAGCCTTTTCTTGGAATCTAAATAATCTTGGCCTTCCCAGTGGAAGTGTTCCCTTAAGGTATGCAAAGTTTCCCCAAATAAGTAATCCTCTGGGGGGATACAGAAGGAATGGACTCCTCTGCATCAGAGTCTTCCAAAGGGGAGAAAGAATGTTCCTGATTATCAGAGTGCTCTGAAATAATGGAGCCCTGATCAGTGGAGGGGGATTCTTCCTCCACTCTGGGCCTTTTGTCCGGTGGGGGTTGAGAACCCCTGATAAGAGTAATTAAATCCTCAGCCATTTTAAGCATCTGCTTTTTAGGCATGGGGCCTGGAGATGGGCCCTGTGTAGCTTGTCTCTTAGAATGCATGGCTGCTTTAGACTTAGTGAAAGGAAGGTCTGAAGACACCTTGAGTGGAGGTAGACCTGTCCACATTTTGAGGTTCAACGGCAAGAGTGGCTTCGGTATCTGTAGTCAGGGTGTGGGCCGAGGTGCCTGCGACCTCAGGCACAGGAGACACCGCCAATGAAGTGTCGTCGGTAGTCAGGGGCTGCGTAGGCGCCTTACTGAGAACCGGAGCACGTGTAGTCGGCTTTGGCGTTGTGTCGGCAGAGGCCGCGGACCTCGTGTGTCGGTCCTTATCTTTGCGTTTTTTAGACAAAACTGGAGTCGGAGTATCCGACGACATAATATAGTTAAATGTTTTTCCAAAATAATGCTGGGCGAACTCCGCCCGATGCTTAATGGAGCGTTTGTTGAATGTAGCACAAAAGCGACAGACCGAGACGTCGTGGTCTGGGCCTAAACAAAGTATACAGAGGGAATAGAAATCCTTATGCGGTATCCACTTCCCACATGAAATACAATTATTAACTTTATCTGACATCGGTCTGAGGCAAGAAAAGTTTCCCCAACGGGGTACTTAGCTTTCAAGAAGACTTCGGTTTCAAAATTTTTGTAATTTCAGGAGCTGGCCGACCGGCACTTGCGAACTGCTTCTGCTTCGGGCACCGCGCGGCAAGAAAGACTGAAGACAATGGCATCAACTGGTTCCTTTATACCCCTGTCGCACTGACGTCAGGGAAGAAGCGACGACAACCGACGCCGGACCTAGACTTTGGAATTCGGCCAACCGAGGACCCGCCTGACGGCAGGAGCACCCATCTGTTATGACTGCAGCTGTATGCATGATGAACATTGAAGTTTCTTTGCTCACCAGTGGGAGTGGGTAGCCTTGAGCAGCCTATCTGTCCCTGAATTAGTGACCTCAGCACAAAATCTAGTAGTTGGACCATTTCTATCCCTTTTGAAGTTCCCTGTATAAAAATCCGCCTTAGCGCGTGTTTGCGAGCTTTTGTGCGATTTAGCGCAAAGTTGCCCATAGCGCAGCAGCGCCAGTTAAACAAGTTTAAACTATTTCTGGCTCCGCCAAGTCTGCTCTTCAGTTTTTCCCTTAAAACTGCTCTACCTTCAATAAAATCAGTCTATTCTCTATCTAAAAAGCCCAGCACTTGATCCTAAAGCATTTTTACACAGGTAAAAGCACTCTAACAAAAGAAAGCACTATATACACCTACAATCCCCTTGAGTACCCATTTCCCTTTAGGTCCTTTCTGACTCAGCAATCCTTTACACTATTCTAGCATGTCGGGAGGTCAATTACTGGCGTCCTCTCCAGTTCAGCTGGTGAATCTGGGAATCTTGAGGCAATGTTACAACTGCCTCATGTACACAGACAACCCTCTCCTCCTCCCAACAAATACAAATATATGTGAGAGATGCAACTATATAGCCAAACTGGAGGCTGAGCTCTCTCGACTCAGTACTGGCAAAACTAGTCAGGAGGAGAAGGTAACCACACACACCATAAACCCAGTCTCACATAGACCTACCACAACTGCAAACCAAACACACAAAACCATACTCGGAGGCTCTAATTAAAAATCTACCAAAACAACAGAGGCCTCCAAAGCAGACATCCAAGCAACCACTACCTCAAAACATAGCACATGCAACACATAGTTCACAAAGTCAGTGTGCCAAACAGTCACAGCCCTTAAGGCCAAACAACATGCCTGATAAACTTGTAATAGGTGACTCCATAATCAGACAAACTGACGTCCTGCTCACCAGACTGAACAAGGAAAAGGTTACAGTAAGCTTCCCGTCGGGCGCTAAAATCCGCCACATAACACAAGCACTCAGGTCACTCCAAAGCAAGTACAAATATGACTCAGTCATTGTCCATGCCGGTGTGAATGACCTGAGAAGTACCTCCCTGGACTACATGAAAAGAGACAGAGGAGCTATCTGATTATGTAGCCCAGGCCTGTATGACCCTGACCAGCATCTTACCCTCACCAAGAATGATGTCACAGTACAAAGACAAGATGATCAGCTTTAATAATTGGCTCAATTACTGGTGTCATTCTAAGGGGATCCAATGTCTGTCTGCTTGGGATGACATGCTTGACATGCCACGCTGCTTCGCAAGGGGCGGCTTGCACCTGTCACCCCTGGGCTTCCAGATATTGGCCAAGGCTCTTGCCACCCCCATAGTGCCTTTTTTAGGCAAGGCTCAAAAGACAAACCCACCTCCCTAGAAGACACAAGTGGGAAAAAACTAAGGGTAATGCTGCTCAACGCCAGAAGTCTAAACCTCAAGATGCACGCTCTCGAAGTCCTCCTCAGTATGGAGAACATCGATGTCTGTGCAGTGACTTGAACCCTGGTACAAGGCTCCTGAGAGCACCCCAGCACTACCAGGTTATACCTCATATCATGCTTTTCGGCCCCAAAACTTGGACCGAACCACAAAAGGAGGGGGAGTATTCATATTCATCAAAGATACCCACATCTTCATGTTAGTGGCAACGCACAAAGCATCGGAGACCATCCATGTGCAACTAACCGGAGGCAAAACTGCCCTACAGTTTGTAGTATGCTACAGGCCACCCTCTCTAACTCAGGAACCCCACTCAGCCTTCCTGAAGACACTGGAGAGTATGAATGTCTCTCCAAATACCATCATATTGGGAGACTTCAACTACCCAAACATAGACTGGGAGCATTACTCAAGCCCCAACACCCTAGTCCAAAGGTTCCTAGAATTCCTAAACTCAAATGCGATGGAACAACTAGTCACCACTCCCACAAGAGGAGATAATATACTAGACCTGATCATCACAAACATGGGGACACAATGCTCCACACCGGAAGTATACCCCTCATTGGTGAGATCAGACCATAAATTAATCTCACTGGAAATCCACATCCCGCTCGCACCCCCAGCACAAAAGACCACAGTGAAGAATTTCTCAAAAGCTGACTTCACACTTCTTAGGACTGAAGTGGTAACATTCAAGACCCCTGGGCCAGTGGAAACCACAGCCCACACCGCTGAATCCTTCATAAACGCTTTCTACGGACATCTTCAAGAATGCATGGATCATGCAATCCCAAATAAAGCCAAGACCCATTCCCCCAAAGGCACCTGTCTGGTGGACCCCAGCCATTAACAAGCTTTACAACAGGAGGAGGAAGCTACTACATGACAGAGCAAAATCCCCAAAAGGGAAGGCATCTCTGATCAGTACTAGCAAAAAACTACAATCACTCATAAAATCATCCAAGGCCAACTTTGAGAGAAAAATCACAAAAGACACTAAAGACAATCACAAGGCCTTCTTTAGTTATGTTAGAAATCTGGGTGGAAACTCCCAGATATGCTCAGAGTTAGTCCAAAATGACAAAAAATACACTGAATCCACAGACATTGCAGACATACTGGCAGACAGGTTCAGTGCAAATCCCCCCCCCCCCCAAAAGGAGAAATATCTATCCCAGCAGAGTGTAGCCTCCCTGACATCTCAGATGCCCAGGTGAGAGCCGCCCTCTCCAAAGCTAAAAACACAGCGTCAATGGGACCAGACGGTGTCTCGGGTTGCGTGCTACATGAACTCCAAGAGGAACTAAACCCGCACATAAGGCTGCTGTTTAATCTTAGCCTTACTACAGGATACGTACCCAAAGAATGGCATACATCAACAGTGGTCCCACTCCACAAAAGAGGTGCTTATACGGACCCTGGAAATTACTGCCCCATAAGCTTGACGAGCCTGGTCTGCAAAGCTATGGAGAGGATTATTATGAAACTCAAACAAAGACATTGGGGAACTACAGACATTGGATCCTACCCAATTCGGCTTTGTCAAGGGCAGATCCTGCCTTTTGAACCTGGTCGACTTTTTTGAAACAGTCACTAAAGGCCATTGATGAGGGTAAGGCAGTTCACACAGCCTACCTTGATCTTGCAAAAGCCTTCGACACAATACCCCACTCGGGCATCATAGACAAGCTCACCAGCTCAAATGTAAACCCATATGTTATAAGATGGGTTGCAAACTGGCTCAAGGACAGAACCCACAAGGTCAGAATTGCTGGAGCCATGTCAAACTCTAAGCCAGTCACAAGCGGTGTCCCACAGGGCTCAGTCCTGGGACCCCTCTTGTTCGGCATTTATTTTTCTGAGGTGCAAGCAAACATAGGAGGATTGTGGCTGACAAAGTTCGCAGATTACTGCAAACTGGGTGCCATAATTGATACTCCAGCAGACACAAGTTTCCTTCAGAAAGGCCTCATAGAAACGGATAACTGGTGCCAGAGCCATGGCCTTAAACTGAACGCCAAAAAATGTATAGTCATACCCTTTGGGAAAAATAAAGTACCCACAAATTACCACATAGGTGGTAATCCATTAAGTATGGAAGAAGTAATCCTGGACCTAGGGACCCAAGTTGACAGTAACCTCTCATTTGACACTCACATTGCCAAGGTGGTTAGAAAGACCTTCTATATTACCCACCTTATCATGAAAGGATTCACATCTAGATCAAGAGAGGTCATTGTGCCCCTGTACTCTTCCCTTATCAGGCCCATAATTGAGTACAATGCCCCATTTGGGACGTACCTTACCAGACACCTGCAGCAGTTAGAAAGACTCCAAAAGTACCTCACCAAGAGGATCAAGGATCTCAAACATATGTCATATGCTGCCCGGCTGAAGAAACTCCAGCTCTATTCAGTTGCATACCACCTACTCAGAGGTGATCTATGCCTGACGTACAAGGCCATGTCCAGTCCGGAATTAATGGACATGCTCCACCTCAGAAAATCCAAATCCACCAGAGCCACGAGAGCGACAGATTTGAACCTCAACACAGAAACCAATAGGACGTGCTGGAGGGACAGATTCATAACCCAGAGGCTCCCTACACTCTGGAACAGAATCCCAGTCCATGTTAGGCAGAGCCCCTCATGGACTCTCTTCAAGAGAAACCTTGACGAGTGGATGGGAGATCGTAGGTTTACCCCGGGGGTCATCTCTGTGTCACTACTGGACAGAGGCACAGTAAACTAAACCCTAAATGGGCATAGTATTCTCATTCCAAGGGGTGGCGAAAGCCACACACACTCTGGCTAGGCTTATAAATGCCCTAGGACAGATAGCCTAGTATGAACCTATGATTGGGATTTCTTTAGGTGTAGCATGTCCAACGGCTCTGGATTTGATACACCTTTATACGTTAGGCAGAGATCACCTCGGAGTAAGCGATATGCTACGGAGTAAAGCTGGAGTTTTTTTTTGATGGTCAGTGTAGGGCACCTGATTGAGGCCAGTAATCCTCTTTGTGGGGTACTTCTGTGGCCTTTCCAGCTGCTGCAGATGTCTTGTGAGGTACATTCCAAAAGGGGCATTGTACTCTATAATGGGTCTAATGAGTGTTGAGTAGAGGGGAACAATGACCTTTTTTCCTGGATGAGAACACTTTTGTGATGGTGTGCCACGTAGAAGGATTTCCTGACTACTGTGGCAATGCGATTATCTAAGGAGAGACTACTGTCCACCTGGGTCCCAAGGTCTCATCACACATTCGGCGTCAAGTAGACTGCCGCCTATGTGGTAGTTCATAGGTGCAGAGTTTTTACCAAAGGGGATGACAATGCACTTTTTGGCATTGAGCTTGAGGCCATGGCTCTGACACCAGGCATCTGTCTCGGTGAAGCCCTTCTGTAGGATGTCCACATCACTTGGGGACTGTACTATGGCTCCTAGTTCGCAGTCATCTGCAAACTTAGTTAGCCAAAGGTCTTCTGTGTTAGCCTGTACTTCAGAGAAGTAAATAAATAGGAGAGGTCACAGGACTGAACCCTGTGGTACTCCAATTGTCACTGGTTTGAAGTCAGCTTTGGAGTCTGCAATTTTTACAGTGCGGGTTCGGTCAGTGAGTCAGTTGGCAACCCATCTTGTGACGCAGGGATTTATACCTAGTTTAGTGAGTTTAGCTATAATTACAGAATGGGGGATGGTGTTGAAAGCCTTGGCGAGGTCAAGATAGGCTGTGTGAACCACCTTAACCTCATCTATGGCTTTGGTGACTGCCTCAAAGAAGTCAATCAGGTTCACGAGGCATGACCTGCCTTTTACAAACCCGAACTGGGTGGGGTCCAGAGTCTGGAGGGTACCAATGTTTTTGTTTATGAGTTCCATGAGGATATGTTCTATGGCCTTACAAACCAGGCTTGTCAGACTAATAGGGTGACAGTTCCCGGGATCAATGGTGGCTCCCCCTTTGTGGAGTGGGATAACTGTTGTGCGTCATTTAGTGGGCACAAAGCCTGACGTGAGGCTAAGACTGAACAGGTGCTTAGGTGGGGAACCAGTTCATTCTGAAGTTTCTGTAAAACACAGCCTGGGATGTTGTCCAGTCCCCATGGATGCTGAGTTTTTGGTTTTAGAGAGTGGAGGTTTTACCTGTGTAGTTGTGATTACATGGACTCTGCATTCTTCCTGGATAGATATGGGCCATTTAGGGAGTGAGAGGGGGGTAAAGTTAGCACTGAACCCATCTGCCAGGATGTTGGCAATATCGGTTCTGTAATTTTCGCGTTGTGCTGTAACAGAGCAGATCCGGGTGTTGCCATTGAGATTCTTGACATAGCTATAGAATGCTTTATGGTTGTCCCTAGAATCAGTGGCGATTTTGTTTTCATAGCTAGCATTGGAGGATCTTATCAAGGATCTCAGCTTCTTACTGAGGCTGACCAGGGAGCTCCTCCACTCATGGGATTTTACTCTCTTTTGCAACAGTTTCTTCCTTCTGTTGTAGAGTTTGTTTATGGCAGGGGACCACCAGATTGGCTTCCTTTTTTTTGGAGGATAGTGTCTTGGTTCTGTTTGGGATAGCACAATCCATGCACTCATGTAAGTGTTTAGAGTGCATTTGTGTAGGATTCAGCAGTCTTAACTGTACTGTCCATCTGCATGGGTGTCATGAAGTTTGCCACTTCTGTCTTAAGAAGCATGAAGTTGGCTTCGGAGAAAATTTTTACCATGGTTTCCTTAATTGGGGGTGGGGGCAGGATTTGGATATCTAGGGTGATTAGCTTATGGTCGGATCTGACCAACGAGGAGCTGACTTCAGGTGTGGAACACCGGTCACTCATGCTGGTAATGACTAGGTCTAGGATATTGTTGGCTCCTGGTGAGGGTGTGGATAAGTTGATCCAGGGGATTGTATGAATTCCAGAAAGCATTGAGCGAAGGAGTTGGTACAGGAGTAGTTTTCCCAGTTAATGGTGGGGTAGTTGAAACTGGCCATTATTAGGGTGTTTGGATGAACCCTAATATTTTCCAGTATATCAAAAAAAACAGAGTGGGAATCCTGTGACATGGTGGGAGATCTGTAGCAAGCTATAATTTGGATTACAGTTTTGCCCAGAGTTGGTTGCACTTGGATAACCCTGGATGCATTATGCTGAGCAACTAGCCTGGAGGTGTGGATATCCTTAATGAATATGGACACACCTCCACCTTTGGTGTTCCGGTCCAGGTAAAGGGGCCGAAAAGTGTGGTATGAGTTATAGCCTGGTAATGCAGGGGTGCTCTCTGGAGCCTTGAACCAGGTCTCAGTCACTGCACAGATATCAATGTTCTCCATTTTAAGGAGTGCCTTGAGGGAGTGCATGTTGAGATTTAGATTTCTAGCACTGAGCAGCATTACCCTCAGTTTTCCCTTGCCTGTTGCGGTAACAAATCTCTTCCATTTACTTTCATACAACTTAGGTGTAGATGTTTTATGGGAAGAAAAAATGTCTGACTGGGGAGGAAAAGAGAGAAAACCTGGCGATCAGGGGAACTGGAGCAGCCAAGCTGTTAGAGACTGTCCAAGTTGGGATGAACCACTCCTGACAGGTGAGTCAGAAGGTCTGGAGCAGGGTCCAGAATCCATGGTTCATCCCAAAGGTGAAGCTGAAGAAAGGGAAACCAGATTCGACAAGGCCGGATCAGGATTATTGTAGTCTCCCACAAACCTACTTTTTGCAAAAACCTGGGAATTAGAGGGATTGGAGGAAAGGTATAAAGAAGTCCCAAAGGCCAATTGTGAACAAGTGCATCCCTTGGTGACTTCCCCGTGGGAGGGAATCGGGAAAGGTAGTTGCTGCATTTATCATTGGTGGGAGATGCAAACAGATCACAGCAAGGCTGGCCCCATTTACGGAACATCTCTTCCGTAACTGATGGACCACTCACAAGGCCATAAAATGGCTCTGCTCAATTTGTCTGCAATTAAGTTGGATTTCCTTGGGACGTACAATGCTATCAGAAAGCAACTGGAAGCCGCTGCTCATTGCCAGACCCTCAGAGCTTCTTGACAAAGGGAATAAGATCTGGTTCCCCTGTTTGCTTAAGTACCAGACTACAGACATGGTGTCCAACTGGATTGCTATCATTCCTGGAGGGACAGTGTCTTGAAATCCTTGCAATACTAAAAACATCGCCCTCATCTCCAGGATGTTTATGTGCAAGTGAGCCTTGTGTTCCTGCTAGATGCCTTAAACTGTCTTCCCTAGATAATGCCCCCCAACCCTATCTGGGAAGCATCTGTGGTCACTGTGGCCTGTGGTTGACGGGAATGAAGTGATGGCCATGAGATACTAAGGGAGTGCGAATCCATCATTGGAGGTGCTTTTTGCAGGAGTTGGTTATGATTTTGTGTGACACTGGAACTTCCAGCATTGACCATTGTGCGGAAAGTAACCGCTGAAGTATTTGCATATGAAGACGAGCTAGGGAAATGAGTACGACTGATGCAGCCATTTTCCCCAGTACCTGAAGAGAGTACAGTTGTGTACACTTACCATAAACGAAGATGTTAGAGTGTATTCAACGCTGCAGTCATTACATTTGGGTAATCTGCTGGCAGGTTGCCCTCAGTCGGCTTGATTAACAAAGTCTTGGGTCCTGCGTCGGTTGCTGTCCCTTCTTCCATGACACCAGGTCATCAAGGTTATAAAACATGCAGCAGACACCATTACATCAGTTTTTCTTGCCCCAAATGTCAGGTGCCCCCCAAATGGGGAGCAAAATATATATAAATATATGTACATAATTTAAAACACAAAAAATATACCTCCAAACAAAAGCAAATACACCAAAAAGGTTTTTAAGAATAGTAAAAGAAAGGTGAGGTATAGTAAGAGAAAAACAAGGGGCTGGAGGTTGGGTAACAAGGACTGCAACAGGGAATATACTTGAACATCTACATTTATGTAAGTGTACACAACTCTACTATGTTCTTAGTGTTTCACTGTTGCAGTCATTATATTTGGGTAGAATCCCAAAGCTATGGTTGGGAGGATGGATTTATACAGCATTAGGAGCAGCTATAAGTCCCTGCAGGACAGCAGTGGCAAAGCCAGCTCTGGGTTTAGAGAAGAGAGGTAAATGGTAATGTTTAGTGAACATATGAACTGAGCTCCAGGTAGCAGCTTCTAGAATGTCTCTGGTAGGAACCCCTCTGAGAAAGGCTACAGAAGTAGATGGAGCCCTGGTGGAATGAGATCTGATCCCCTTGGGATAGGCTTACCATGGTGCATATAGCAGAAACAAATACAATGGCTTATCCATTTGGAAATGGTCTGCTTTGAAATAGCCTTCCCCCTCTGCCCCTGCAGCAAATGCCACCAATAGTTGTTCAGATTTTCTTAGAGATTTTGTCCTGTTTAAGTAGAATCTAAGTTGTCTGTGTACATCCAATGAATGCAGAATCCACTCACCCTTGTTCTGTGGATTGGGAAAGAAAGTTAGCAGAAGAATGGTCTGATTAACAGCCACACTGAATACCACCTTAGGCATGAAAGATGGATTGGTCCTGAAAGCCACCCTGTCTGGATGAAAAATAATGAAAGGCTCCACTGCCATAAGAGCCTGTAATTCCAAACTCCTTTTAGCTGAAGTGACTGCTAAAAGGAAAGCTGTTTTCCAGGAGAGAAATTTTACGTCCGCTGTAGAAGCTGGCTCAAAAGGAGGGAGAGAGAGTTTTTCCAAAACAAAATTGAGGTCCCATGCTGGAGTTGGCGCTCTTCTGGGAGGTCTTTTTTTGGCCCCTCTGAGATACTGCTTTAGCAGAGGATGAGAGAAGAGGGGAGGCTCTGTGTTGTAATGAGCTGAAATGGCTGAGGCATGGATTTTTATTGAAGAAAAAGAGATGCTCCACAAGGGCCTCACTTAAATATTGGAGAATCTGAGGAATATTGGCCATTGCTGTGCTTATACCTTGTGATTGGTTCCAGGCACAGAATCTTTTCCATTTGTCAGCATAAGATTTTCTTGTACTAGGCCTTCTAGCCTCCAAAATGACATCCATCACAGGTTTGCTGAGGGATACACCAAGGGTGAAATTAATTAGCCACACTGCAAGATTCAAAGCTCGGAGCCGAGTGTGCAGAATTTGGCAGTTATGCTGAGAGCATTGAATCTGAGGCAGATGCCACGGAGGAAAGTGCGACACACTGCATAGGAGTGGGTACCAGTGTTGGCGAGGCCAGTCTGGAGCAATCAGAATCATTATTGGTTTGTCCTGTCTGACTTTTAGCAGAACTTTGGAGAGCAGAGGCAGAGGAGGAAAAGCATTGACTGATAGTTTTTTCCAGCTGAATGATAGAGCATCCACTTTCCAAGCTTTTTTGTGATGAATTCTTGTGCAGAATTTGTCCAACAGATAGTTCTGGGGTGAGGCAAAAAGATCTAGGTCTGGACTCCCCAATTTGCATGTCAACATACTGAAAAAGTACAGTTTTGTACCTACCATAAATGTAGATGTCCGATAGGTATGCATCTGCAGTCATCACATATGGGTTGTCCTGCCTCAGGCAGCCCTTCGGTCGGCCGGATTCCAAAGTCTGGGTCCGGCGTCGGCTGATGTCGCTCTTTCCCCGACGTCAGAGCGCCTGGGGTATAAAAGCGTCAGCAGACGCCATTTTCCTCAGTTCTTCTTGCCCCAGATGCCAGGTGCCCTCTAAGGAAGGCTAAATTTGGAGAAATGCAATAAATTCCAAACATGCACAGAAATATACATAAAAAAAAAAAATAATATATATATATATATATATATATATATATATATATATATATCTCAAACAAATACACCATAATAGATAACCCCAGCTAGCTATGAGAGGGATAAGTACCCAAGAATTACCACAGAGGGGAAGGAGGGAGGGAAAACCTGACTGCAGATGCATACCTATCGGACATCTACATTTATGGTAGGGGCAAAACTGTACTATGTCCTTCAAGGATGCATCTGCAGTCATCACATATGGGTAGAATACCATAGCCAATCTGGGGGTGGTAGGAACTAAGTAAAAGAAGGTGTAGCTAAAATTCCCTGCAGGACTGCCGTAGCAAAGCCTGCTCTGGATCTGGAATAAAAAGGTAAATTGTAATGCTTGGAAAATGTATGCACGGAGCTCCATGTAGCAGCTTCTAAAATGTCCTTGGTAGCCACCCCTCTTAAGAAGGCTGTGGAGGTGGCTGTGGCCCTGGTGGAATGAGGCCTAATGTTAGCTGGCACAGTTTTTCCATGAAAGGAGTAACAAAATCGAATGCAATTCCCTATCCATTTTGAAATTGTCTGTTTGGAAATTGCTTTTCCTTGTGCACCAGCAGCATATGCTACAAACAGCTGGTCAGTTTTTCTGTAAGTTTTAGTTCTGTCCAAGTAGTAGCGCAACTGCCTGTGAATGTCCAGGGTATGCAGAAGTTTTTCCCCTTTGTTTTGTGGATTTGGAAAGAAGGTAGGCAGGTGAATAGCTTGGTTCAATGAGACCCTGGATACCACCTTTGGCATAAATGAAGGATTGGTTCTCAATGAGACTCTGTCCTAATGAAAAATAAGATATGGTTGTACTGCCATGAGGGCCTGTAACTCAGATACTCTTCTTGCTGACGTTATGGCTAGAAGGAAGGCAGTCTTCCAAGACAGGAACTGTAATTCCGAAGATGCTGCTGGTTCAAAGGGAGGCAGTGTTAGTTTTTCCAACACGAAGTTAAGATCCCATGTAGGCACTGGTGGTTTCCTTGGAGGATTGATGTTTTTAATTCCTCTTAGAAACTGCCTTAGGAGAGGATGAGAGAAGACAGGTGGTTCAGTATTGTATTCTGCTGAAATTGCTGAAGCATGGATTTTAATGGAGGAGTAAGACAGGCCATTGTGGAGCATTTCTGCCAAGTATTCCAGGATATGTGCCATGTTCATCACAGTCACATCTAGGCCCTTTGTGGTGCTCCAAGTGCGATATATTTTCCATTTTGCTGAGTAAGCCTTTCTTGTGGAAGGCCGGCGAGCTTCCATGTTGATATCCTTCACTCTCTTGGATAGCTTATCCTGGGAAGATGTCAAGGTATTCTCCAGGCTGTTAGTTGCAAGGTTTTCAGGTTGGAATGCAGAGTTTTGTAATTGTGCTGTGTCAGGAGAAGTGGCCATTGAGGAAGAGGCCACGGTTTTGTGCGTGACATGCTCTTTAACAGTGGGTACCAGTGCTGTCTTGGCCAGTCCGGAGCTATCAGAATCACTTTTGGCTGCTCTGTCCTGATCTTCAGTAAGACCTTGGTCATTAATGGAAGAGGTGGAAATGCATACACTGTTAGAGTTCTCCAGCTGAAAGAGAGGGCGTCCACTTTCCATGCTTGTGGGTGGTATGTCCTTGAGCAGAATTTCTTCAGCTGATGATTGTGGTGTGAGGCAAAAAGATCTATGTCCAGCCTCCCCCATGATTGTGTTATCTGAAAGAAGATGTCTGGGTGCAGCATCCATTCGTGTGCATCCATGATATTTCTGCTTAGGCTGTCCGCCAGTATATTGTCTTTTCCTGGCACAAACTGTGATTGCAGCTCTATATTGAGTTACAGGGAAAGTTACCAAAGATTCATTGCCAGTCTGTAAAGAGGGTAGGAATGGGTACCTCCTTGTTTGTTTATGTACAACATAACTGTGGTGTTGTCTGTCCGTATTAACAGGTGGCCTTGATGCAGAAAGAGTTTGAAGGCCTCGATTGCATGTATCACTGCCAGCATTTCCTTTTGGTTTATGTGCATGCGTAGCTCCTTTTGTGACCATAGTCCTTGAATACATCTGCCCTCCATGTGTGCTCCCCAACCGTGGTCTGAAGCGTCCGTTGTAATGGTTTGGCTGGCTATTGGTTTGCTGAAGGGCAGACCCCTGTTTGACTGGCTTGCTTGAGCCCACCACAGAAATTCCTTTTGGAAGCATGGAATGAGTGGGATCAAAGCTTCTAAGCTGTGACTGTGCTGAGTCCATAAACTCCTTAGGTACCATTGTAGTTTCCTCATATGCAGCCTTGCTTGTGGAATCAGAAGAATGCAAGATGCCATGTAACCCAGGGCCTGCAGGATTTTCCTTGCAGTCAGCTGAGTTTGTCTTGTCAGGTTCTTGAAGTAATCTGGTAGTTGTCTTTGTTTTTCTTCTGTGAGAAAAGCCATTTGGGTGGTTGTGTCTAGATCCGCACCCAGAAAAGTTATTCTTTGGGATGGAACAAGTCTTGATTTGTGAATGTTGACTGTATATCCCAAGGCCTGAAGTAGGTGGATGGCATAATTCAAATGCTTTACCAAAGTTTGTTGGCTGTCCGCTTGTATAAGGCAGTCGTCCAGATATGGTATATTTGAATCCCCAGAAGTCTGCAGTGTGCAATTACTGATGCCAGGCATTTCGTGAATACTCTGGGCGCAGTAGATAAGCCAAAGGGCAATGCTGAGAATTGATAATGCTCTGAACCTGCAAGAAATCTGAGGTGCCTTCTGCAACTTTGTCTGATAGGGACATGCAGGTATGCCTCATTGAGGTCCAGAGTTACCAGCCAAGACCCCTTGCCTAGCATGGGAAGGAGTTGCCGTAGAGTCAGCATTTTGAATTTTGGCACAATGAGATAAGTATTCAGTGCGGACAAGTCGAGAATAGGCCTCCATTGTTTTTCTTTTCTTGGAACAAGGAATAGTCTGGAATAAAATCCTTAGCCTTGTTCTGAAATAGGAACCTTTTCTATAGCTTTCATTTGCATTAAGTTGAAGATTTGTTTCAAAGCCTCTGCCCTTTGATTTGGTGGCAGGTCTGGCATGTCTTTTTTGTTTGGTAATGTGTGAAAATGGAACCTGTATCCTTTGTCTATTTGCAGTGTCCATTTGTCTCTTGTAATACTGTGCCAATTTTCTGAGAATAAAGAAAGCTTTCCGCCCAAAGGTGCTTCTAATTGAGCCCTGGTTGGCGGAGTCAAAGTGAAGTCATTGAGTCTGTCCTTGTGCAGCAGTTGTAGGTCCTGCACTACCTCTCTGGTTGGGAGGCTGCCATTGACGTCCTCTGTAGGAGCCTCTAGCTTGCCCTCTACCTCTGGCACGCCTGTTCTTGCCTCTCGGAAATCTTTCTGTGTCCGGAAAGGACCAATTCTTGGCAGGCCAATTTCTGCTGAATCTTGGCGGTTGGACTTGTAGAAAATCTTTGACTGTTTGTACAGATTTTGCCTTTTCCTCAACTTTCTTTAAGACCTCCTGAGCAGTGGAGCCAAATAACTTTTGCTTTTCCAGTGGAGCATCCAGGAGCTTAGCTTTAACATGATCTGGCAGAGATTGTTCCTTCAGCCAAGCATGCTTACGTATGACTGCACCAGTCATAGCTGACCTACATGAAGCTTCCAATGCATCATAACCACAATGCAAGAAATGGTTGCTAACCTGCTGGGAGTTATGTACCAGATCCTGAAGTGATTTGCGATCTAGGGGTTCAGGTGAAGACAGTTTCTTATGCAATTCATCTAACAAATACTCTTGGTACTGTATCATATGAAATTGACAATTTAATGCCCTCATAGAAAGAGTAGCTGAAGTGTACACTTTTTTACCCCATATCTCTAAAGCCCTGGACTCCCTTTCAGAGGGGAGTGGATTTTTAGCAGTGGCAGCTGCAACCCCTTTAGGGCCCTGGGAAATAGTTTCTGGATCAGCAGAGTGGGCTTTGTGAAGAAAGAGATGCGAGTCCGGGACCCTGTAGTACCTATCAGGTTTGACAGGGGCCGGAGGAAGAGTGTCAGGGGTTATGCTAGACTCAGAGTACACATCATCAATGACATTCAAAACAGGAGGAATAGCCAAAGGTCTATGCTGAGGTAAATGCAGAAAAGTTCTTAATCTCTTCCTGGAATCAGAGAATTCCTGGCCCTGCCATATGAAATGCTCTCTCATAGTTTGCAGGGTCTCCCCGAAGGAAAGTTCTTCAGGAGGGGAGGCCGAGGGGATAGATTCCTCTGCATCAGAATCCTCGTAGGCCGAAAAGGCCTCCTCCTGGTAGTCCGAGAGAACAGATCCATCAGAGGCCTCCTCTGAGGAGTGGGGATCAGAGGGCTCAACCCTGGGCCTTTTGTCTGGAGGAGGTAGAGAGCCCCTGTCCGCATGGGGCTGTGAGCCCCTAATTAAGGAAATTAGGTCCTCTGTTAAACTAAGAATCTGTGAACCTGTAGAGGGTCCCTGAGGAATAACCCAGGGAGGCATAGTTTTTGTGTGTTTAGCAGCTTTAGCTCTGGTGAATGCCTTTATGGACATGGATGCAGGAGGCCTGGCTGCACCACGTGCTGGTGTAGTTTTGTCTACAGGAATGGTGAAGTTTCCAAAACACCAGTTTTCTGAAGGAAATTCAATAACCGACTCAGCAGGGGCCTCCGGGGCCGAGGTTGTCGGTTGAGCGGTTTTGGTGGATGGAAGTACCAAGGACTCTGTTTCAGCCGAGACCGAGACACTCGCGGTAGGCCTGGCCGTGGTTTCAGCCAAAACCGCAGCCCGCGTGTGTCGGTCCTTGTCCTTCCGTTTCTTAATTAAGTGGGAAGTCGGAGTCTCCGACAGCATATTGTAAGAAAAACTAGCCCAAAAAAATTCCTCTGCAAACTCCGCCCGACGTCTAAAAGTGCGTCGGTTGAAGGAAGCACAGGCTGAACAGGCCGAGATGTCGTGGTCTGGTCCTAGGCAGGGGAGGCAGTAAGAGTGGAAATCCTTATGAGGTATATGTTTCCCACAAGTTAAGCAATTATTAATTTTATCTGACATCGGCTGAGGCAAGAAAGAGTCCCCAACGGGGTACTTAGCTTTTGAAGTCTTCGGTAGCTGAATTACAGGAGCCGGCCGACCGGCACTTGCGAACTGCTTCTGCTTCGGGCACCACGCGGCAAGAAAGACTGAGGAAAATGGCGTCGGCTGACGCTTTTATACCCCAGGAGCTCTGACGTCGGGGAAAGAGCGACATCAGCCGACGCCGGACCCAGACTTTGGAATCCGGCCGACCCATATGTGATGACTGCAGATGCATCCTTGAAAGACATCTTGTGGTTCCAGTTTCCATTCGTGTGGGTCCATAAGATTTCTTCTTAGTTCATCTGCCAGAGTATTTAGCTTTCCTGGCAGGAATTGATCTTGTAGTTGTATTTGGTAGGTCAAGGCCGTTTTCCACAATGCCATGGCTAGTCTGCAAAGGAGGTAGGAATGTGTAACCCCCCCCCCACTTGTTTATGTAGCACATAACTGTGGTGTTGTCTATCATTAGTTGTCCTGGATGAAGGTAGCCCTTGAAGGCTGCCAGTGCATTATGTACAGCTAGCACCTCTTTCTGATTGATAAGTAGGTGCATTTGATTTGGGCTCCATTTGCCCTGAATGCACTTCCCTGCCAGATGAGCCCCCCAAGCATAGTCTGATGCGTTTGCAGTTAGGGTTTGGGCGGCAGGGGGTGGAGTGAATGGCAATCCCTTGTTTTGGAGGAAGGCCTCTGCCCACCATATGAACGCTAGTTGCAGGCAAGGTATGATAGGAATAGTACAGTTTTGTACCTACCATAAATGTAGATGTTAGAGTGTATACCCTTGCTGTAGTCATCACACTTGGGTTATCCTGTCATCAGGCGGTCCCGCAGTCGGCCTGAATTCCAAAGTCTTGGTCCGGCGTCGGCTGCTGTCGCTTCTTCCCTGAAGTCAGTGCGCCAGGGGTATACAAGAGGCATCCAACGCCATTTTCTTCAGTTTTTCTTGCCCCAGATGTCAGGTGCCCCCCCAAAAAATGGTCAGTAGACAGTACCAATAATAAAAGCTTAGCACAAACAAAACATCTCTCCAGCTATAAGCAAATACACCACAAAGGTTGTATCAGATTTTAAGATACTGAAAGGTTTTAGTTAGGTCAGAGGGGATGGAGGGAGGGTAACCTGGACTGCAGCAGGTTATACACTCGAACATCTACATTTATGGTAGGTACAAAAAGTAAAGTTTTGTACCTACCATAAATGTAGATGTTCGAGTGCTAATACAGCTGCAGTCATAACAGATGGGTTCTCCTGCCGTCAGGCAGGTCCTCGGTCGGCCGAATTCCAAAGTCTAGGTCCGGCGTCGGTTGTTGTCGCTTCTTCCCTGACGTCAGTGCGACAGGGGTATAAAAGAACCAGCCGACGCCATTTTGTTCAGTTTTTCTTGCCCCAGATGTCAGGTGCCCCCAGAAGGAAGGCAATACATAAATTTGTGTAATAAAGCAATGCCATATAATCAAAATACAGTAGTTGCAAGCAAATACATCATAAATGAATACCCCAATCAGGTTGTATGAGGAGGTGTTAGCAATTAGGCCTGTCCCAAGAGGGGAAGGAGGGAGGGAAACCTGGACTGCAGCTGTATTAGCACTCGAACATCTACATTTATGATAGGTACAAAACTGTACTATGTTCATAGTGCATACAGCTGCAGTCATAACAGATGGGTAGAATCCCAAAGCTAAGAAAGGGATGGTAGGCACTAGGTGGAACTAGGAGGAGCCAGGATGCCCTGCAAGACTGCAGTGGCAAAGCCTGCTCTAGTTTTGGAGTATAATGGTAGGTGGTAGTGCTTGGAGAAGGTATGCACAGAACTCCAAGTGGCTGCTTCCAAAATATCATTGGTAGGAACTCCTCTGAGGAAAGCTGCAGAGGTAGCTGTGGCCCTTGTGGAGTGAGATCTGATGCCTGCAGGTACAGTTTTGCCATGAAAAGAGTAACAAAAGCGTATGCAGTGGGCTATCCATTTTGAGATTGTCTGTTTGGAAATTGGCTTCCCTTGAGCTCCTATAGCATAAGACACAAAAAGAGCTGTTCTGATTTTCTGAAAGGCTGTTTTGTCCAAATAATAACGCAGCTGTCTGTGGATGTCCAAGGAATGTAGTAGTCTCTCCTCTTGGTTTTGAGGATTAGGGTAAAAGGTAGGTAAGTGTATAGCCTGATTCAAAGCTACCCTGATTCAAAGCTACCCTTAGGCATAAAGGACGGGTTGGTTCGTAAGGAAGCTCTGTCCTGATGGAAGATGATAAAAGGCTGCATAGCCATGAGGGCTTGTAGTTCCGATACCCTACGAGCTGAGGTGATAACCAGAAGGAAAGCTGTTTTCCAGGACAAATATTGCAAATCTGTTGAGGCAGCTGGCTCAAAAGGAGGCAAGGTCAGCTTTTCTAGAATGAAACTGAGGTACCAAGCAGGTACTGGTTGTTTCCTTGGGGGTTTTATATTCTTAGCCCCTCTGAGGAACTGTCTTAAGAGGGGGTGAGAGAATAAAGGTGGATCAGTGTTGTATTCTACAGAAATGGCTGAGGCATGGATTTTGATGGAGGAGAATGAAAGTCCACTGCCTAGCAGCTCAGCTAGATACTGTAATACTTGAGGTAAATTCAGTTTTCCAGGATTCTGGCCCTTTTTCTCATTCCAGGCACAAAACTGTTTCCATTTTGCAGAGTAAGCTTTTCTAGTAGACGGCCTTCTGGCCTCCAAAATGACATCCTGCACCTCCTTGGAGAGTAGGGTCTGTTGTGATGTTAAGGAATCTTCCATGCGGCCAGACTGAGTGTTTTCAGCTGACTGTGAAGAGTTTTGAAGCTGTGCTGAGTCAGAAGAAGAGGCATTAGAGGTAGGGTCCATGGAGAGGAATGCGTCAGGCTCCTCAGGAGTGGGTACCAGTGTTTTCTTGGCCAGTCTGGAGCAATGAGAATCATCTTTGGTCTGTCTGCTCTGGTTTTTAATAGAACTTTGGGCAGCAGAGGAAGAGGTGGAAAGGCATAAACTGTCATTGTTGTCCAACTGAAAGAGAGAGCGTCCACTCTCCATGCCTTTGGATGAAAAGTCCTTGAGCAGAATTTTGTCAATTGGTGATTTTTGTGGGAGGCAAAGAGATCTATGTCTGGCCTTCCCCATGCTTGAATTATCTCTGTAAAAACTTGAGGATGCAACTTCCATTCGTGTGGATCTGTCATATTTCTGCTTGGGTCGTCTGCCAGCGTGTTTTCCTTGCCTGGCAAGTACTGTGCTTGAAGTTCAATTTGTAATTCCAGAGCCATGTTCCAAAGTGACATGGCCAGCCTGCATAGTGGGTATGAATGGGTTCCTCCCTGTTTGTTTATGTACCACATTACTGTGGTGTTGTCTGTCCTTATCAATAGTTGACCTGGATGCAGAAGGTCTTTGAAAGCTATAATAGCATTTATTACTGCCAGCATTTCCTTTTGATTGATGTGAAGGTGCTTTTCTTTTTGGGACCATTTGCCCTGAATGCACCGATCTGTCATGTGCACCCCCCAGGCATAGTCCGAGGCGTCTGTTGTGATGACTTGATTTGCTTGAGGCTTGCAGAATGGGAGAACTGTGTTTGTTTGGCATGCTTGAGCCCACCACAGAAATTCTTTTTGAAGACATGGAATTAGTGGTATTATTGTTTCCAAACTGTAGCTGTGTTGAGACCATAGGTTTTTCAGGTACCATTGAAGTTTCCTCATATGCAGCTTTGCACATGGGATTAGTAGGATGCAAGATGCCATGAATCCCAGAGCATGCAGGATTTTCCTTGCAGTCAGCCTGGAGAAATTTGCTAGTGTTCTGAAGTATTGTTAGTTGCCCCTGCTTCTCTGGCGTGAGGTAGGCGATCTGGGTGTTTGTGTCCAAGTTGGCACCCAGGAAAATTATTTTCTGAGAGGGTATTAGCCTTGATTGCTTTTTGTTGACTGTGTATCCCAGAGAATTCAACAACATTATTACAAAAGCCAGATGTTTCAGAAGTATGTGCTTGCTGTCCGTTTGGATCAGGCAGTTGTCCAAATATGGGTATATTTGTATCCCTTGAAGTCTGCGGTAGGCAATTACTGATGCCAAGCATTTCGTGAATACTCTGGGCGCAGTAGATAAGCCAAAGGGCAATGCAGAGAATTGATAATGGGTTGAACCTGCAAGAAATCTGAGATATCTTCTGCAATTCTGTCTGATTGGGACATGCAGGTATGCCTCCTTGAGGTCCAATGTTACCAGCCAAGACTCCTTGCCCAGCATGGGAAGAAGCTGCTGTAATGTGAGCATCTTGAATTTTGGTACGAGTAAAAATGTGTTTAGGATGGATAGGTCTCCAATCTTTTCCCTTCCTTGGTACCAGGAATAGTCTGGAATAAAAACCTTGACCTTGTTCGTGAGTAGGTACCTCTTGAATAGCTTTCATGTCCATGAGATATGAAATTTGTCTTTGTGCCTCTGCCCTTTGATTGTGTGGCAGGTTTGGCATGCCTCTCATTTTTGGAAGGGTGTGAAAATGGAATCTGTAGCCTCTGTTTATAATGTCCAGGATCCATTTGTCTTTTGTGACAATATGCCAATTTTTTGAAAATAATGCCAGTTTTCTGCCTAAGGGTGCTGCCATTTGAGCCTTGCTTGGCATGCAAAGGGGAAAGTCATTGGGCTTGCTTTCTGAATGGCTGCGAACTATCCTCACCACCTCTTTGTGTAGGAGCTTGCCACTGTCTGCCTCTAAACGATCCTCGAGATTGCCATCTGCCCCTCGGGCGCCTGTATCTACCTCTTTGGGGTCTGTCCGTGGCTGGAAAGGACCAATTTTTGGAAGGCCAATTTCTACTGAAACGTGGAGGTTGTACCAGTAGAAAATCTTTCACGGTTTGCATTGATTTAGCCTTTTCCTCCATTTTCTTTAATACCTCCTCAGCTTTAACACCAAATAATACATCCTTTTGTAGAGGGGCATCTAGTAATTTAGCTTTGACATGATCTGGCAAGGTTTGCTCCTTGAGCCAGGCATGTCTACGTATCACTGATCCTGTAACAGCAGCTCTACATGAGGCCTCTAGAGCATCAAAACCACATTGCAAGGTATGTTTACCCACTTGTTCTGCACTATGCATCAAATCCTGCAACTCCTTCAAGTCTGGTTGTTCAGGTTGTGACATTTTACTTCTCAACTGTGATAACAGAAACTGTTGGTACTTTAGCATATGGAACTGGCAGTTTAATGCCCTCATGGTTAAGGTGGTCGAGGTGTATACCTTTATCCCCCACCTTTCTAAGGATCTGGAATCTCTCTCGGAAGGTAATGGATTTTTAGCAGTGGAGGCCTTAATTCCCTTGCGGTCCTGTGAGATAGTTTCTGGGTCAGCCGCATGGCTTTTGTATAAAAATTGGTGTGAGTCAGGAACCCGGTAGTACCTGCCAGGCTTGACTGGGGCTGGAGGTAAAGAATCCCAGTGAAGGCAGGCCTCCGAGTACACATCATCTAGGATGTCTAAGACAGGAGGTATAGCCAGAGGCCTGTGCTGAGGTAGCAAGAGAAAATCCCTAAGCCTTTTCTTGGAATCTGAGTACTCTTGGCCTTCCCAGTGGAAGTGTTCCCTTAAGGTATGCAAGGTTTCCCCAAATGAGTAATCCTCTGGGGGGGGGGGGGGGACAGAGGGAATGGACTCCTCTGCATCAGAATCTTCAAAAGGGGAGTAAGAATGTTCCTGTTTATCAGAGTGCTCTGAAATAATGGAGGCCTGGTCAGAGGAGGGGGATTCTTCCTCCACTCTGAGCCTTTTGTCCGGGGGGGGGGGGGGTTGAGAACCCCGGATAAGAATAATTAAATCCTCAGCCATTTTAAGCATCTGTTTTTTAGGCATGGGGCCTGGAGTAGGGCCCTGTGTAGCTTGTCTCTTAGAATGCATGGCTGGTTTAGACTTAGTGAAAGCCTTGATGGAAAAAGAAGAGGAAGGTCTGAAGACACCTTGAGAGGAGGCAGACCTGTCTACATTTTGAGATTCACCACCAAGAGTTGCTTCGGTATCTGTAGTCGGGGTGTGGGCCGAGGAGCCTATGACCTCGGGCACAGAAGACACCACCAATGAAGTGTCGTCGGTAGTCAGGGGCTGCATAGGCACCTCGCTGAGAACCGGACCACCTGTAGTCGGCTTTGGCGTGGTCGATAGAGGCCGCGGACCTCGTGTGTCGGTCCTTATCTTTGCGTTTTTTAGGCAAAACTGGAGTCGGAGTATCCAACGACATAATATAGTTAAATTGTTTGCCAAAATAGTGCTGGGCGAACTCCACCTGACGCTTAATGGTGCGTTTGTTGAATGTAGCACAAAAACAACAGACCGAGATGTCGTGGTCTGGGCCTAAGCAAGGAATGCAGAGGGAATGAAAATCCTAATGCGGTATTTGCTTCCCACATGAAATACAATTATTAACTTTGTCTGACATCGGTCTGAGGCAAGAAAAGTTTCCCCAACGGGGTACTTACCTTTCAAGAAGACTTCGGTTGCAAAATTTTCGTAATTTCAGGAGCTGGCTGACCGGCACTTGCGAACTGCTTCTGCTTCGGGCAAGAAAGACTGGAGAAAATGGCGTCGGCTGGTTCTTTTATACCCCTGTCGCACTGACGTCAGGGAAGAAGCGATGACAACTGACGCCGGACCTAGACTTTGGAATTCGGCCGACCGAGGACCCGCCTGAAGGCAGGAGAACCCATCTGTTATGACTGCAGCTGTATGCACGATGAACATCTGTACTATGTTCATCGTCTTACCCTGCTGCAGTCATCACACTTGGGTAGAATCCCAAAGCTAAGGATGGGTGATGGAGTCAAACACAGTTAGAGGAGGCTAGAAGGCCCTGCAAAACTGCAGTGGCGAAGCCAGCTCTAGTCTTAGAGTAAAGTGGTAAGTGATAGTGTTTGGTGAAGGTGTGTACTGAACTCCAAGTTGCAGCTTCCAGAATATCCTTGGTTAGCACCCCCCTGAGGAAGGCTGTAGATGTAGCTGCTGCCCTGGTGGAGTGGGGCCTTAAGCTAGCAGGAACTGGTTTTCCATGATGGGTGTAGCAAAAACGTATGCAATGTCCTATCCATTTGGAAATGGTCTGTTTTGAGATAGCCTTTCCTTGTGATGCTGTAGCATAGGATACAAAAAGTTGGTCAGATTTTCTGAAAGCCTTAGTTTTATCCAAGTAGTAACGTAGTTGCCTGTGAATGTCCAAGGAATGCAGGAGTCTTTCTCCTTTGTTCTGTGGATTTAGAAAGAAGGTGGGTAAGTGGATGGTTCGATTTAGAGCGGTATGGGTATATTTGAATTCCTTGTCTGCAGTATGCAATTACTGGTGCCAGGCATTTTGTGAAGACCCTGGGTGCAGTAGATAAGCCAAAAGGCAGTGCAGAGAATTGGTAATGGGTTGAACCTGCAATGAAACGGAGGTATCTTCTGCAATTTTGTCTGATAGGGACATGCAGGTATGCCTCCTTGAGATCCAACATTACTAGCCAAGCTTTCTTGCCCAACATGTGAAGAAGCTGCTGTAGTGTTAGCATCTTGAATTTGGGTACTTGCAAGAAGGTGTTTAGAATTGAAAGGTCCAGAATGGGTCTCCAAGCATTGTCCTTTCTGGGGACTAGAAAGAGCCTTGAGTAAAATCCTTGGCCTTGTTCCTGTGTAGCAACCAGATGAATGGCTCTCATGTCCATGAGAGCTGTAATTTGTTTTTGTGCCTCTGCCCATTGATTTTGTGGCAAGTTTGGCATTCCTTTTATCCTTGGCAAGGTGTGGAAATGGAATCTACATCCTTATGAGATAATGTCTAGGACCCATTTGTCCTTTGTGACGATGCGCCAGTTGTCTATAAAAAAATGCTAATTTTCCTCCCCAGGGAGCGGCCAAGAGATTTTTGCTTGGCAGCTTGAGGTTTAAGTCATTGTGTTTGTCTTCTAGTAGTTTCGGACCTGTCTTCTCCTCCCTTCTGTGTTGCAGTGCCCCATTGGCGAGGTTTGTAAGGGATTTGTGCCTGTCCTCTGCCCCTTGGGCATCTGTATTTACCCCTCTGTGGTCTGTCAGAAGCTGGAAAGGACCAATTTTTTGCTGGACAATTTCTGCTGAAGCGTGGGGGTTGTACCTGTAAGAAATCTTTGACCGTCTGCATAGATTTTGCCTTATCATTTTCTTTAAAACCTCTTCTGCTTTAACCCCAAATAAGACATCCTTGCTGTAAGGGTGCATCTAGTAACTTTGCTTTCACATGATCAGGCAGAGTTTGTTCCTTTAACCAAGCATGCCTACGTATAACAGACCCAGTAACAGCTGCTCTACAAGAAGCTTCCAAGGAATCAAATCCACATTGCAAAGTATGTTTGCCCACCTGTTCAGCTGCATGCAACAGATCCGGCATTTCTTTGAATTCAGACTGTTGAGGGTGCATGCTCATCTTTTGTTTTATTTGAGACATTAGGAATGGCTGGTATTTCAGTTTGTGAAACTGACAATTTAGTGCTCTCATAGCTAGAGTTCCTGAGGTGTAAACCTTCTTCCCCCACCTATCTATTGCTCTGGAGTCCCTTTCAGAGGGTACAGGATTTTTAGCCATAGAAGCCTCAGCCCCTTTGGGACCCTGGGAGATGGTCACTGGGTCAGCAACAGGGCTTTTGTAAAGGAATTTGTGTGAGTCAGGCACTCTATAATATCTATCTGGTTTGGCTGGAGCAGGAGGCAGAGAATCTGGATTTAGACTAGATTCTAAGTAAACATCATCTACAATGTCTAAAACTGGAGGGATAGCAAGTGGTCTGTGCTGGGGGAGTAAAAAACTCTCAGAGCCTTTTCTTTGAGTCGGAGTATTCCTGACCTTCCCAGTGGAAATGTTCCCTCATGGTATGTAAGGTTTCCCCAAAGGAATAGTCTTCAGGGGAGAAGCTGAGGGAATGGAATCTTCAGCATCAGAATCTTCATAAGGGGGAAAGGAGTAATCCTGTTCCTCAGAGGAGCCTGAGGAAATGGACATGATCAGAGGAGGCATAATCCTCCTCTTGTCTAGGCCTTTTGTCTGGGGGGGGGGGGGTTTGGGAACCCCTGATTAAAGAAATCAAATCTTCAGCCATTTTAAGCATCTGTTTCTTAGGCATGGGGCCTTGAACTGAAGACTGATGTGCAGTCTTTTTTGGTTTTAGAGGAGTCTTAAGCTTAGCATAAGATTTAATGCTGAGAGTAGTCGGTCTGAAGACACCTTCAGAAACCGAAGGTGTTTCCGCAGCACCGGCTTCTCCTTCTGCAATGTTGTCAGTAGGGACTAAAGAAAATGGCTGTGGTGGCCTAGAATTCTCTGCTTGAGAATCCAAAGCAGTCTGGGGTTCCAATTCTGCGGGCTGCGTAGGCACCTCACTGAAAACCGGAGAACCGGCGACCAGCCCAGCTGAGGCCTCTGAGTCTGGCTTAGATCTAGGCTGCCTGTCTTTATCTTTGCGTTTTTTTAGGCACGCCGGTAGTAGTTTGCTCCGAAGGCATAGTGTAATTAAATTTCCTACCGAAGTAGTGTCATGCGAAATCAAAGCGTCGCTTTATAGTTCACTTATTGAACCTAGCACAAAACCGACAACCAGTGACGTCTTGATCTGGGCCTAGGCAAGGTATACAATAAGAATGAAAGTCCTTATGAGGTATTTGCTTCCCACAAGAAATGCAATTGTTAACTTTTTCTGACATGGGGAACCTTTTCTTGCCTCAGTCCTAACGGGGTACTTAGCTTTGAAGACTTCGGACTGAAATTTGATTCGAAAATCTCAGGTGTCTGCCGACCGGCACTTATGAACTGCTTCTGCTTCGGGCACTGCGCGGTAAGAAAGACTGAAGAAAATGGCGTTGGAGGTCTCTTATATACCCCGGGTGCACTGACGTCAGGGAAGAAGCGACAGCAACCGACGCCGGACCAAGACATTGGAATTCAGGCCGACTGCGGGACCGCCTGATGACAGGATAACCCAAGTGTGATGACTGCAGCAGGGTAACATGATGAACATCATTGTTTCCAGGCTGTGACAATGTTGAATCCATACACTTTTTAAGTACCACTGAGGTTTCCTCATATGCAATGTCTTGCATATGGAATTAGAAGAATGTAGGAAGCCATGAACCCCAAGGCTTGCAGAATTTGTCTTGCAGATAGCATGGTTTTTGTGGCCACCTGTTTGAAGTAAGTTACCAAATGAATTTGCTTTTCTGGCATAAGGTAAGCCATCTGGGCAGTTGTATTCAAGCCTGCACCCAGGTATGTAATTTTTTGAGATGGTACCAGGTGTGATTTATTTTCGTTTATGGTGTACCCTAGACAAGTTAGAACCCTTTTTACAAATGCCAGATGCTTTAGAAGAATGTCCTTGTTTTATGCCTGAATTAGACAATCGTCCAGGTATGGATATATATGAATATTTATTTGCCTGCAAAATGCAATTACTGGAGCCAGGCACTTTGTGAAGACCCTGGGCGCAGTAGATAAGCCAAAGGGCAGTGCAGAGAACTGGTAATGCAAGTAGCCTGCTTTGAAGCGGAGGTATCTTCTGCAAGATTCTGACTGGGATATGCAGGTAAGCCTCTTTTAAGTCTAGAGTTGCCAACCAGGCATCTTTGCCTAGCATAGGTAGTAACTGTTGAAGAGTCAGCATCTTGAATTTTGGAATGTCCACAAAATGTGTTTAGAGTGGATAAGTCCAGGATTGGACGCCAGGATTTGTCTTTTCTGGGTACCAGGAAAAGTCTTGAATAGAAACCTTGTCCCTTTTCCTCTTCTGGTACTGGCTGAATAGCCCCCATGTTCATGAGGGACAGAACTTGTTTCTGGGCCTTGGCCCACTGATTTGGGGGCAGATCTGGCCATCTGTTTGGGATTGGCAACGTGTAGAAATGAAATCTGTATCCCTGTGAAATTATATTTTAAAAGCCATTTGGCCTGGGTAATAAGTTGCCAGTTTCGTGCATGATGTGCCAGTTTTCCCCCCAAAGGGGCGGCTAAAAGTTAAGTGCTTGGTGATTGTAGAGGGAAGTCATTGAGACTGTTTACCATAGGGAGGTGCCTTGTTGTTTCCAGATTAGGAGGTGGAGGCCGCCCATTGTTTTGTTCTAAAAGTTCCTTGTGTCTGAAATCTGGAGCTTTTGGAATGTCTAGATTTAACTTCAACGGCTCTCGAAGGGACTGGAAAGGACCAGTTCTTAGTAGGCCAGTGCCTACTAAATCTTGTAGGTTGCACTTGTAAGAAATCTTTCACAGTTTGCATAGATTTAGCTTTACCTTCCATCTATTTTAACACTTCAGCCTTATTAGCAAAGAGATGGTCCTGTTGTAAAGTAACATCCAACAATTTTGCTTTAAGATTGTCAGGCAGAGTTTGCTCTTTGAGCCAAGCATGCCTTCTTAGTACAGATCCAGTAACAGCAGCCCTGCAAGAGGCCTCCAAGGAATCAAAGCCACATTACAAAGTATGTTTTTCAACTTGCTCAGCTGAATGTAATACATCCTGCAAGTCTTTAATTTCCACAGTCAGAGATCAACAAGAAGTTATGTACTCACCATAACGTTCGATGTAAGTAGTCCATCTCGCCTCACATTCTTACCCGTGAATTCGGAGCACTCGGCCAAACTTTTCTAGCTTGAAGTCTTCTATTGGCTGGGCTAAGCCGGTATCCCATGGTGCACTGCTCCACATCCCCAGATCTAGTTTGCTGTGAATACTCATTCATACCCCATGCATGCACAACATCCAGGTAAAAAAGAATAAGCTAAAGGTAAAGGGAACTCTGTAGATAGAAACCTAACCTCCAGATCCTCCAGGAAGGGGGAAGGTGGAAGGGTAAGTAAGAATGTGAGGCGAGATGGACTACATACATCAAACGTTATGATGAGTACATAACTTCTTGATGTTATGTAGTCCAATCTTGCCTACATTCTTACCCGTGGGACAGCGTCCCTAGCACCTACATCCTGGGTGGCTCATAGGAAAATACTCCGGAGTCCTATGGATCCAAAAAACGACCTGCCCCTAGATACCCCGTCCAATTTGTAATGAGAAACAAATGTGTGAGGAAAAGCCCAAGTAGCTGTTGCACATGTATCATCCATTGACAATTTGGCTTGATAGGCTGTAGATATAGAAACAGCCCGAGTAGAGTGAGCCTTGACCGGAAACGGCAGGTCTTTTCCTCCTGTGTAGTAGGGGAAAGAGATGCGACTAGATATCCATCTGGATAGGGTGATTTTGGAGACAGGGGACCCAATTTTGTTTTCCGAAAAGGAGACAAACAGTTGATCAGACTTCCGGATAACTTTTGTTCAGGGCAGACAGAAATGTAACTGTGTACATCCAATTGATGAAATTTAAATTCCGCCTTGTTTGAAAAATGAGGAAAGAATACAGGCAACTCAAGAGATTGATTAAGATTAGATACGGAAGACACTTTAGGAAGGAAAGAAGGGTTTGGTCTAAGAGAAACCCTGTCTTTATGGAAGATCAAGTATGGAGGTTTGATAGAAAGGGCTTGAATTTCGGAAACTCGCCTTGCTGAAGTAATTGCTATTAAAAAGGCCGTTTTCCAGGTCAAGAATTTCAAGTCACAGGTAGCTGAGATCCCAGGGCATGATAGGTTCGGAGACCGGAGGATGGAGTAACAGAGTACCCTTCGGGTAAGCCTTGCAGAGTCTGTGAGCCATGAGACTAGGCTCATTAGCAACATGAAAATTAGAGATCGCTACCAATTGAACTTTTATGGTAGCTGACAGGGAACCCTGATGGAAAAGCATAGACAAAAACTCCAAGACTGAAGCAATCGGGGGGTGTGCAAGGATCAATTCCTTGGGTATGCGCCCAAATAGAAAACCTCTTCCATTTGCTAGAATAAATCTTTCTAGTAGATGGCTTATGAGAGGAAGATAAAATGTGAACTACTTCCGGTGAAAAATTATGAAGCCTAGCTAATGACGTAAGTGGAGTGACCAGGCTGTGAACCGGAGAGTCATCAGAGAGGGGTGGAACTGTCCCGACATGCGTGTCAGTAAATCTGGTTGAGGGTTCAGAGTCCAAGGAGTGTCCACAATGTATGGTTGGAGAAAAGGGAACCAGACTTGACGAGGCCAGTGTGGAGCAATCAGAATCATTCTACTTCCCAAGGATTGCGCTTTCTGAATCACTTTTGACAGCAAGGGAAATGGAGGGAAAGCATAAAGCAGACCAGAGGGCCAATCGTGAACTAGAGCGTCCCTGGGTGAAGTAGCTGCTGCATTTGGCATAGAGGGGGCTGGCAAAAAGGTCGCAGCAAGGCTGACCCCATCTGCTGAAGATTCGTTCTGCAACTAGACGATTCAGGGACCACTCGTAAGGCATCAGAATAGCTCTGCTTAGTCTGTCCGCTATCACACTGGACTTCCCCGGAATGTGCGTTGCCACCAGAAACCGTTGGGAAGATACTGCCCACTGCCACACTCGCATGGCCTCTCTGCACAGGGAGGCAAGACCTGGTTCCCCCTTGCTTGTTTAGATACCACACTACTGATGTTGTCAGAGTGTATTGCAATCGTCCCTAGAGGGAGAAAGCTCTGAAGTGCCTGGAACGCAAGTAGCACCGCTCTCATCTCTAGGACATTGACATGCAGATGTATCTCGTGTGCAATCTCGCTAGAGGGACTAACATAATTGCTGCTGCCATGGTCCCCAGGAGTTGAAGAACCCATCTTGCCTTTGCTTTCCTCAGGGGCATCAGGGTGTGTATCTATTGCTGTAAGACTGATCCTTTCTGCGGTAAAAATGCTCGCATTTGAACGGTGTCTAATTCTGCGCCTATAAAGGTGACACGCTGCGAGGGGAACAAAGCAGATTTTTCCCAATTTAGTGTTATGCCCAACTGGTGACAGAGTGATGATAGCGTCCCTGGTTTGGACTAATTGATGCCTGGTGGGGGTGGTAAGGAACCAGTCATCCAGATACGGAAACACTTGTAATCCCTGACGTCTCAAGTGAGCAGTCACCACCGCCATACACTTGATGAACACCCTGGAGGCTGTGGTGAGACCAAAGGGCAGGGCTGGAAATTGGAAATGACTGGCTCCCAGCCGGAAGTGTAGGTGACTCCGGGATGCCCTGTCCATTTTGACATGGTAGTAAGCATCCTTTAGGTCGATGAAGCACATCCATACCTCCTCTCCCAACAATGGGAGAATCGATTGTAGTGTGACCATACGGAACTTGGACTTCTGTACATAGTTGTTCAGTTGGCTGAGATCTAATATGGGTCTCAGGTCCCCTGTTCTTTTCGGCACCAAAAAGAATCCCTAATCCAACTTGGTCTGAGGGGACACGCTGGATGGCTCCTTTTCCTAGCAGCTTTGAAAACCTCTGAGGCTGCTTGATCCCTTTGACTGGGTGGAACGTCTGGGATTTTTCTGACTGAAGGAGGGTCTGACGTAAAAGGAATGACATGAACTCTGGAAATTATTCGTAATACCCATCGGTCCTGGGTGATGCTTTTCCTGGCTTCCGGACATAACAAAATTTGACCCCTGACTAGCTCCGGATAAGCACATCCAGGCACTCCCTCAGGAACGAAAGTAGGGACAGCCGTGAAAGGAATTGCGATCTCCCGAATTGCGGGGGCCCCCTCTGCCTCTAGGGTGGCGTCTCCCTGAATAACCTCCCCCTCCTCTGCCTCTGGAGGAGGGACTCACCTTGTGCGGCAGGAAAAACGGACCCCTACGGCAGACAGGGCCTTTCCCTCTTGTTCGCACCAGGTGAGGGTGTCTTTCACTTTGGTTCCGAACAAAGAAGAACCATCAAAGGGGGCGTCAGTGAAGGAAGACTTGAAGACCTCCGCGAAGTGACAAAGGTGCAGCCAGGCTTGCCTTCTAAGGGCAACTCCTGAGCTTGCTGCCCTACTCGCTCCATCGGCTGCATATGAAATGAGCCGCATGGAGGAGTTGACGATGGAATTGAGGGTAGACACCTGGACGTTAACTGTCTGGGCCACCGCCTCAGGGACGTTACCTGCAAGAGCATCTCCTAACTCCTTGAGGAGATCTCTCTGGGGCCGAGTGAAATGAGACAGATAGTTCAGCGAATGTAAGATAAAGGTTGCTGACGAGAGGGTACGCTTCCCGTACCAGTCCATGGTACTAGACTCCTTGTTAGGAGGATGGATGGAGGAAGAGGTCTCTGCTACTTCCTTCTGAGTGGCCGCCGCCACCACCATAGCATCTACAGGGACTCCTATGGACAGAAACTCCTTACCCTGGGGAGCAGAAACAAACTTGTTTGGACGCCTGGGTACGGGCTCCAGAGAATCAGGGTTTTCCCACACCCTTCGACAAATCAAATCTAGGAGCTCGAAGGGTGGGGACACCCAAGAGGTGGAGGGCTGAGCACCAAAGGCCTTAAGGAAGACAGACTCCTCCTCAGAGGGGGCTTTGGACAGCCAGTCACCTCTGTTTCAGTATCTCCAGGATGTCGGAGAAGGAAACATCAGAGGATGACTTGGGGGACCCCTCTGATTCCTCGAGGTCAGTATCAGAGGTGAGAGACTCATCCTGGGAGTCCATGTGCTTCCTCTTGCACGTTTTCTTTCTAGGGGGCTCCTCAGGCACGAACTCTGAAGGGCCCTCAGAAAGTTGGAGACCACTTGTGGGGGTATCCCTAGGCCTTGGTGCTCTGCTGTCCATGGATAGGTGGTGATCAGAGGTTCTCACTGGAGTGGTGGGGGACAGAGTGGTCGACCTGCCTGATGTAGCTGACGATCTGGCCAGGGCAGCCCCCCCCCCCCAAGTCCGAAGACCGGCCCACCTCCGAGACCATGACGGGAGTTGGGGTTCCCCGAGCCGAGGCACCGAGAGGGAGACTTGGAACTGAAATATGTCCCGAGATGTCCCCTTCGGGCCTGACTGAAGAATCCAGAGCCCCGAACCCCGTGGACGGAGCCGACGGGGTCGGAGCCGATGTCGGTACCAATAGGGCCGAAAACAGAGATGCGCTCGGAGGAGGAATGATCGAAGAAGGGGTTGGGACAGGCTCCAGAGCTGAAAATTTCGCCAAAACCGGTGACTGGAAGAGCCTCTGGACCACCCTATCAACATGCACATCCGAAAGAGTCCTGGAGGATTTGGAGGACAGGGAAGGAGATAAGAGATCTCCTCTCAGGAGAAACTGGTCCAAGACTGGGCGATCGGCTCTGAAGAGGTTCCAATATAATTGGAGCCAACGCCGGTTCCATCAACACCGACACTTCCTGCGGCCCAGAGGACAGTGGCGCAGAGGTCGATGCAAGTTTTGTGATTTTCTCCGGAGGCTCCGATGAAGCTAACTGAGCCGGAGATCTCTTTTTAGACTTGGATGACTTAGACTTAGCACTGGGAGAAGAATCCATGGCCTCCTCGAAAGAGGGTTTCAAGAGTCCCTTTAAGATCAGCTTATTCTTTCTCTCTTGGAGCACTCTGGGACTGAACGCATAGCAAAAGATGCAGGACTGCTGCAGATGAATAGCTCCCAGTCAATAAACACAAACAGAATGCCCATCGGTGATGGACATTTTGTATCCGCATTTAGAGCACTTTTTGAAACACGAAGGTTTGTGCTCCTTGGAATCCTTGGACATTTCTCAACAAACACCAACACAACAACCCAAGAAACGGTCTGACCAGAAACTCGCAGACGCATAACACCACAAAAAACGCGGGAACAAGTTATGAACTGTAACAGTACACACACACTGGGGAACCCACACAGACAAACCAGGTAAAAAAAACTAACTAAAACGGTTAATGACCACAAAGTAAGGGAACAGACACCAAACCTCTAACTTAAATGGTTTAGCGTGAACAGACAGGACAAAAGGACTAGGTCCTCTAACTGAAACGGGCCTAGCCCGATGGAACAGTTAGCGGGATACCACAAGCGCAAGCACACTACCAAAAACCTAAAACAACACTAAAAGACAATAGCCATGAAAATAGCTTTTCGTTTATACAAAAAAATTTTTCTCAGACAAGAAAAAGGGTATTTAGCCACAGCCAAGAGCGAGACCACGTCTGAGCTACACGAGTGGCAAACAAGATCTGTGGATATGGAGCAGTGCACCATGGGATACCTGCTTAGCCCTGCCAATAGTAGACTTTGAGCTAGAAAAGTTTGACCGAGTCGGAGCCGATATTCGGCTCCGAACCCACAGGTAAGAATGTAGGTGAGATTGGACTGCATAACATCATCATTTACTGTTTAAGTAGTCCCATGATATGCTGTTGATATTTAAGCATATGAAACTGACAGTTTAAAGCCCTGATTGCCAAGGGTGCAGACGTGTAAACATTCTTACCCCATCTATCCAGCACCCTGGAATCTCTACCAGAAGGAGTAGGATTTTTAGCAGTAGAGGCCTTAATGCCCTTAGGACCCTGAGAAATGGTTTCAGGATCAGCAGTAGGATTTTTGAAAAGGAATTTGTGGGAGTCAGGAATTCTGTAATATCGGTCTGTCTTACTAGGAGCCGGAGGCAGAGAATCAGGAGTCATACTAGATTCTGAAAAAACATCACCAACAATGTCTAGAATAGGAGGTATAGCCAAAGGCCTATGCTGAGGAAGAAGAAGAAAATCCCTAAGTCTATTTTTAGATTCAGAAAAATCCTGACTTTCCCAGTGGAAATGTTCCTTAAGGGATGTAAAGTTTCTCCAAAAGAGAAATCCTCAGGGGGAGAAGCAGAAGGAATGGGATCTTCTGCGTCAGAGTCCTCATAAGTAGGTACAGATAAATCCTGTTCAGTAGAAGAATCAGAAAAAATAGAATCCTGATCAGAAGATTCATAATCAATGTCTTGCCTATGCCTCTTAGCAGGAGGGGGTTGGCTACCCCTGATCAAGGTAATTAAAGCTTCAGCCATTTTGATAATTTGTTTTTTAGGCATAGGGGCCTGTACACGTGGCCCAAGCTTCGATTATTTTTGATACAGAAGTAGACTTTGGCCTTAGTTTTGAAGATGGCGTCAGTTTAATATACAAATCTTTAGGCCTGAAAACAGCCTCAGAAGCCGGTGCCTGCACAGTGGCTCCGGACCCATCTAAGGTCGAGACATCCGCGGGTTCAATACTTAAGGCATCTCGTGGCACACCGAATGGGTCTCAGTAGAGGCCTGCGAATCAAAAGTAGCAGGCATCAGGGGCTGCGAAAGCACCTCACGGAGTACCGGCGAACTAGCGACTGGCTTAGAAGAAGCATCATAGTCAGTTTTGGACCTCAACGGCCTCTCTGTCTTTTTCTTTGTGATTTTTAGGCATTCCTGTAGTCGGATTGCTAACCAACGTAATTTCTGGATAGTTAAATCGTGAGCCAAAATATTTAGAAGCAAAAAAGTACCGACGTTTAATAGTGCATTGATTAAATTTAGCACAAAACCGACAAGTTACATTATGATCATGGCCTAGGCAAAGAATACAGTACAAATGAAAATCCTTATGAGATATTTGCTTCCCACAAGTAATGCAATTAACTTTTACGGACATCGGTAAGGAGCAAGAAAAAGTTTCCCCAAACGGGGTACTTGGCTTTTAGTTGAAGACTTCGGTTCTGAAACTCGAAAACGAAAATTTCAGGTGTTGGCCGACTGGCACTTGCGAACTGCTTCTGCTTCGGGCACCGTGCGGCAAGAAAGGCTGATGTAATGGCGTTGACTGCATGTTTTATACCCCCTGACGACCTGACATTATGGAAGAAGGGACAGCAACCGACACAGGACCCAAGACTTTGTTAATCAGGCCGACTGAGGGCAACCGGCCAGCAGATTACCCAAATGTAATGACTGCAACAGTGAAACACGAAGAACATCTGGTTTTGTGGAGGCTCGCATCTTCCTGATTACCAATCCTACATACACAGGTGGAGCTAGTGTACTCTACCTTGGGGGGGTCTTGCTACCAGTGTGGTTGTGTTTACCTCTGCACCTACGAAGACAGTTTTGACATGGCTCTAGAGCAGACTTTTCATAGTTTATGGTAATACCTAGGGAGTAACAGAGTTGAAGGGTATAGTGCCTGGCTTTTAGTAGAAGATGCCTGGTCTGGGTGGTTATGAGCCACTCATCCAGCTATGGAAACACCAGGAATCCTCGGTGTCTCAGGTGAGCTACCACTACTGCCATGCACTTGGTGAACACACTGGGGGCTGTAGTGAGACCAAATGGCAGACCTCAAAACTGGAAGTGACTGGTTCCTAGCCGGAAGCGCACGTATCTTCTGGATCACCTTTCCATTTGAATGTGGTAGTACACATCCCGAAGGTCTATAGAGCACAACCAATTGTCTTTTTCCAGAAATAGAAGTATTGACTGCAGTGTCACCATCCAGAACTTGGTCTTTTTCACAGATTTGTTCAGATTGCTGAGGTCCAAAATTCATCCACAGTCCCCTATTTTCTTTAGAACTATAAAGAATCTTGGGTAAATTTCAGATCCTCTTTGGTCTGCAGGGACTTCTTGGATGACTCTTCCTTAGCAACTTTTGAATTTCTAGTGTTGCTTGTTCCTTCTGATTGGTTGGAACACCTGGAACTGACTGGCTTATGGGAGTGGGGTAGGAGAAGGGAATGATGTATCCTCTGGATATTATGTCCTGCACCTGTCATTTGTTAACCTTTGCCAGGTTTTGCGGTGCAGGGGCTATCGATCCCAGACTCTCTACAGACGTGAGCAATCGGGCACTCCTCCAGAAAATTTCTCTGGAGCCCTGATTCTGCGGGCCTCCTAAGCCGTGAGTGCAGCGTCTTCCATTATTGTTCCCCCCGTCTCCAGGGGAACGTTCACCTTGTGTGTCCGGGAAAGACCTTTGCGACTTTCTGAACCACATTTTCCCACCACCTCTCTGACCTTTATGGAATGGTCTAGTGGGGGGTGGAAAAATGCACTCCAACGGCAGATAAGGTCTTGCTTTCCCCTGTTCACACCTGGTAAGCATTTCTTTAACCTTAAGCCCGAAAAGAGAAGAGCCACCAAAAGGGATATTAACGAAGGAATGCTTGAAGGGCTCTGTGAAATCATAAAGGAGCATCTAGGTCTGCCTCCTGAGAGAGAGAGATGCCTGAACCCACCACCCTAGATGTTCCATTTGCTGCATACGATATAAGGCTCATGGATGAGCTGATGACTGAATTTAGTGTGGAGAGCTGAGCACTATCTGCCATTGCATCAGCTACAGCTCCTTGGACAATTCCTCTGTAATCTTGTGAAGGGGGAAGGTAGTCCAGTGACAGTAAGGCAAAGGTCGCTGATGAAAAGATGCACTTCCCATACCTATCCATAGTCCTGGAATTCTTATATGGAGGATAGATAGAGGAATTTGTCTTGGATAGCATCTTTTAGTAGCTGCCACCATGACCATGGCATGCTATGCCTTGTGTCAAAAATTTCGCATCTTTAGGGGCTGTAATTTATTTGGCCTTCTAGAAGTAGGCTCTATGGAGTCTAGGGTTTCCCAAACCTTCCCAGAGATTAATAAAATAAGCTCACTGGAAGGAGGGGTCACCCAAGAGGTTCAACAGCGAGATCCAAAGATCTTCAGGTAAACTGACTCCTCAGCCCATGGGGAGGTGGGCTCTGCCAGTTACCTCTCTGCTTTAAAACTTCCATGATGTCTCCAAAGGAGACATCTTCAGGAGGTGACCATAGGGACACTTCTGCTTTACTGAGGTCGGTATCAGATGTGATAGACTCCTCTGGGGAGTTAGGATGCTTCCTCTTGCATGTCCTCTTCCGAGAGACCCCCTCAGTGGTATATTATGGGGAGGTTTCAGAAGAGACTCCCCTGCTGGACATCCTTAGGGCTGGGGTCTCTGCGGTCCTTTGGAGAGGGTATGTGAGAAGGCAAAGACACATGTACAAAACTGGGAGGAAGATCTGAGGGAGACTTCTCTCACACTGGAAAGTAGTCAGAACCCTCCTCATAACTTCAAAGGCAGTCCTGCCCTTGCTCTGAAGAGCTCGCTGGATCCAAAAAATGGGTTGTTGAGGCCGATGGAACCTCCGGAGCAGAAGACAGAAGCTCCAAACCAGAAGACAGAAGCTCCGAACCAGAGATAGGAGCCAAAGTCACCCACGCTGAAACCCCCAGATGCAGCATCAGCTCCGGATAGATCCAAACCCGCTCTGCAGACACGACTGGAGTGTGTCAGCTCCCAGAGGTCTTCTGGTCCGACTGGGAGGAAACACTCAGGGCAAATACCGGATCTGAGGAGCCGATGGGTCCAGGACCTGATACATACACAAGCTGGATATCGGAATCTTCAAGCTCCGAAAGCAAGGGATGGATCGGAGGAGCAGCAGGTGCTGAGGGGGAAGACCGTATTTGCTCAGATTCCTTTGAGCTCAGATACAATAATAATTTGGCCAAGGCCGTTGTCTTTAGCAGCCTCTGCACCACCCTATCCACATCTTCATTGGACAGACTCCTGGTGGACAGGGTAGAAAAGTTAGGTGATCTTGATCTAGTCAAAAAGGTGATGGAAGCAGAGAGTGGACTGGTTCCAAAGAAGGTGACTGGCTCTGATACCCGAATTCAGAAGGCAAGGTCGATTCTGGGAGCTGAGGGTTCCAATTGCTCCGAAGAAGCCTTGGATTGGACTTCAGCTGTCTGCTCTGACGGTTCCTTTGGAGCAGCGAGTCTGGGTGCTTTTTGTTTTGGCTCCGAGGAAGATCTCGGCTCCAAAGAAGCACATTTTTTAGACTTTTTCGATTTTTCTGACTTTGAAGAGGACTACGGAGGTAAAGCCTCAGAAAAGGGAGTTTTTATCAACCCTTTCAGGATGAGCTTAATTTTGTGCTCCATCAACACCCGAAAAAGAAGTTACGTCTTACCATAACGTTCCATCTGTATTGCTGATCCTCGTTCAGTCATTACGCATGGGGATCGGTTCCGAGCCGGCCATTCCCAAGCTCGCGTCAGCTTCAAACTCTCAAGCTAAACTCTTACTCACAATCCCCCTCTCCCTGTTACCTCAGATTGAGTTTGCAAATTAAAGAAGGTAGAGGCTACCTCTTGTCAAATAACCTAAGAGAACTGGATGGTGAGATCCACTAGAAACCACAACAGGGGGATGGAGGGAGGGTCGTAATGACTGAATGAGGATCAACAATACAGACGGAACGTTATGGTAGGACAACTTCTTTATCTGATATTGTTAATCCGCGTTCACTCCTTACGCATGGGACAGAGTCCCCAGCTACCTCTATTCCTGGTAGGCTCTCATGGAAGGACATTCCTGAGCACCACAGAACCGAAAGATGCTCTTCCCCTGGAGGCCAAATCCAATTTGTAATGATTGATGAAGGTATGAGGCGTAGCCCAAGTTGCAGCTGCACAAATGTCATGTAAAGAAGCCCTAGCATGGAAGGCAGCAGAAGTTGCCACTGACCTTGTTGAATGAGCTTTCATGGTAGTAGGCAACGAGATATTACATTGTGTGTAAATAAAGGTCACACATTCCCTTCAACAATCTAGCTAATGTGACCTTAGCAACAGCAGATCCTAATCTAGATCCAGAAAAGGCCAAAAATAACTGGTCAGATTTACGAATGGGTTTAGTCCTGTTTAAGTAAAAATGGATTTGCCTGTGTATATCTAGGGTATGCAGGCAATACTCTCCTCTGTTTGAATGGTTGGGAAAGAAAACTGTCAATTCAATGGCTTGATTAATGGACATTTCAGAGATCACTTTAGGCAGAAATGACAGATTAGTTCTCAGAGACACTATCTCTATGAAAAATCAAGTATGGACTCTTGATACATAAAGCTTGAAGTTCAGAAATACGTCTGGCAGAAGTAATAGTGACTAAAAACAAGGTTTTCCATGACAAATACTTGAGGTCGCAAGAAGAGGCTGGCTCGAAAGGTGCCATTGTCAGAGCTTGTAGAACTAATAAATCCCATGGTTGAATAGGTTCTCTAAAAGGTGGCTTCAGATGATTTACACCTTTTATGAAAGTCTTGCACAATTTATGGGACATGAGAGGAATCTTGGACACCCTCATGAAAATTAGAAATTGCAGCCAAATGAACTCTAATGGTACAGAACCTACTGAAACAAGTCGGCCAGATAGTCTAGTATTATCAATACTGGTGCTAAAAAAGGGTCTACTTGTTTATCTTTCAGCCAACAGGTAAATCTTTTCCACTTGCTCAGATCAGTAAATCTAGTGGAAGACTTATGAGAAGCAATGAGAATATCAGGTACTGGTAAAGAAAGATCATTCTGCCGGGAAATCAAGGGAATTGGAGTAGCCAAGCCGTTAGCTTCAGGCTGTTCAGGTTGGGATGAATCAGGTTGTGTGGGTGTGAGATCAACTCCGGGATTGGATGGAGAATCCATGGTCGATCTTAGTAGGTGAGGCCAAAGGAATGGGAACCAAATATGTTGGGTGCTAATATGGTGCTATGAGGATTACCTTGCTCTTCAACTGCCGGGCTTTCTTCAGAAACTGGGGAATGAGAGGAAAGGACAGAAATGTGTAGAGAAGACCCGAGGGCCAATCGTTGACTACAGCGTCCCTGGGTGACTGTCCCAGAGGGGGAATCAGGGCGAAGTAGTTGCTGCATTTGTAGTTGGTCTAGGATGCAAAGAGGTCGCAGCAAGGACAGCCCCAGTGGTGGAAGATCTCTGCTGCTATCAAGGGATTCAAGGACCACTCGTGAGGTTGAAGAATGCACCTGCTGAGTCTGTCTGCTATCATAGGTTGGTACTGAGCTATCTGCCCAACAGCATACATTAGCCCAGCTACATTGTGTGGTATTCACCACCCCTTTAGTAGTTCCCTAGACCCTTGTACTAGCAGCTATTACCCTTGGCCCCCATCTAGTAGTGCTGTTGGTGTGATCCCCGGTGTGAACTTTCTGTTACCCATAACTCATCAAGGTTCCTCTTGAAGAGTGGTAGTGAGGGGCTCTGTCTTATGTAGATCGGGACCCTGTTCCATAGTAAGGGAAGTCTCTGCGAAGGGAATCTATCCCTCCAGCATGTTCTGTTCATTGTTGTGTTGAGGTTTATATCCCTAGAGCGTGTAGCTCGAGTAGATTTGGTTTTGCTAAGATGGAGCATGTTCAACAATTCTGGGTTGGACATGGCTCTGTATGTTAGACAGAGATCGCCTCTGAGAAAGCGGTATGCAACAGAGAACAGTCTTAGCTTTTTCAATTGTGCTTCATAGGGCAACTGTTTGAGGCCAGTAATTCTCTTGGTTAGGTACCTCTGTGGTCTCTCCAGCTGCTGGAGATGTCTATCCAGGTGCATTCCAATTGGTGCATTGTACTCAATAATGGGTCTGATGAGGGAAGAGTAGAGGGGCACCATTAACATCCTTAGATCTTGATGCGAACCCTTTCATGATCAGATGGGTCACATAGGATTTTCTAACCACTTTGGCAACATGGTTATCAAAGGAAAGCTGGCTATCTACTTGGGTCCCTAGATCCCTTATTTCTTCTTCAGATTTCAGGGGATTACCACCTATGTTGTAGTTTGCGGGTACTCTGTTTGTTCCATGTTGGAACTCCCAGGAATGTGCGTTGCTAGAAGAAAACGGTTGGTAGCCATAGCCCATTGCCATATCCTCATGGCCTCTCGACAAAGGGGGTAAGATTTGGTTCAACCTTGCTTGCTGATGTACCAGACCACCGCCATGTTGTCTGACTGAATCGCAATTGTCCCAGATGGCAGTAGGGGATGGAATGCTTGCAATGCCAGAAGCACCGCCCTCAGCTCTAGAACATTTATATGCAGATGGGCCTCCAGTTGGGACCAAGTGCCTTGGACTGTCTGTCCCTGACACAGCCCTCCCCCACCCCATCAGGGAGGCGTCTGTGGTCACTGTGGCCTTGGGTTGCTGGGGGGAGAAGGGGCGAGACCATTGTGAGAGACTGTGTGTCATCCACCAAT